>NC_047088.1:158927259-159230289 GCF_902459505.1 Geotrypetes seraphini | reverse complement strand
AAGCGCCACAAAGGTAAGGGGACCTGGCCGAATGTGCACCCCCCTAAGGCTGCACCCAGGGCGGACTGCCCTCCACGCCCCCCCCCCCCTTGGTACGCCACTGCCTTTCCCTACCTGCCCTGCTGCAGCACACAGCCGATCGGAAGTCTTCCCGATGTCAGCGCTGACATCGGAGGAAGGGAGGGCTTTGTGCTGCGGCAGGACAGGTAGGGAAAAGAAAACGAGCCTCGCGGCTCGAGTACATCGGAACCCCGCAGGAATCCCGCGACCCTAGGGGGTGTCCCCACGGGATCCCCGTAACCCTAGGGGGCATCCCCACGGGCTCCCCATGACCCGAAGGGGGAACCCACGGGATCCACGTGGGTCCCGCGGGATTCCCGTCGTCCCCGTTCCCGTGCAGCTCTCTAGTTGGGAACTGTCTGCTTTTGAGATAGATTTCACCCTAGGGCCAGACCTAGCAGGCACAGTCTGCCTACCACACTGTCAGATAAGATATGAATCCTGAAGTTATTTTTTAAAAATAGATTAAAAGATTTCCTGGGTTTCCGTATACAAATATTTCCTGATGTTTCTCGTGAAACCCAGAAATGTAGAAGGCAATTTTTACTCCTGAAACCAGGAGTCACTTCGATTGGTGGGACTTTTTTCCTTAAGTATCCATGTAAATGTTTAGTTAATTTTGGTTCTGTTAAATATGTATTTTTTGAACCCCGCACAACTGACAACTTTTATATCTTCTAGACGTCTTGAGGGGAGTAATAATTAGAACATAGTTAATAATTGGGTCATTCTTCCAGTACTTCAGTTAACCTAGTTATCCTATAGTAATTTTTTTTTCTGATAGAGAAATAATCTGCTTGGATCCTGCTTGGATCCTGTTCCTGTTTTTGTGGACTTTAGAAGTATAGTCGTTATTCACTGCACGCATCTTGCTGTTGCCTAAACCGCATAAAGACCCTGAACAAGCAGGTTCCTATTGACCTATTTCCTTATTGAATACGGAGTTTAAATTGTTAGCAAAAATCATGGCTGCTGTGCTTCCCTCCCTTATACACAAAGCTCAGGTGGGATTTGTGAAAGGACGAACTATAGCTAAAAATGTAAGAAAATTGTTGCTGTCTTTGGAACAGCGGGCGGTGAGCAATTTCTCATCTGTGCTGGTTAGTTTTGATGCCGAAAAGGCGTTTGACAGGGTGAGGTGGGATTTTCTTTATGATACTTTAGCGGCCTATGGTTTTGATGGGTTTTTTTGTATCGGCGGTGCGAACATTGTATGCTTTTCCACAGGCTAGAATAGTGTTGAAAGATTTCGAAACGGACAGGTTCCTGATTTCTAGGGGACGAGACAGGGTTGCCCCTTATCACTGTTGTTGTTTGTGCTTACATTGGACCCCCTAATTTGGGATATTTATGTGATGCCATCTATAAAGGGAATTGACATTGGAGCTACATCTTAAGTTATCAGTCTTTGCGGATGATATTTTAGTACATCTTACAGATCCTTTGACTTCTTTGACAGCCTTACTGGACTTGATAAAAGAATATGGTAAATATGCAGGGTTTCACTTAAATGTGGATAAATCCTCTGCGGCGGTTCAGGCCCTATGGGGGAATGGATTTCCGTTGACATGGGCGCCTGGGCAGTTTGTGTATTTGGGGACTTTGATGACTATGCAGGTTCCCCGTTTGTATTGTCTTAATGTGGATAAGCTTCAGCAACAGACGGAGCTTTTGCTGGAGACATGGAAGGCATTGCCCCTTTCTCTGATGGGGCGCATTTGTTTGGTTAAGATGTTCATATTTCCCAAATGGCTGTATGTTTTGCAGACTTTGCAGCTGTGCTTGGTAAAGAAAGATTTACGCATTCTTTATAAAGGGGTTACTCATTTTTGTTGGGCGGCTAAAAAACCTAAATTGAAGGTGTCTCAGTTGTTGGGGAATTGGCATAGGGGAGGATTATGCTTACCGGATGTGCGGATTTATAATTATGCGGGTCAGAGAGTCACGTGATGTGCTGAGCCGAGCAAGACGTGTTCTGCTCGAGCTCCGGGGCCCCGGGCCTCCCTGTGCCTTACCGTGAGTGACTTTTCGCTTTGAGCCCTTCCTTTCTTGCTGGACTCGTTTATGGACCGCTTCGCTCAGCCCGCCAGCCCAGTAATGAGCGGCAAAGCGACCCGAGGAACTAAGGACCGAGAGGCGCGCCTGCAGCGTACTGACCCCAAGATGGCGGCGGGGGTGCCGGACTCGGGTGCTGAACTTCCTTTGTCCGTGGCACACATTGCAGCTCTATCTGCATCGGTGGTACGGGCCTTAGACGCACGTTTTGAACAACTTTCGGGCCAGCTCACATCACTCGAATCTCTGGTTTCGGAGACGACTTGGCGGACCGGGGAACTAGAATCCCGAGTGGCTCACGTGGAGGAGGCCCACTCTGCATCGGCGGCGGACCTGACCTCCCTAAAAGCTCAAATAGCGCGACAGGCGGATAAAATCGAAGACCTCGAGAATCGCTCGAGACGGGATAACCTCTGAATCTCGGCTGCATGCTACCTTGGAATCCTGGCTCCGTACTGCCTTGCCACTTCCTGAAGGTATGGGACCTTTGCGGTTGGATCGTGCCCACCGCCTTGGGAGGCGTAATGAAGACCATACAAGAGCCCGGGTTACCATCTTCAAGGTCCATAACTCCGCACATAAAGTGGAATTAATGAAACAGTACCGCCAAAAGCGCAACCTCCTCACCTTTGAAGGCGTACAGGTTCGTCTTTTTCAGGATTACTCTCCGGCACTGCAGGAGCGCAGGAGGCATTTTTCCAGAGTTTGCTCCGCTCTCTTTGACCGACAGCACCGTTTCCAGTTACTCTACCCAGTGCAATTGCGGATCTGGACTGCTACAGGGTGGAGGAGTTACACCTCAGCGGAAGATGCTCAGGCTTATTTGGATTCTCTGCCGGGGGAGGCTGGACCTTCCTCGGCCCCCTGAGGCCCTCCTTTATGTGCTGGCATTTTCTGTTCATGCGGTGCCTAGACCTAGCGCTACTTGGAAGAGGAACTTGGGTTACTCTGCCGCTGCTGATTCTAGTCTTATCCTGGCAGATCTGGGGGCCGTTGCTCGACGTTGAGCCACTCATCATCCTTGGACACTGAATCACAGTTGTAACCTGTTTGTTGGCCTGTTGCCTGTTCTACCTTGTGGGCCCCCTTTTGTTGTTTGGAGCCCAACCTGATGATTCTGATTGAACTTGGAGTTCTGCTCTTAGGATCGGGCTCTAGCTTTAATTGCCTCAGCTGCTGTTGGATATCTGGGGCATTTATCGATGGCCCTCATCTCTGCCTGTTTAGAACACTTGGCGCTGAGTTGGTGGCCGGGGACTGTGCTTTTCGACGCAGGTGCGCCCAATTCTTTCAACTTTTCGGAGACATGGAGCAACCTTCGGATTCGACTTCGACCTCGGCGGCTGCCCCGGTCTCGAAGGCTTCGACTCCGACAACATCGACGACCACGGTCTCAAAGGCTTCAACCCAAGTTCCGGCTGGAGCTTCGGTCTCGAAGGCCTCGACCTTGCTGCTTCGAAGACGGTGCCATCGGTGAAGTCTTCCATGGGGGGTAAGTCTCCGGGTTCTCTTTCAGGTACCGTACCCAAGAAGCCACCAGAGTCCTCTGCACGCCCATTTTCCAAGCGTACCTCCAAGATAAAGGAATACTCACCTTCGAGGTCGCCCTCTTTGGAGCGTACTGCTGCATCTACGAGATCAGAACCTTCTGTCTCGGTGCCGATGCTGGAGGACATGCTAAAATCTATATTGACCACTCAGATTTCCTCTTTAGTGGCTCAGTTGGTCCCATCCTCGACCTTGCCTCGGATGAATCAGCCTGTCACCCAACCGGAGCTTCCAATATCTCGAGGCCGATCCCGGACACCGAAGAGAATACCTTCATCTGATTCTTCTCCGGAATCACCTCCTCCGAAGCACCGGTCGAAGCATTCGAGACATATTGCTTCCAAGCTTCGGAGGGAATCTTCTGTTTTGGATACCAAGACTTCTCTGCCTCATTCTTCAAAATCGAAGCACGGATCCCGACACCATCGAGCATCGACTCGAAGTCCTTCTCGACCGAAGACTCCACCGTCAAAACCAGCTCGTCGAGACACTTCACCTCAGACCTCGACTCATTCGGTACCACGTACACCTGGTACTTGGGTTATTCCATGTCAAGTGATCAAGGGCTCCCTGCATGACCATTACAGATTTTGATAAAACTTTATGCACAAAGTCCCACATGTATCAAACGAACTTTGGTAAAGTTTTAGTTTCGCCTGTGGAAGTTTGACATTACTTAGCTCCCACAATAATTGAGTAATAAATGCGAAATTTGGCGCATAATGTCTCAGTACAACATTGTTTTCAAAAGTACAATTTCAACCTCCAAGCTCTTTCCATTAGTTTACAAATTAAGTGTAAAGTTGCTAATTTGTGTAAAAAGGCCAAAAATAGGGTATTTTCAGCCTGCTTTTACAGAAAAATACCTTTCAGAAACTCTTTCAAATCAGTCTCATTAGAAAGAGCATATTTCAAACCCCCTAGAAAAGTGGGATTCATTTTTCAACGCAGGTTAGCAATGCCCGAAAAAGGGGGACAAAGTTGGGAGATGTCACCATGGCAACGGCCTATGTTTCAACTTACAATTATGTCACTTTTCACACTGTTTTTCCCTGTTTATTTTTACTCAAGCTTTGGGTACAATTATAGTGTTCTTAATTCATGATTATTCCTAACTAGAAATTGAGGTGATAATTTTGTTGCATGCAGATCACAAATTACAACTTGTTTTCTTTTTCAGATCCACATTATTATTAATTCAGTTTAAAATGGATACCAACGAATCGATGCCAACAAAGTGGACTTCACTTCGGCTTGGGAACCATATAAGATATCCAATTTAGGCTTGGGAACCTAGGATAAGACACCCTAATCATTGGCTTTGGAACCAGAAAGATACCAACAAAAGGCTTTGGAACCTTGACAAAGAAACCAAATGCGAGGCTTGGGAACCTGGACGAAGTGGCCTACCCGTGGCTGGTATTGCACAGCTATCGGGCATGACCCCTATGGCGATGGGGTTGCCAGTTCAAACTCTTGAACTGGTAGTGACAATGTCACCATGGACCAACGCAATAGAGTAGTAGTAATACTACGTCAATACAAAACTGTAACTTTAAAAATAACAGAACTATGTTGAAATAGAGGTTGTTGATCTTAGAGACATTTGGAGCATTGAGATTAAGCATCAAATTAATGCATCTCAATGGCCACGACTTTGGTCTTGGAGGATAAGATGTACAGTTTCAGCATCTATGAGACAAACATGGTTTTTTCTTTTGCATAGAGCTTTTTGGACCCCTGTTCGTTTACAAAAATTAGATAGCTCTAAGTCTAATAAATGTTGGCACTGTCATTTTGAGGCGGGGACATTAGACCATCTTTTATTCTATTGTCCATATATATTACTATTTTGGAAATCAATTTGGCCTCAAATAAATAGGATGATGGACAATCCAATAGCCTTGACTTATGATACTATTCTATTTGGTACAACAATGAGAGCAAAAAGTCAAATTTCGTCACATAATAATAAACTTTTATTCATATTAACTGGAGTAGCAATCCAACAAATAACATGTAACTGGAAAAATTATGACAGACTAAGTTATAACTTCTGGTGGAATTCGGTATGCCATATATATAAAATGGAGCGCACAATAGCAACACAGAAAGGATATTTTGGTAAATTTCTGAAGATTTGGAGACCATTAGCAGATTTTTGTAATGATTAATAACATTTTCCCATAATAAGAGATTTGGTAAGTGGGGATATGGGTGGGTACTATTTCATTTATCTTACAATATGTATGAATTAATTAATGTATTTTCAAGTATTATGTTAGAGTTTCTGAAATACGAAGGGAGGGCTTGGGGAGGGTTATTTTATTTATATTTGTCATACATATTAAATGATTTATATATTATCTAAAACATAAAAATATGAATATAAATATGATATATTGTACTTAAAATATTCATGAAAGAAAATCAAGTGTGTATTTATAAGATTATATGTATTTTTCTGATACACTTGATGTAATATGAAAAAATGAATAAAGAAATTAAACAAACAAACTTTGACTTTTTTTGGAGCACTAATTTTTTCGGCCAAGTTTACTGTAATTCAGCCATTCACTCAGTGCTCGACAAAAATTATTATTGGTAGCACTGAATAGAGCTCCAAAAGTTGTGCAGGGTAGCTAAGTTTCAGTTTTTTTGGAAATATAGCTCGTGAGATATTGTGTCTCAAAGTTGTCAGAATGTCATCGTCGTACTGTATTTCATTGTGGTATGGGGTCAAACAAATGGCTATATTTCCACAAATATTCCACAGGCGAAACTAAAACTTTACCAAAGTTCGTTTGAGACATGGTGGACTCTGCATATGAAGTTTCATCAAAATCCGTGATGGTCATGCAGGGCACTTTCCAAGAATCTGATCACTTGACATGGAATGACCCACTTCATCCAGGAGCCTTAAGAGAAAACATTCTCTTACTCCACCACATAGTACAGCTTCTTCTGTAACTCTACGTCTGGAGTCAGAACCATTCTCACCATATTCTAGAGAGGCTTCTCCTTCCTACTCAGCACTTCCTAAATCTCGCAGTGTGTCTCCTGAGGAAGCATCTGATTCCAAATCCATTTCATTTGCAAAATTTATCTTTGATATGGGACAAGCTCTCAAACTGGATTTCCATTCAGATTCTAAATATACTCCTGAATATTTAGCAGATATGGAGCTTCCTCATCCACCTAAAGAGTCACTATGTTTACCAATGTCTCCTGTTCTCAAACAAACCTTTGTTCGTAACATGGAAACTCCTTATTCCATCACTGCCATTCCATCTAAATTGGAATCACGTTATCGAACTGTTCCATGTAAGGGTTATGAAAAATCTCAACTTTCTCATCAATCCTTGGTAGTAGAATCATCTTTAAAGAAAGCTCATCCTTCCAAAATCTACGCTTCAGTTCCTCCAGGCAGAGAAGGTCGTACCATGGATAAGTTTGGTCATCGTTTATACCAGAACTCCATGATGGCAAATAGAGTTCTTAATTATAGCTACATTTTTACATCTTACTTCAACCACTTTCTGAAGATATTACCATCTTTTTACCCGGATATCTCCACAAATCGTCTTTCGGAATTCAAACTCATCCTCAAGACTCTTTCTCAATTACGACTCTTCATGTTACAAGCCTCATATGACGCATTTGAACTCTCATCTCGAGTATCTGCCTTTGCTGTAGCCATGCGTCATTTAGCATGGTTACGCATTGTTGACATGGATCCCAATCTTCAAGATCGATTGGCGAATCTACCTTGACAGGGGAACGAATTGTTCGATGACTCTATTGAAGCAGCTACTAAGCGTCTCTCAGAACATGAACGCTCTTTTGCTTCCCTCATTCAACCAAAACCTAAACCTACACCAGCTAGAGGTTTTAAACAGACTCCACGTCGTTATCCTCAGAAAACGACTCCTGCTTTTTCCAGGCCTCCTCGTCGTCCTCCTCAACAACAGCGCCAGCAAAAGTCTCAGACTCCTGCTGCCACCAAACCAGCTCAGTCTTTTTGACAGTCTCAGCCTGAGCATTCCAATTTCTCTGTTTCCAAATTCTCCCCTCCCTATAGGGGGTCGTCTTTCCACATTTTATCACCAGTGGGAGCTCATTACATCAGATCTCTGGGTGCTTACCATCCTACGAGAGGGATACTCTCTTCGGTTACTTCAGGTGCCTCCAGATCGCCATCCAAGAGAGTGTCCTTCCAATCAGTCGCACCTTCCCCTTCTTCTTCAAGAAGCTCGGGTTCTGCTTCGCCTGCGAGCTGTGGAGGAAGTTCCTCTTGCCCAACGGAACTTGGGATTCCGTTATTTTCTAGTTCCCAAAAAGACGGGGGATTTGCGACCGATCCTGGATCTCAGAGCTCTCAACAAATATCTAGTCAAAGAGAAATTTTGAATGCTCACTCTGCCAACTTTATATTCCTTAATGGATCACGGGGATTGGATGTGTTCCCTCGATCTCAAAGAGGCGTATACTCATATCCCTATTCATCCAGCATTTCGCAAGTACCTCAGATTTCAAGTAGGAAGCCTTCATCTGCAGTACCGAGTTCTCCCCTTCGGGTTGGCTTCTTCTCCCAGAGTTTTCACAAAATGTCTGGTAGTGGTGGCTGCAGTTCTTCGCAACCAGGGTCTCCAAGTATTTCCATACCTCGACGACTGGCTCATCAAAGCTCCCTCTTTTTCAGGGGTTATTGCAGCGACCCAACAGACTATTCTTTTTCTTCAAAGTTTGGGATTTCACATAAACTTTCCCAAATCTCAGTTGACTCCCTCTCAGTCTCTCCAGTTCATAGGAGCAACTCTGGACACTATCAATCTGAGAGCCTACCTTCCACTGCCACGTCAGGCCGCACTTCTTCAGATTTCTCATCAAGTCTTCCACCTTCCATCCATTCCAGCACGAAAGATGATGGTTCTGCTCGGTCACATGGCTTCTACAGTTCATGTGATTCCTTTTGCCAGACTTCACCTTCGTATTCCTCAATGGACACTGGCATCCCAATGGCAGCAAACCGTGGATCCACCATCTCAACTGATTTCCATAACTCCTTCATTGCGGAAGTCTCTCCGTTGGTGGATGCTCTCTTTGAATCTTTCAAGAGGCTTGCTGTTCCACCCTCTTCCTCATCAGAAAGTCCTCACAACCGACTTGTCAACGTACGCATGGGGAGCTCATGTGGACGGTCTCCGCACTCAGGGTCTATGGACTCCAGCAGACCGTCAGTGTCATATCAATCTGTTGGAACTCAGAGCGATATTCTATGCTCTCAAAGCTTTTCAACATCTCCTTCACGACATGGTGATTCTTGTACGTACAGACAACCAGGTAGCCATATATTATGTCAACAAACAAGGAGGGACGGGATCTCATTCCCTATGTCAAGAAGCTCTGAAATTGTGGTATTGGGCAATTCTTCACAACCTCTACCTCAGAGCTGTTTACATTCAGGGTCAACACAATTATTTGGCGGACAAATTGAGTCGTCTTCTACAGCCTCACGAATGGACGCTCAATTCTCCTACTCTTCGCCAAATCTTTGCTAGTTGGGGAACTCCGCAGATAGATCTGTTTGCATCACCTCTTAACTTCAAACTGCCTCAATTTTGCTCCCGCATTTACGCTCCTCAACATCTTGAAGCAGATGTGTTTCTACTGGATTGGAGGAATCAGTTCCTTTATGCCTTTCCTCCGTTTCCTCTGATTCTCAAGACTCTAGTCAAACTGAAGTCAGAACATGCCACCATGATTCTGATAGCTCCTCGGTGGCCCAGGCAACCTTGGTTCTCCCTTCTACTTCAACTCAGCACCAGGGAGCCTATCCTTCTGCCAATATTTCCTTCTCTACTCACGCAGAGTCAAGGATCCTTGCTTCATCCCAATCTGCAGTCTCTACACTTAACAGCTTGATACCTTTCTGCATAACAGACTTTCCTCAATTTTCTCAGTCTGTTCAAGATATATTACTTGCTTCCAGAAAGCCATCAACTAGACAATGTTATGGCCAGAAGTGGACTAGATTTTCTACTTGGTGTTCTACACGTCACTTGCAACCCATATCGTCCTCCTTAGTATCAGTTCTGGACTACTTGCTTCATTTGTCACATTGTGGACTTCAAACTACATCTATTCGAGTCCATCTTAGTGCTATAGCTGCTTTTCATCAGCCTCTGGATGGAAAACCTCTTTCTGCACATCCTATGGTTTCTCGCTTTATGAAAGGACTTCTAAATCTCCATCCACCGCTTAAACCACCTCCAGTGGTATGGGATCTCAATGTTGTTTTAGCTCAACTTATGAAACCTCCTTTTGAACCACTTGACAAAGCTCACCTCAAGTATCTCACTTGGAAAGCTGTGTTCCTGATCGCCCTCACATCTGCTCGACGAGTCAGTGAATTACAAGCGTTGGTGACAGATCCACCTTTCACAGTTTTTCATCATGACAAGGTGGTCCTCCGTACTCATCCTAAATTCTTACCTAAAGTTGTTTCAGAATTTCATATCAATCAGTCTATTGTTCTACCTGTCTTTTTTCCAAAGCCTCATTCTCATCCTGGAGAAGCAGCCCTTCATACCTTGGACTGTAAACGTGCCTTGGCTTTCTACCTCCAACGCACTCAACTTCACAGAACATCTCCTCAACTTTTCATCTCCTTTGATCCAAACAGGTTGGGGCGTCCTATATCAAAGCGCACCATCTCCAACTGGATGGCTGCTTGCATTTCTTTCTGCTATACTCAGGCTGGTCTTCCTCTGCAAGGTCGAGTGACGGGCCACAAAGTTAGAGCGATGGTGGCATCTGTAGCCTTCCTCCGATCAACTCCTATTGAGGAAATCTGCAAAGCTACGACTTGGTCCTCGGTTCATACTTTCACCTCTCATTATTGTCTGGATACCTTATCCAGGAGGCCAATCTGTTTTGCAAAATCTTTTTTCGTAAATTGCCAACTTCCCTCCATCCCTTTTTACTTAGCTTGGAGGTCACCCATGTGTGGGAATATGCTGCCTGCTTGTCCTGGGATAAAGCACAGTTACTTACCGTAACAGTTGTTATCCAGGGACAGCAGGCAGATATTCCCACAACTCTCCCACCTCCCCTGGTTGGCTTCTTGGCTAGGTATCTGAACTGAGGATCCTCTCAGGAGATGAGCCCCCTAGTTCGGGCGGGAAGGCACGCGCGCATGCGCGGTGCAGTCCTCGAAAGATCGAGATCTTCAAGCAAGTTTGCTTTCGAGGCTGTCCGCTGCGGGGCTCCGTCGGTGACGTCACCCATGTGTGGGAATATCTGCCTGCTGTCCCTGGATAACAACTGTTACGGTAAGTAACTGTGCTTTTCATACTTCATTGCACTCCCATTTCCATTCTATTGTTCTCCCATAGGAGGCAGTATCATTGTAGGCTGCTCCTGGACACCTACAGAATAGTGCAGTAGTCTCTTGGCTGGTTGCTAGTTCCCTTTTTTGTTCAGCTGAATAGTGAGCAATCCTCAGTATAGTAATTCTCTAAGAAGTGTGCTTCCTTCAAAACAAAACAAACCAACCAACCAAAAAACCACAAGAGACAATTTTCAAGGACAAGTCTGTGCCTCTCCCCTATCTCCTCATTATGTCAAGCTTCTAGATCATTGTCTCTGTGGACAACACTTTCTTTCTCCTTGTCTTGTCTGTTCACAATCTTGGGGTCATCTTTGACTCCTCTCTCTCTCTCCTTCGCCGCCCAGATACACCATATCACTAAAACCTGCTGCTTCCTCCTCTATAATATTATTAAAATCTGACCCTTCCTCTCTGAGCACACTACCAAAACCCTTATCCACGCCATCATCACCTCATTGTTTAATTCAGGCCTAAAGACTGACTTGGTTCGAATTTCTCAGTCATCAGTGCGTTTCACTCTCCATGGAAAAAGAGACCAACTGACTTTCCCGCCAAAATTCAAATTAGTGGATTGCCCTGTTCCCAATCTGGTCAGTGAACCCACTATTTACAAAGACAAATTGCAGATCTCACAGCATACCCTGAAGAAAGCCACAGCATAGTGGCTGAAATGTAACCTGCTGCAAGCACAATGCCAGCTGTGGAAACCCTGAGAGAACAAGCCACTTTCTGTTCATCCCTTTGTATCCAGATTCATTGAAGGACTTTACTAACACCTATCAAGCCTCCACCTGTAAGCCTGGGATCTTAATGTAGTACTCTCTGCACTTATGAAGTCATACTATTTGAACCACTCATGACTTGCTCTCTCAAACATCTAACTAGGAAAGTAGTTTTTATCATAGCCCTTTACGTCTGCATGTTAGGTGAGTGAACTGCAAACACTTGTATCAGATCCACCCTATACAAGATTCTACCATGACAGAATGGTCCTTTGGACTCATCCGAAATTCCTGTCCAACAGTTGTGTCAGAATTTTATTTCAATCAATCTACAGTTCTGCCAGTCTGCATTCTCATCTAGGTGAAGCAGCTCTCTAAATTTAGGACTGCAAACATTTATCGCATACTACTTGGATTAGACTAAATTTCATAGAAATTCTTCCCAACTCCTTGTGGCTTTTGACCCTAACAAACTTGAAACACCTATTGCCAAGAGAATCATCTCTATTTGGCTCCTTTGCATATACTCAGGCTGGGCTGATGCTACAGTTCCATATAACATCTCACATTGTAAGGGCTACAGCAGCTTCAGTAGTCCATTTCCATTCTACATCTATTGAGGATATCTGCAAAGTGGCTACTTGATCCTCGATACATACCTTCACTGTACACTGATGTTTAGAGCTAAACTCCAGAAGAAACAGTTAGGGCAGTGATGGCTAACCTTTTTGAGCCCGAGTGCCCAAACAGCCGCACAAAACCAAAGAATTTCCTCAAAGTGCCAGCACGTCAATTAAACCTTAATAACAAGATTTTAGTATCTAAAAACTCTTTATAAAGTTGCCTGAACTATGTAACATCATTTTTAAAGGTTGGAATCTTTGTATTGTCAGAGAATCAATTTGATTCACAATCCTTTGGTTTTCATTTCAATTTATTGGCAATTTATAATGTTTTAATGATTTCATTCAATTTAATGAATTTAGGAATAATTTGATTCAGTTACACAATATATTTTAAATGTATCATTCACATAACATGTCAAATGTATCCTGAGTAAAAAAAAAGATAAACTTCTTAAAACTGTTAACTGTGTCAAGACTCGGTGTGTATTCCCAAAGAGTCTATACATGTTTTTTTGTAAAATTTACAATCAAATTAGAAAATAGTTAAATCATTACATTTCTAATAATATGATGTAAAGAAAACAAAAGAGCTTTCAGTTAAACCAACCGTTTTTATTGGAAATTCCAGATTGGAATACAACAGGGCCATGTAAAGTCCCTTTTTTAAATAACATCTTTAAATAATATTTAAATAACTTAGAAAGTGTCTTAACTGCAAACTGAAAACACTGCTTCATGTAAACATATGCATTGGGCATGCTCTGAAAAAAATTAATGTGATTTTTGTTGTTGCATGCATGCTGATAACTTGTCAATCCTTGGCTCATAGTGCGTTAATTTCAGAGCAACACATGCAGCACTCATGTCATCCGTTAATCTGTTTCTTGCATCAGATTTTATATGATACAAAGCCGAAAACAGCTGCTCACAAGCATAGGATGACCCAAACAAAGTAAGAAGAGCAATCCCAAGTGCTTTCATGGACTTAAAATTGTCTGGCAGAGAATTCCACGCTTTTAGGATTTCATTTTCAGAACTGCTAGCAGTGATTTCATTTGTCACCCTTTCACACTCAATACGTTCAAGAGCCGCACGCAGGTCATTGAATTTACTTTTCCAGATAGAGCTTTCTTGAAATTCCAGTAGCTCCATTTCCAAATTTTGAATATCCAACCACTGTAAGCAGGAAAGATCAAGATCTTCAAATGTGGACTTTTCTGGGGAAGTTATAAATGAAAGGGTTGTCTCCATTTTACGGAACTGAGAAAATCTTTTACTAAAATTCTCCTTTGCTTCGGCTACAATGGTGGAATATGCTTTGTGGATTTCCTGGTGTTTTTTATGACTGTCCACAAATGTAGAATTATCCAAATGTATTTTTAGGTTGGGAAAATATTTTAGCTGTCCACTCTCAAGGTCTTTTTCAAAAACATGCAATTTTCTCTCAAAAGCTTTGATGTCACTAAACATGCTTTCTGCTGTTTTTCCCATGCCTTGTAATTTTTTGTTTAGTACATTAAAGTGGTTAGTAAAATCTGTAAAGAACATGAGGTTGGTAAGCCAGGCCATGTTGGTGAGTTGAGGATAGTCTTCCCCCTTTTCGTTCATAAATAGCCTAACTTCTTCCAAGCAGGCCACAAATCTCTCTAACACTCGTCCTCTGCTCAGCCACCGGACATTATTGTACATCAGTAAAGTGTTATATTGTGCCTGAACCTCATCAAGAAGGGCTTGAAATTGTCGAAAATTAAGAGCACGCGCCATGATGAAGTTCACCATTTTTGTTACATCTTTGAGGACATCGTCAAGTTTTTTGCTGCTTTCTTTGGCGCAGAGAGCCTCTTGATGTATTATGCAGTGAAATTGAATCAGTGGATGTTTTGCTTCCTTAGCAAAGAAATGAATGAATCCTGATGTTGTCCCCACCTTGCTAGGTGCTCCATCGCTAGTAACTGAAACCACTTTTTCTGGACTTATGTCTAGTGATGAAAAAGCCTCCATCACAGCATTGTGGATATCTATCCCTTGTGTTCTTCCAGGCAAAGACAGCAGTTTTACCAGCTCTTCTCTCATGATGTCACCAGTAGCATAACGCAAAATGAGCGCTAGTCTTGCATGGTTAGTAATATCTGTACTTTCATCTAAGCACATGGAGTAGAAGGGTGCTTTTTGTAATTCGCAAGTAAGCTGTTGACTAACATCAGCAGCCATTCGCAGAACCCTATCTTTTGCAGTATTTCTGCTTAGCGGCTTCTCAGAGATGCGCTGCACAATTTTATCCTTGTTTTGGAAATCATGGAAGAGTGAATTACTCCCAGCCAAAATTGCCTTTTTGATAAAATCTCCATCAGAGAGGGGCTTACCATGTTTTGCCATGCAAAGTGAAATTTGAAAGCTGGCAACTGTAAGATGATTAGTTTTTGAAAGATAGTTGCTAAAACTAAGAGACTGGGAGTGATATTTCTTTAATTTTCCTACAAGGAACTCTTTTCTTTGAGCTAAACCAAGTTCAGCAACACTGTTATGGTTGGTCTCAAAGTGACGTTTGACACTTGATGTGTGAGACACAACACTTTCATTACACATAATACACAATGCTTTCCCACTGCGTTCAATCATTCCATATGTCTCTGTCCAGGCCTCTTGGAATGGTCTTCCACTATCTGTTTTTGCTTTTTTTGCTGTACTCATTTTCTTTGTTCAAGACTTCAAGTCTACAAAAAGATAAAATTTGTATAATAAAAAAAATCTAATGAAGTGCTGTATACAAATCCGTCCCCATAAAAAAATATGTGATTGGGGAATTTTACTAATTGTAGACATCCGTTTTGGTCAAACAATATACTGTCCTGGTGAAAACCGGACTTGTGCAACCTGAGTGTATGGGAAAAGGACTTTTATTTTTCATTATTGGAGCCTTTGTTATTTTATTATGATGTTTACAAAAGCACTGTGAAGGGCCACATATACACTTTACTGTTTTTTGCTATATTGAGTTTTCCATAAGGTACAGCGCAGAGGATTAGTGTGTTGGTTGTTCACAGAGAGCCCAGCCCTCCTCTCAGCTTACTGAACTTCTCTATGCAATCATCATAAGCAGCTTTTTTTATTTCCTCGAATTTAGCATGTCCCCCATGGAAGATACAGAGGTTTTTACAGAGGAGCACATTATTAGACACATTAACATTCCCCCATATCCTCACCTCTCTAGCATGGGAGCACTAGGAACTGTTCCTGATTACAGATGTCACATGTGGAGTCACACTACAGCCTCACTGAGCTCCTGTGACAGACTCAGTGTGAAGCTTCTCTTCCTCCCCCCACTTCCCCCTCACACACTGCCAGGCTCATAGGATACTAAGGGGAAGACAGGCAGGCTAAACATCCACTCACAGGACTGCAGCCAGCACAGGAGAATGGGCCGCGGCCCACCGGGACAATGCCCGGTCCTCCCAATGGCCAGTCCGGCCCTGTTGCCAGGTGAGCTGCAAAGCAGACACCGGCACACTCACCTCCCGCCGCATATCTTAATTGCGGAGTAGAGAGTTGCGCGGGGACAGAAATCCCACCCGTCCGCACCTGTCCCCGCCAAAGTCTCACCCGTCCCCATGAGGAATCCCACCCATCCCCGCGAGGAATGTCCTCCGTCCCTGCCCATCCCCGTGAGGAATCCCCTCCATCCCCGCCCGTCCCTATAAACTTCAGAAATAGTTATTTCATTTAATTATGCTACTGAATTAAAGGCTCTGGTAGAAACCCATTTACAAATAAGCAAAAACACTTTATTAATTTGGAAATATTAATTGGGAAGAATACACACTTTGTAAACGGGTTTTTACCAGAGCCTCTTTTGTTTATAAATTTTTATCAACACAACTAATATACTACTTTATCCTGAAGCAAAAAAAAAAGAATAAAAGAAATAGAATTCTTTTCCTACCTTTGTTGCCTGGTTTCTGCTTTCCTCATGTTCTCATTCAGTTCCTTCCATCCACTGTCTCTCTTCCTTCTGCGTCTTCCATTTGCTCTGTTACTGTGCCTCTCCCCTTCTCCCCCCTTCCAAATTGGTCTGGCACCCATCTTCTTCCCTCCGCTCCCCCCATAGTCTGGCATCTCTGTCTTCATCTCTGCCAGCGTCTTCTCCCCACTCTCTCTTCCCCATTTCCTTTCAGCGTCCTTCTCCACCCCCCCATCTTCCCCATGTCCTTTCAGCGTCCTTCTCCCCCCCCCCCCCCGGTCTTCCCCATGTCCTGTCAGCGTCCTTCTCCCCCTTTTGTCTTCCACAAATGCTTTCAGTGTCCTTCCCCCCCACCCCGTGTTCCCCATGGCCTTTCAGCGTCCTTCTCCACCCCTTTGTCTTCCCCAGTGCTTTCAGCGTCCTTCTCCCCCCTCCTTCTCTCCCGCCCCGGGTGCAGCACAGCCGGCCAGGTCCCCTTACTTTTGTGGCGCTTCCCCGACCGACAGACCGACAACAGCCCCGGTCTGACAAACCTCCCTGCCCTTAACCGCGAATCTAAATTTCCTTCTTACAGCTGCTGTAAGAAGGTAATTTAGATTCGCGGTTAAGGGCAGGGAGGTTTGTCGGACCAGGGCTGTTGTCGGTCGGTCGGGTTAGAGCAGCAAAAGTAAGGGGACCTGGCCGGCTGTGCTGTACACGGGGCGGGGCGGACCGCCCCCTCCCTTGGTAGCCACTCGAGCCGCGAGGCTACTTCTCCTTACCTACCCTGCCTGCAGTACAGAGCCGAACGGAAGTCTTCCCGATGTCAGCCCTCCCTCCCTCCGACGTCAGCGCTAACGTCGGGAAGACTTCCGTTCGGCTCTATGCTTGCTGCAAGCAGAGCAGGTAGGGAGAAAAGCCGCGCGACTTAGTACATCCAGCCCCGCAGGAATCCCGCGACCCTCGGAGGCGTCCCCACGGAATCCTCGCGACCCGTGCAGCTCTCTATTGCGGACCTTCCCACGTGCCAGCTGCAAGGCCTTCGCGTGCCACAGGTTTGCCATCGCTGAGTTAGGGCAAGTAGTTTTGCAAAATCTTTTTACTTTCTGTTCTTGAGTGCCAACTTTCCCTACATTCTTCTTGGGTTTCCCCAGGCTTATGTATAGTCAGTGTTCAATCTCTTCCAGATTCATGATCCTGGCAGCTTGGGGGTCCCACATGTCACAATATTATACCTGCTTGTTCTCAGAGAAAGCAAAGATACTTCCCTGTAGCAGGTGTTCTCGGAGGACAGCAAATATATAATCTCACAACCTGCTCACTTCTAGTTGGCTTCTTAGCTTTGTTACTGAACTGATGGTTTTGTGAGCCGATGTCAGACAGGAAGGCGCTGTCATGCACAAGGTACGACCACTGCCTTAAAATTTAAAGCGACAGTACACTTGATATGTGTCCATACTGGGTTCTATGGATGACATCACCCACATGTGAGAATATATATTTATATATACCTGCTGTCCTCGGAGAATATCTGCTACATGTAAACATCTTTGCTATTTCACCTTTTAAATTTTCTTGTGTCTGTTATTCAGGTAGACACTATTTTAAAAAATTATATTAAGAAAAGTCAGATTTCATACATGATTATATGGCATTTATTCTTTGTTGGATGAGTTCAGCACAGCTACACTATATATTTTTAAATTTAATCAACAGAGCTAACAAGAACCAGAAAAGATGAACATACAGTTAAATTACAAAAATATTAACCATTTTTTTTTCCAAATATTTTTACAGGGCTTATCAATGAGACAGATTAGATTTAGATTTGATGGACAGCCAATTAATGAAACAGACACACCTGCACAGGTATGGCACATAGTCACAATTTATTGTATATTTTATTGCTTTTCCTGGTTATTGTTTGTCCTGTGTTTGCATGAAGAGAAATGGAGAAGAGTGTGGCTAGAGCTACAACCTCGGCACCTTGAGGTTGTGGCTTTAACCCCGCGCTGCTCCTTGTGACCCTGGGCAAGTCACTTAATCTTCCACTGCCCCAGGTATATTAGATAGATTGTGAGCCCACTGGGACAGGTAGGGAAAAATGCTTAAAGTACCTGTATGTAAACCGCTTTGAATGTGGTTGTAAAACTACAAAAAAGCGGTATATAAGTCCCAATCCCCTTACCTTTCCCATACAAAGATCAAAGTAAATAGAGAAGTCCGTTTCCTCTGAAAAATTCCAGTGTTGACCAGGGCAGTTCCCACATTTTAGCATTATACTTTTCCTTAGTGTCTGCTCCAGACCATTCCCTTTGAATGGATATGTGTCCTACCGGCAGATGGGAAGACAGAAAAACTACTAGAGACTTCATCTTACATAACCCTGTGCAGTCCTCTCACCTTCAGTATTTCTCAGTCTCCTCAGTAGATGGTAGGTAAGGTGCCTGTGCAGACCTGTCCCTAGGGCCCTTTTGGGCTAACTTGGGGGGCGGGGTGAGGAATGAAAAACTGAATGCAAAACAACAGAAATTAGAGAGTGCCTTGTTGCAAAAATAAAGGTAAAATAAAAGAAAGTAGAAAAGTTGTACCTTTTGGTGGGGATGTTCAGTGCTCTTTTTTAGCCTGTTCATTGTGGGGGTGAACGCTCCCTCCTCCTCCAGCTGGTCATGTGCTTCAGCCTCCTTTCCCTAGAGTGGGGTTCCTTAAGGCAGTTCTCTGGGCAGGAAAGGAACAGCCAGTAACCCAACTTACAAAAAACAAAGCTGCTGATCCTTCTGGAGTCTTCCTGCCTGGTGCTGAGGCCGTTGAAGGGGTTTGTTCATAGCATTTGCAGAAGTGGATCAAGCGTGCATCATGGAGGCTTCCTCGGGAAAGACATGACATGGTGTGACCTAGCAGCAGTTTGTGCCATGTTTATGAGGATTCTTTGTTGGGGGGGGGCTTCCTTTGGTTGCTTGGCCCTCAGGATCTGTTGTGATGAGCACAGAGAGAGCAAAAGGGGAGGCTGAAGCACCACAGCTGACTCCCGGATATTGTCAGACAAGTTGCCTCAGGGCTTTGATGCTGCAATGTTCTTGGCATGAAAGATGAAGCTTCTGGAGCAGAGGACCCGCTAGTTTTGACTAGGCAGGAGGCTGTAATTCCTCTGCCCTTCTCCATAGAATTTGAGTTGCTGCTTCATCAGGCTTTTTACATTAAACAGCATGAGCCTAGCTCCTCAACTCAGGAGTTAGCGGTGCTTGGCTTCTCTGATGAGGAATCCTTGGTGGCACTTGATCAACCTGGGCCCTGGATTGAAGGGCTTGAGCTTGTAACTGTGGAGCTGATATTGCTTCTCATGTAAGGAGAGTTTCAGTGATGAGGAGGATTGGCCCCAGGATCTTATGGACAATGGCTCTGAGCCTCTGCTAGGTGAAGGACCCATTTGTGGTCTGCATTTTTGTTGGCAGGAGCTGCCCTTTTTTGATCTCCCAAGTTTTGCATTGCTTGGGGCTTGAAGAAGATAAGCACTGAGGAAGGGGGATCCTTTGCTTAAATGTACCTGTAACTCACCAAAAGTTATTCCTTTTAATAAGGATCTTTAGGAGCTTGTCAAGGCACAGTGGCAACTGCCAGATGCTCCTCTTGGGGTGGCTGGAGTGATGGCTTGTCATTACTAGCTTTTGGTGGATGTGCAGGACTGGTTTTGGTTGCCAAAGGTGAAGGGCGGTATGGTCCCCAGGACCATCGCATGGAAGCCCTTTTTAAGAGGTCTTTCAAGGTTTCCGCTTTGACCCTGCAGGTAGTTATTTCTGATGGTTATGTCACTCAAGCCAGCTTCAGTTGGGCCAAGAATCTCCCTGATGTTCAGGAAGAGATGTCTGATGATGTCGTTAGTTTGGAAATAGTATCAGCAAGGGAATGCTTTCCCTATGTCTAATTTGGTTTGGGCCTTGGCTTTGTCTGTGGCAGAGCAGCATTTTCTCTGGCTCCATTAGTGGTCAGCTGACATGGCTTCCAAAGTGTGTTTTTGAGGCAGATCTGGTCAAGCTGGTCAAAGATCTGGGAGTCCTTGATTTACCACTATAGTCCAAAAGTTAATTATAATAAAATAAGGATTAGTTTTTAATTATGTAGCATGAGACTATATACATGCAATGTTTTAATTTTTTGGTAAATGAATTCCATTAATTCATGTCATGGCCATGATTTTAAATAATTATGAAATTATTGTGCTGTGAACTATCTCCAATTTAATATTCATATCATTCATCAAAAGTAAGCCCATCTCTTTTCAGCCTCTAGTTATCCATTTTATGATAGGCTTATTACTCAAGCCCCCAGTCAATTTGAGCCTCCCACAGTGTCATGAGATCTCAATATTGTTCCCACCCAGCATATGAAATTTCCATTTAAGTCATTTGATTCTTGCCACCTGAGGTTTTTGACCTGGAAAATCTTATTCCAGTGCAATAGGTGAGACATTCTAGACAGATTATTATTTCCCCATAGCCACTCTGCCTCTATTGTACTTCACTGGGCTCTCTAGCTCCACCTTCAGTTCTTTCCTTCTGCATGCGTGCTTGCAAGAGTGTTTGTTCTACTCTGCCCATTTTATTATTTTTAATTCAATGTAATTTTGTCCTTTTTTCATGGAATTGGGTGCTTGGAGCGAATTTGAAACTCTTCCTGCTTGAGAATTCACAAACTTCGGTGTGTAGCTGATAGGCCAATCCCACTGGATACCTGTTAGCCAGCCTTCATAATTTTGTGTGGATCTCAGGGCTCTCCCTGACATGGTCTCACCTACTGTTAATCAAGGTTCTAGTGCAGGTGGCTAGGTGCCCTTAGGGGGCTCGGCGGTCGGTGTCTCGCAGGGTGCTGGCTGTGTTTTTGCACCTCTGCCCATCCCTGTGCACATTTGTTGGTCCGCAAGGGTGGAGGTGTAATCAGACATAGGAGTCTGACAGGTAGCCCAAAGATCAGCTTTTAAAGAACCATTCCCAGCATTGTGTCAGGGGATTTTCTCATTCAGCTACTATGAGAGAGCGGAAAGCAGGCTACAGCACAGATCCTGTCAGGTCACAGTACACAGGCAGCCTGTGAGAGGAATCGGGGGTGGCTGGAAAAGTGGGGTTGTGAGTGTTTCTGAATGTTCTCCTATGTTCCCCCTCCTGAAAAATCCTAAAATTGCCATTTTAGAGTTTGGAAAATGTGAAAAATATGTGATTTTAGTGCAGATTTTTAGCATTTTTTTTTTTCTATAGCTCCCTGCATCTTGAAAACTGCAAATTTTGCCTAGAAACCTGCTGGACTTACCTCATGTGGATTCTTGTCAGGATTGCACAAATTTAGCGTTTTTAGAGCATTTTTGTGCCACACGCCACATGGCACAGCCTCGGGGGGTGGGGGGGCGCATCGTCCAGCTTAGCCTCTTCCCTGTTGAAGAAGGTGACCAAACGCTCAGCTAGCCTGGCTGTGAGTTTTTTTTGCCTCTTTTGCAAGTTTCTCTTCATATTCTTTCTTAGCTGTCTTTATCAATGCTTGCATCTAACTTGCCAGTGCTTGTGTCTCTTCTTATTTTCTTCATTCGGATCCTTTTTACATTCTTTAAAGGATGTTTTTTTTTTTGCTCTAATAGCCTCTTTCACTTCACCTTTATACCATGCCGCCTCTCGTTTCCTCTTTCCACCTTTGCTGATACCTTATACAAGATTTCATCATAACAGAATAATTCCTCTGCATACATCTTAAGCTCATTCCTAAGATAATACTGGAGTTCCATCTTATCCAGTCAATTGTTCTATCAGCATTCTTCCTAAAACCCCATGCCTATCTTGGTGAAAGCACACTGCACAATTTGGTCTGCTTGGCTTCTCTCTGGAGCAGACTAAAACCCATAGACAATCTATCTAGCTTTTTGTTTCTTTTGATCCCAGCAGGATAGAGGCAATCATCTGTAAATGCACATTATGCAGTTGGTTAGCAGATTGTTTGTGCTCAGGTTGGGCTGATTGTGGAAGGTCACATTACAGCTCGTAACTTCAGAGCCTTAGCTGCATTGGTAGAGTCAGCCTCCATACAGGATATATGCATAGTTGTGATGTGGTCATCAGTCTACACCTTCACATCTCGTTGGTTTGGTCAGTCAGTCCTTCAAAATCTATTCAAGTCCTTGAAGACATGTGTACGTTTCAGGGAAGTTCACCATGGTGGGCTCCATCAGATGATATCACCCATGTGTGGGAAGTGTGTCCTGCTCAGAGCACCTGGTACAGGTGAGTAATTTGCTCTACTATTGTATGGTAGTTTTGCTTACATGTAAGGATTTTTTTCAGGTTTTGAGTTTCACGGTATGCCTGGTAGTTGTTTTGTTGCGATTACTCAGATGACATGAGAATGAGTTGGGTTGTTTGTGTTTGCTATATCTTCCATGGAGAAAATGTGTTAGCCTGTTGGGGGAGATAGGGATTTTGTGGATGAAGGGCATAATTTACATTTAATTCATAAGAAATGTCATATTGTATCACTCCAAAGGTCCATGTGGGCCATATATGCAATGTATCATATGTCGTCATCATTTTTCACGTATGTCCCAACTGGTATAGAATGATTTTCTGCTGTCTATAATATTGAAATTCAGATTTAGCATACATATCTATTTGAAAAATCTATATACAGTGGTACCTTGGAATCTGCACTTAATCCGTTCCCAAACTCAGTTCGAGTTCCAAAACATTCAAGTATCAAGACAATTTTTCCCATTGAAAATAATAGAAACTGGATTAATCCGTTCTTTGGTCCCACAAACTCAGATTGACAGCACAATAGAATCATTATCCCAGGACAAGCAGGCATGATATTCTCACATGTGGGTGACGTCATCTACGGAGCCCCAGCGCGGACAGCTTTTCAAGCAAACTTGCTAGAAGTTTCAAGTTTGCACACTGCACCACGCATGTGCATGCCTTC
The DNA here is from genome assembly GCF_902459505.1 of Geotrypetes seraphini. Taxonomy (NCBI): domain Eukaryota; kingdom Metazoa; phylum Chordata; class Amphibia; order Gymnophiona; family Dermophiidae; genus Geotrypetes; species Geotrypetes seraphini. The sequence goes on along the minus strand of NC_047088.1, from coordinate 159,206,994 downwards.
TCGCCCACTAGAGGGCGCATCCCACCTCGTGGTCCTCAGTTCAATTTTTTCCGCGGAGCCAGAAAGCCCTGTGGATCTGAGCTCCAGTGTATTGCCTTCTAGCTGCCGCGTTTCGTTGTTCTTTTATTGGAATAAGTTCGCGGTGCTCTTTCTTGTTTTTTTCGTTTCTTTTCTTTTCAAAAAAAAAAAAAAATATTTTATTTTTCGTTGGGCTCCGGGGGCTCCCGGAAGCGTGGTGCAGTGTGCAAACTTGAAACTTCTAGCAAGTTTGCTTGAAAAGCTGTCCGCGCTGGGGCTCCGTAGATGACGTCACCCACATGTGAGAATATATGCCTGCTGTCCCTGGATAACACCTGTTACGGTAAGTAACTGTGCTATTTGATCTTTTATTTTATTTTTTTACAGTCTAGCCATGAGATTTTGCTACTTTTACATGCAAGCCATCCCCCACGCAGCTACAAGTTTCTAGAGCAGCCCTTTAAAGGCAAGTGCCTCCTATTTTTTGTTGTGTTTTGCTCTCTCAGGTGGGGGAAGGGCAGAAATGAAACAGAGTAGGAAAACCTTGTAATGTGAAAAAGAAAGAAAAATAAGAAACCCTCCCCCTCCAAGCAATTTGACAGATTTTCAGCCCAAGAGTTGGCATAAAGGTACAGGCCCCCAAAAATAAGGATCGGACATCGGAAGTGCTTCAAAACAAACAGGGAGAACGGAAAGGGGGGAGGTGTTAGAAATCGCTGGGTTATATGGGGGGGGGGTGTTCTGGAGACAGGAGGAGGAGGCATGGCGAGAATGAGCTGGAGGAGCCCGATCGGCAGCTGCAGGGAGGGCCCCAGCCCCAGCAGATCCAGTCTCCCTCTCTACCCCACCCCCCACAAAACTTTTATTTTCCCCACCTCTCTGGCAGCATGGCTTACACAGGAGATCGGAGGGGGTGATTATTATCAGCGAACTAGCATCTGCCACTTTTTAATTTCTCCTTCACCGCCCGCAAAACATCACAGAGGAGCCTGCTTTTCCCCATGTGTACAGGCGATCGGGAGCTGCTGAGGAGTTTCGTGGAAAGGAATTACCAAAATCTGCCGATTCTTGCTCCTCTGCTGTATTCTGGGTTCTCTCACAAGTTCGGATTCCAAGACAAAATTTACTAAAAATTAAAGTTTGGATTCCAAGTTGTTCGAGTTCTGGGGCGTTCAGATTTCGAGGTACCACTGTACAGCCTTCCTAGAATAACCATTCAAAGTGATTACAAAAGTAATGTTTTAGTCAAGTGTCGTGAAAAAAATTAAAGAACCTTTTTGGTTTTATTTCACAGCTGGAGATGGAAGATGAAGATACCATCGATGTATTTCAACAGCAGACAGGAGGAACTTTTTTAGGTTTTGTGTTTCATGGTATGCCTGGTAGTTGAGTTTTGTTGCGATTACTCAGATGACATGAGAATGAGGGGAGGGGGTTGCTATTTCTTCCATGGAGAAAATGTGTTAGCCTGTTGGGGGAGATAGGGATTTTGTGGATGAAGGGCATGTTTACATTTAATTCATAAGAAATGTCATATTGTATCAGCCCAAAGGTCCATGTGGGCCATATATGCACTGTATCACATATGTCATCATTTTTCAGGTATGTCCCAACTGGTATAGAATGATTTTCTGTTGGCTATAATGTTGAAATTCAGATTTAGCGTACATACTTATTTGAAAAATGTATATACTGCCTTCCTAGAATAATCATTCAAAGTGATTACAAAAGTAATGTTTTAGTCAAGTGTAGTGAAAAAAAATTAAAGAACTTTTTTGGTTTTGTTTCACAGCTGGAGATGGAAGATGAAGAAACCATCAATGTATTTCAACAGCAGACTGGAGGAGCATGTTAAATGAGTTATTCTGTTGTTTTTTTGAGTGGAATCAAAGACCACCTACACAGTTCACCTCCTCATCTATCCTTGGAATTGCTATTTAATAGTAAACAAATGAACTTGCATAAAATAATTCTGAAACTCTTGAGGACTTTACCAAAATATTTCTCTTTGACACACAATATTGAGTTGCACAAGTCTCTGCAGGGATTAACATAAATTGGGCCAATCAGAATTATCTTCTCTATTTTCTAAAATCAAGGTTGTCTTTCAACTTATGTATATTTTTTTAAATTTGTGACCTAACTGTCCACCTCTGTTGTAGTAGAGAGTTTCCCCAAGCAGTTTTTTTAGTGTACAGTATGTTCCACCCTTCCATTCTTTACTGAAATGATGTAAATAAACTGCATCCCCTGCACAAGTGGTTTTAGAGGCCTGTTCCTAAAAGTAGAATGAGTAAGGGTGGGGGGAAATAAGATTTTACTTTTAGTCATGCTGTAAACATTTTTGGTTACTCAAAGAAATGTTAAATACATATGTGGGACTATACATGCAGATAAAATGCTTTGTGTTAGAAGTGTGAGATTGCAAATTTAAATGTTGTCAGACTGTGCTAAAATAAAAATAAATGTTTTACCAATATATACAAGGTGGCAAGCTGATTAATGTTAGCAGTTGAATTATTATTAGAAATAATGAGCTCCATTAGGTACTTTTTTGACTCAGTTTTCCCATTACCCACAGAAAAATGTTTTATCCTAGGATAAGCAGGTAGCATATTCTCACATATGGGTGACGCCATCCACGAAGCCTGGTACGGACAGTATGAAAAGTGAACTGTCATTTTAAGTTTTAAGAAACTTCACGACTGCCTTCCCGTCCACCGAGGCTCTTCGTTTTCTGCAGAACAAAGAAGTATTGTTTGGCTGGATTTCATTCAGTCTGTTTGCTTTCCCACTTTCATGTATTGTTGTTTTTATTTTTTCTTGACAATCTCAGCGACAATTGAGTTCAATTTCGCTGAAGTAATTTTTCCATCTACGTTGAAATTGTTGATGGGTTTTAAAAGGTGTGGCAAGTGTGCGCAGCCTATTTCGACTGCAGACCTCCATAAATGGTGTCTACAGTGTTTAGGCCCTGAACACAAAATAGAGACTTGTTCTCACTGTTCAATTTTAAAATCCCGTTCTCTTAATGCCCGTCGCACTCAATAGGAGTAGTTATTTGGCGCTACCATGGATGTTGCCAGATCTTCACAGGTGTCGACATCAAAGACTCCAACATCGACTTCGACATCAATATCGCAAGAGATTCCAGCATCGGGGAAGCTAGCTAAGAAGCCACCCGCTTCCAAATAGCGTTGCAGGTCTGTACCGAATCAAGTCCCTTGATGCAGACCAAACCACGACCAAGACAAATAATGGGTTGCATACGAAGGGGTTTCGTCAGCCGTAAGAGGGAAGTCATTATGCCATTGTATAGATCCATGGTGAGGCCCCACCTGGAATACTGTGTGCAATTTTGGAGGCCGCATTATCGCAAGGATGTGCTGAGACTGGAGTCGGTGCAGAGAATGGCCACCCGGATGGTCTCGGGACTCAAGGATCTTCCATATGAAGAACGGCTTGACAAATTACAGCTATACTCGCTCGAGGAGCGCAGAGAGAGGGGAGACATGATCGAGACGTTCAAGTATCTTACGGGCCGCATCGAGGCGGAGGAAGATATCTTCTTTTTCAAGGGTCCCACGACAACAAGAGGGCATCCGTTGAAAATCAGGGGCGGGAAACTACGAGGTGACACCAGGAAATTCTTTTTCACTGAAAGAGTGGTTGATCGCTGGAACAGTCTTCCACTACAGGTGATTGAGGCCAGCAGCGTGCCTGATTTTAAGGCCAAATGGGATAGACACGTGGGATCTATTCACAGAGAAAGGTAGGGGAGGGTCATTAGGGTGGGCAGACTAGATGGGCTGTGGCCCTTATCTGCCGTCTATTTCTATGTTTCTATGTTTCTATGTTTCAGGTTGTCTCTCCTCCAAGGTGTGCATCCGCATCGAGGTCACCCACTGCTGCATCGATGGTACCGGCTGTTGAATCATCAGTACCAATACTTTCTTTTAGGGAGAAGCTCGATGAATTCTTTCAGAGGGAGCTCTGTAATATATTTAAATTGCACTGCATGCTGGTGCTAACATCGACTCCCTCGGTATCAGCTCAGCTTGAGCATAGCATTACAAGGCCTTAAGGTACCGCTGTCAGCTATCCATTGGAGCATTGACACTCCGTGCCGATCAACCTCAAGATATTGCTCCTCAACACATTGATCCCATGTTTTGAAGCGTAAAAGGGGCACTCATCAGACCTCTTCCTCGCCTTCATCAAATCGGTACCGAAGACGTTGAAAATCTTCTTGTAGACATAGTTCTCCTCGATGCACAGTGTTTCCAAGCCTTCTATATGATTCAGATTTATGTTCTAATTCAGATTGTTCTCCTTCTTTATCTGCACCTGAATCTTATGGAATTCCTTTGGAATAGTCACCACAGAAAACACCTCTTAGGGGAAAATCTCCAGAGACATTCTTTTACCAGATACATTAGGCAGCTAGGCAAAGCCCTACCTGTCAGACTGGAAGCTGATAATGGTCACAGTGTGGAGTACTTGGAGGCCTTGGATTATGATGAACCTCCAAAAGAACTTCTCAAGCTACCATTACGCGACATTCTTAGAGACACTTCTCAAAAATTGAGAAAAGCCTTTAACAATTACAATTGTTCCGAGAAAACTTGATTCCTTATTTACGATCATTTCTTGCCCAGGGTTTGATAAGCCACAGCTTCAGCATCAACCATTAGTGGTGGAATCAACCCTTAAAAACTCATCCAATGCAAAAGTTTATGCCTCAGTGCCTCCAGAGCTGTACCATGGACAAATTTGGATGTCGCCTTTATCAGAATTTCAAGTTGGCGAGCAGGATCTTAAATTACAATTTCTGCATTTCCTGTTACTTAAAACAACTGATAAGACAATTGCCTAACTTTGACCAGTATATTCCTTCACAATACCTTGCACAATATCAACAGATTGTGAAAACTCTCTCACAGTCTAGATCAGGGATGCCCAAAAGGTTGATCGCGATCAAACAGTAGTTCGCAAAGGCAAAGCGAGTCGATTGCAGAGCCCATCCCGGGCTCCGTGATAGACTCACATTGCCTTTGCCTTCTCTCTGCTTCCCTAATGCCAATGCAGCAACAGGCCAGGCACATGCAGCCACTACACAAGTGCAGGGCCCACAAGCCTTCCCCCTCCCCTCCCCCGACGTCAATTCTGACATCGGAGAGGAAGTTCCGGGCCAGCCAATTGCTGCCTGGCTGGAACTTCCTCTCTCCGATGTCAGAATTGACGTTGGGGGGGGGGGGGGTGGAAAGGCTTGTGGGCCCGGCACTTGTGCAGTCGCTGCACGTGCCTGGCCTGTTGCGGCATCGGGGAAGCAGGGAAAAAATTGGCGGTGGTGGCTTAGGGAGAGAGAAAGAAAGGGGGGGGGGCAGGGAGAGAGGAAGAAAAAGTTGGATTCATGGAGGGACAGAGAGAGATGTTGGGGAATGGAATGAGGTCTGGAGGAGAGGAAGCATGGCAGGAGACAGAAAGAATGGAAGAAAATTTGGATGCACAGTCGGAAGGAAGTGTGTCCGTTTTGAGAATTTATATCTGCTGTCTATATTTTGCACTATGGCCCCCTTTTACTAAACCACGATGGCGGTTTTTAGCACAGGGAGCCTATGAGCATTGGGAGCAGCGCAGCTTCCTGCGCTAAAAACCACTATCACGGTTTAGTAAAAGAGGAAGGAGGGGGTATATTTGTCTATTTTTGTATAGTTGTTACTGAGGTGACATTGCATATTTTAAAGTCATCTGCCTTGACCTCTTTGAAAAAAACCCAAGTATAAACATTTTCTCTGCATACAATGTGCTTTGTGCTTTTTTTTATTATTATTTTATTGTTGGTAGATCATTTTGACTTGGTCATTTTTAAAGTAGCTTACAAGCCAAAAAAGTGTGGGCAACCCTGGTCTAGACAGTATATTGCTCGGTCAGCCTATGATACTTTTGAGATACCATCTAGAACATCGGCTATGTCAATGGCTATGAGGTGTCTAGCTTGGCTAAGAGTTTCTGATATGGACATTAATCTTCAGGACAGATTAGCTAACATTTCATGCTTAGGGGATGAGCTTTTTGATGATCCAATCGAGGCAGCCACACAAAAATTAACTGCATGAAACCAGTTGGAATTCTTTAGTCAAAATATAGGCTAAGCTTTCGATTTCAAGACAGGCAGCCAAGCCTTCTTATTCCTATCAAAGGCGATATACTACTAAACCTATTTCTAGACCACCACCAGAAAGGACGCAGAAGCAACAGTGGTCTCAAAATGCTCAGATGGCAGCTCCTCAAAAGCCTACTCAATCTTTTTGATGCGCTTCTCGAGAGTATAGCTACTGTTTCCCAATCTCAACCTCGTCCCCTTCCAATCAGAGGTCGTCTACAAATCTACCATCAATGTTGGACTCTGTTAACTAACTAACCTGTGGGTTCTTAAAGTCATCAAGGAAGGTTACTCTCTTCATTTTCTCTCCATATCACCAAATCATCCTCCCGAGTCCTCTTTCAACTCGCAGCAAATGTCCCTTCTTCAGGAAATAGAGGCTCTGTTTCAACTAAATGCCATGGAGGTAGTGCCCCCTTCTCAGAGAAATCAGGGGTTCTACTCCAGGTATTTTCTTGTCCCGAAGAAGATGGTAGGTCTACATCCAATTCTCAATCTCTGAGACTTAAACAAATTCCTAGTCAGAGAAAAGTTTTGAATGTTATCCCTGGGAACTCTATATTCATTGTTGGATCAAAATGATTGGCTATGCTCTCTAAATCTAAAAGAAGCTTATACCCATGTGCCAATTCATCCTGCTCACAGAAAGTTTCTGAGATTTTGAATTGCCCATCAACATTTTCAATACAAAGTTCTGCCCTTTGGCTTGGCATTCTCTCCAAGAGTATTCACCAAATGCCTTGTAGAAATAGCAGCAGCTTTAAGAGATCAAGGGTTTCATGTTTCCCCCCTATCTCAATGTCTGGCTCAGCAATACAGTCAACAATCCTGTTTTTTCAACAATTGGGGTTCCAGGTCACCTTTCCAAAATCTCAACTTCAACCCTCTCAGACTCTACAGTTCATCGGAGCTCTGCTCGATACCATTCAACTCGGGGCATTCCTGCCTCAATAAAGACAGAACAACCTGTTCCAACTTTGCATTCAAATATGTCCGTCTCAGCCAGACAAATGATGAGACTATTAGGTCACATGGTACCTACAGTCCACGTTACTCCATTTGTGAGACTTCATCTTCATCTCAGAACAGCTCAATGGTCCCTGGCATCTCAATGGTCTCAAGCTCTGGATTCTTTCTCACAGAGCATTACATTCACATTATCACTTCGTCAATCTCTTCAGTGGTGGATGAATTCCTCAAATCTTTCCAAAGGGTTGCTGTTCCAAACACTTCCACATCAGAAGGTCCTGACTACAGATTTGTCCATGTATGCTTGGGGAGCTCACCTGGACAGTTAGCGGATAGGAAGCAGAGAGTGGGGGGTGAATGGACAATACTCGGACTGGAAAAGCGTCATGAGTGGAGTGCCGCAGGGTTCGGTGCTCTTCAACATATTTATAAACGACCTAGAACTTGGCAAGACGAGTGAGGTGATTAAATTTGTGGATGATACAAAGTTATTCAGAGTAGTGAAAAGACAAAAGGATTGCGAAGACCTACAAAGAGGCATAAATATGCTCGAGGAATGGGCCGAAAAATGGCAAATGAGGTTCAACCTGGATAAGTGCAAGGTGATGCATGTCGGTAACAAAAATCGTATGCACGAATACAGGATGTCCAGAGCTATACTCGGAGAGAGCCCCCAGGAAAGAGACTTAGGAGTACTTGTAGACAAGTCTGAAACTGTCTGCGCAATGTGCGGCAGCGGCGAAAAAGGCTAACAATGCTAGGAATGATTAAGAAGGGGATCACAAACAGATCTGAAAAGGTTGTTATGCCTTTATACCGAACCATGGTACGCCCTCACCTGGAATACTGCGTCTAACACTGGTCGCCGTACATGAAAAAGGGTCCAGAAAAGAGTGACAAAAATGGTTAAGGGCCTGGGGGAGTTGCCGCACAACTAGAGGCTAGAAAAACTGGGCCTCTTCTCCCTTGAGAAGAGAAGACTGAGAGGGGACATGATCGAAACATTCAAGATATTGAAGGGAATTGACTTAGTAGAGAAAGAGAGACTGTTCACCCTCTCCAAGGTGAAGAGAACGAGAGGGCACTCGCTAAAGTTAGAAAGGAAAAGATTCTGTACAAACGTAAGGAAGTTTTTCTTCACCCAGAGAGTAGTAGAAACCTGGAATGCTCTTCTGGAGGCTGTATGAGAGGAAAACCCCCCTCAGGGATTCAAGACAAGGTTGGATAAGTTCCTACTGGAACAGAACATATGCAAGTAAGGCTAGACTCTAATAGGGCACTGGTCTTTGACCTAAGGGCCGCTGCGTGAGCAGACTGGTGGGCACGAAGGACCACTGGTCTGACCCAGCAGTGGCAATTCTTATGTTCCTAAGACTCCGGATGCAAGGTCACTGGTCTGCGCAAGAACAGAAGCTCCACATAAACCTCTTGGAACTCGGAGCGATTCACAGTGCTCTGAGGATTTTTCAGCACAATATAGCCAATATGTCCTCCGGTCCACATGGACAATCGAGTCGCAAAGTATTATATGAATAAGCAAGGAAGGATGGGTTCTTGGACTCTGTCAAGAAGCTGAGAAAACTTGGGCCTGGGCAATTGCTTGAACATATATCTCAAAGAAGTCTATGTTCAAGGAGCACAAAATACACTTGCCAACAAACTCAGCAGATATCTTTGGCCACACGAGTGGACGCTCCACTCCAAAGTCTTACATCAGATATTTTCTCTTTGGGGGACTCCTCAGATAGACCTATTTGCATCCCCCAGCATTCACAAATTGCCTCAATTTTGTTCCAGGCAATACTCTCTTCATTGTCTGGAAGCAGATGCCTTCCTCCTGGATTGGACAGGCAAGTTCCTTCATGCTTTCCCTCCAATTCCTCTCATAACATTGGTCAAGTTCAAGCAACAATCGGCTACTATGATTCTCATAGTCCTTCGGTGGCCCAGAAAACTGTGTTATTCCCTTCTACTTTGACTCACGATCAAAGACCCAATAACCCTACAGATCTTTCCATCTCTTCTAACTCAGAGTGAAGGGTCTCTTTTACATCATAATCTGCAGTCTTTACGCCTGACAGCTAGGTACCTCTCAGTCTAACTTCTACAGAAGCTGATCTCTCGGATTCAGTCTGCTTCATTTTAGAAGCATCTAGAAAACATTCTACACAGCAGTGCTAGTGACAGAAACTGACAGTTTTAAGCGTGGTGTGATCTTCATCAAGCTGCTTCATCCTCCTCCATACCTTCAGTGTTGGAATACTTTTTACACTTATCCAACTCGGGTCTTAAAACCACTTAAGTCAAGAGTTCACCTTAGCACTATCAGTTTCTTTTCATGTTCAAGTTAACAATAAATCACTTGCGGTTCATCTATTTGTTTGCAGATTTATGAAAGGTCTTTTTTTAACATCAAACATCCTCTTAAACCACTTCCAGTGGTTTGGGATCTTAATATTGTTCTCACCTGACTGATGAAGCATCCATTTGAACCAATGTCTTCTGCTCATCTTAAATATCTCACTTGGAAAGTGAGATTCTTAATCTCCATCACTTCTGCACGTTGAGTGAGTGAGCTTCAAGCATTGGTGGCAGACCCACCTTTTACAGTGTTCTACCATGATTAAGTTGTTCTCCATACTCATCCAAAATTCTTGCCAAAGGTGGTTAAGGAATTTTGTTTGAATCAATCAATTGTGCTTCCAGTTTTCTTTCCGAAGCCTCATACTCACCCTGGTGAAACAGCTCTTCATACCTTGGACTGCAAACGAGCACTTGCTTATTACTTACAAAGGACTCAGTCTCACAGGACATCTCCTCAACTGTTAATTTCCTTTGATCCCAACAGATTGGGCCGTCCAGTAATCAAAAGAACTATTTTCACATGGTTTGGGGCCTGTATTTCCTTCTGTTATTCTCAGTCTGGGCTGCAGCTTGGGGGGCGGGGGAGGCGTATAACAGCACATAAAGTCTGAGCTTCAGTTGCGTTTCTCTTCCATTGATGAAATCTGTAAAGCAGCTATTTGGTCCTCAGTTCACAAGTTCATGTCTCACTACTGTCTAGAACAGGGGTCCCCAAAGTCCCTCCTTGAGGGCTGAATCCAGTCGGGTTTTCAGGATTTCCCCAATGAATATGCATGCACTGCTTTCAATGCATATTCATTGGGGAAATCCTGAAAACCCGACTGGATTCGGCCCTCAAGGAGGACTTTGGGACCCCTGGTCTAGAATCATATTCCAGATGAGACGGGCACTTTGGTCAAGCAGTTTTACAAAATTTATTTTCTTAAGGCCAATTCTCCCTCCATCCCTCTGAAATAAGCTAGGGAGCCCCATATGTGAGAGTATGCTGCCTGCTTGTCCTAGAATAAAGAAAGTTACTTACCATAACAGGTGTTATCTGGAGACAGCAGGCAGATAATCTCACAACCCTCCCTCCTCCCCTGGTTTGTTCTTAGCTTGCTAATGGAACTGAGTTACTGCGAGCCTTGGTGGACAGGAAAGCAGTCACGCATGCGCAGGGTGGGCAGTCACAAAGTTTCTTAAAACTTAGCGACAGTTCACTTTTCATACTGTCCGTACCAGGTTCCATGGATGACATCACCCATATGTGAGAATATCTGCCTGCTGTTTCTTAAAACTTAGTGACAATTCACTTTCCATACTGTCCGTACCAGGCATATGTGAGAATATCTGCCTGCTGTTACGATAAGTAAATGTGATTTACTGAGTGATGAACAAGAGATTTGTAAAACTAGTTTTTTTTGTGTTTTTCAGTACTTGTAGGCTGTAGTGCTTCCATTCTGTTTCTTCACTAGTAATTATATTTATTCCAGGACAAGCAGGCAGCATATGTTCACTGATGGGTGACGTCACTGACGGAGCCCCGGCACGGACACTTGAAAAGTGAATTACAACTTCAAGTTTTAGAAAGTTCATGATCAGTCCACACTACACATGCGCGCGTGCCTTCCCGCCTGACGTTGGTGCGCAGTCCATCAGTTTCTGTGGAGCTAAGAAGACGCATTTAACGGCTATTAAAATTTTTTTGCCTTCCCGCTCTCATGTTTCTGACTCTTTCAGTCAATTTCATGTTTATTTTTTCTTTGTCCTTTTACCTCTGGTTAAAAAATAATTATTATTTTTTTCCATTTCGCGGGTTCGGCCCTTCGGGGCCTGTTGTACCACCTTAGCCTCCAATTTCGATTTGGCTGAGGTGGTCTCCATAGATGTCAAGCACGCAGACGGGGGGTTAAAAAGTGCAGTCGCTGTGCTTGGCCCATATTTGTGACTGACCCACATCACTGGTGTCTCCAGTGTTTGGGACCAGAGCACTGCCCGGAAACCTGTACTCAGTGTTCTTCTCTTCAGAAGAGGACTTTGAAAAACCGCCTTCTTCAAAAGACGAAACCGTGTTTATCGACACCGGTGGAAACATCTCCAGTGTCGCAACCTTCTATGGGTAAGCCAGCTAAGAAGCTGTTGGAATTTGTTTAGGGATCCTGGTCCCTGTTTTTTGCCGGATTGAGTTTGGGTGGGCCCTGTTTTGGGGTCCGTCCAACCTTAGGGGTGTCGCACCCGGTGGGTCTTATGCTGGGTCTCTCCCCCCTTTTCCTCTACCTCCTCAACATTTTTGTAGAGGTGCATCAGCAGTAAGCCTTATCCCTAGTTCAGGCAAGGCATACTGCTTTGAGAGCCAGTGTAGTCTGTTCTGTAAAAAAAAAAAAATCCTGAGGGTAGTGCCAGTCTGAAGGGTTGTTTTCCCTTTAAATTTGCTTTATTTTACTGTATTTTTCAACTAACCGGCACTTTTCTTCTAGATAGGTCGTGTATAGAGCAATGAGCACTTTACAAGGGAAAAAGTGCTCATTGTGCTCTAGACGCGAGGCACTCGCGGCCTGTGCGGTGGAGGAGCCTTGTTGGCAGTGGGTGCTGGCATCCAGGGCTCCTCGCCGCTAGTGTCTCGTGAGTTGGCAGGGAGCAGTGGGGAAGCCCGGTATTCCCCCACCACCCACGGAGGGTTTTCCTCAGCCGCCGACAGTAAGGGTAAAAACCTTACCGCCGGTTTGGATGGGGATTCCCTCACAGTTCAAGCTTTCCAGCTGCTACAGGCCATGGAGGGGTTATTTTTGGCGAGAACTTTGCCATTTTTTATGGCAGGACCCTCTATTTTGTCTGCAACCTCAGGTGACCTTCCCCCTGTATTGGAAAAACAGGAGGCAGGTTTCTGCTGGGTCTCCTGCTGTGGCAGGGAGTCCCATGGGATCCCCAGGGGTTTTTTTCCCCCGATTTTAATTTTTGCATTGTGCAGAGCCTGTTTTCAAGTGGCTGGGGGTCCCGCATGCACCAAGGGGTTTTGTGGGGGGTTCCCTCCGCACCCCCTGTGGCTTTGCCTCCCTCTACGTCTTTGGCATCCCCTCATCCTCCAAGCGCCCGAGGGTGGCTTTAGATGAGGATTTGTGGTTGGAGGAGCGTGTCGGCCTGGATGAGGATACTGGACCCTTTTGAAGATTTGCAGGATCCTCTCGAGGGGATGGCTGCTGGTGGAGGAGCGTCTGGTTTCCCACTTTCTGGCGAGGAGGCGTCCGTTGTGCGCCTTTTTCGGAAGGATGTGCTGCCAGACCTGATTCAGCAAGTCTCTTCAGTGCTGTGTTTCGAAGAGGTGCCACAGGGGACCCTCTTAGGGGGATCCGCGCTGCTTGAAGCTCTTTTCCTATGCATCAGGATATTCGGGATCTTGTCCTGGTGCAGTGGAATACGACGGAGGCGCCTTTTCGTTTTGCGTGCTCCATGGCTCGTTTGTATATCATTCCGGAGGGGGATAGGGCTACCTTGAAGTTGCCAGTGGTGGATGCAGTGATCTCAGCGATTGCTAAGCAGCATACTGTGCTTGTAGAGGGCGGTTCTGCCTTAAAGGGACTCTGAGTCCATTTATAACAGAATTTTGATGTCTCTGCCTTGGCGGTCCAGTCAGCTATTTGTGGGGGCTGGTAGCTCAGGCCGTTTTTCGGTGGGCCGAGCGTGTCCTGGATCGTGAGTCTGATGACTGGTCCTTGGTGGATCAGGAGGTGGCAAAGATTGAGATGGCTGCCTTGTTCCTCTCGGATGCCCTTTATGACTTGATGCAGATGTCTGCCAAGTCTATGGCTTTTGGAGTAGCCGCGCATCGTACATTGTGGCTTTGCGCTTGGTTGGTGGATGCAGCATCTAAAACTAAACTCACTAAATTTCCCTTTCAGGGTCTTTTTTATTTGGAGAGGATTTGGATGTTGGTTCAGACTCTGACTTTAAAGTGCCCCACCTGCCTGAGGACCGTGCTCGCTCAGCAGTTCGGGGTGGCACTCCCAGGGACGTCTGCAGGAGTTCCGCAGATACCACCCTGGGTGTGGGGGCTGCTCCTTCCCAGCTTTGGGGTTTTCCCGGGGTCGTTTTTATCAGTGCATGCAGTCCTTTCAGGGGGCCCGTTGGGGAGCTGGGAATCCCTCCACCGGTTCCCCTGCTGTCTGTCCTGCCCAATGACTCCTTGCCGGCACCTCTTCTGGTTCTAGTGGGTGCCCGGCTGCATAAGTTTTTTTCCAAAATGGGCTGAGATCACGTCCGATCAGTGGGTCCTTGAAGTGGTGCGGGACGGATATGCTCTGGTGTTTGCCCGCTCCCTGCCAGATCATTTTCTAGCTTTTCCGTGTAAGGCGGCATGGAAGACGTAGGCCTTTCGCCAGACCCTTCAATGCTTGCTACATCTCAAAGCAGTTGTTCCAGTACCCCCTCAGGAGTGTGGCACCGGCAGGTAGTCAATTGGGCATAATCAAAAAGGGTATCACTACCAGAACGAAGGAGGTTATTCTACCACTGTATCGAGCGATGGTGCACCCATATCTGGAGTACTGTGTCCAATACTGGTCGCCCTACCTTAAGAAGGATATGGCGATACTCGAGAGGGTCCAGAGAAGAGCAACAAGGATGATTTAGGGCATGGAAAACCTTTCATATGCTGAAAGGTTGAAGAAGTTGGGGCTCTTTACCCTAGAGAAGCGGAGACTTAGAGGGGACATGATAGAAACTTATAAAATCATGAAAGGCATAGAGAAGGTGGATAAGGACAGATTCTTCAGATTAACAGGGCCAACAAAAACAAGAGGTCTCCCTTCAGAAAAATTGAAGGGAGACAGATTCAAAACGAATGCTAGGAAGTTCTTCTTCACTCAGAGGGTGGTGGACACCTGGAGTATGCTCCCAGTGGAGGTGATAGGGCAGAGTACAATATTGGGCTTCAGAAAGAGATTGGATGACTTCCTGAAGGAGAAGGGGATTGAAGGGTACAAATAGAGGGTACAGATAGAGGGTAACTATACAGGTACTAATGAATAGGGAATAAAGAATTTAAGTAAGGACTTACAGGTCACGAACCTGGGGGCCGCCGCGGGAGCGGACTGCTGGGCACGATGGACCCCTGGTCTGACCCAGCAGAGGCAATGCTTATGTTCTTATGTTACTTTGTTGTGCCCAAGAAGGAGGGGACCTTTCGGCCCATCTTAGATTTAAAAGGGGTCAACCGGGCTCTCAAAATACCCTCTTTTCGTATGGAGACACTGCGGTCTGTCATTCTGGCGGTTCAGCTGGGGGAGTATCTGACTTCTCTCGATCTGGTGGAGGCCTACTTGGATGTTCCAATTCAGGCCTCCCATCCGTGCTTCCTTCACTTTGTGACCTTGGGTCAGCACTATTGGTTCTTTGTGCTTCCGTTTGTTGTGGCCACGGCTCCATGGACGTTCACCAAGGTTATGATGGTCGTTGCTGCAGCCTTGCGGACAGAGGGCATTCTGATGCATCCCTACCTGGATGACTGGTTGATTCGGGCAAAGTCGTCTCAGGAGAGCACCAGGGTCACGGCTAGGGTGGAGTTTCTTCAGTCGCTGGGATGGGTAGTCCACCTTTCCAAGAGTTGGTTGGTCCCATCTCAGCGCCTGGAGTACTTTGGGATTCTGTTCGATACCTCCTTGGGGAAGGTCTTCCTCCCAGAGGCTTGGGTAAGCAAATTGCAATCTCAGATTCACCTGCTTATGGCGTCCCAGTGTCCTTGGGTACAGAATTTCCTCCAAGTCTTGGGGTCGATGGCGGATTCTCTCGACGTAGTGAGGTGGATTCGGGCCTACATGCATCCTCTCCAGTATGCTCTGCTTAGGAGGTGGTCACCCCAGAGGCACAGTCTGAATCTTCCTGTTCCTCTGAGGGGCTTGGCGCGCTGAAGTCTTCATTGGTAGCTCCAGACCTCCCATCTTGTTCAAGGGACAAGTCTGGATCAGCCACAGTGGATGGTGCTTCTCATGGATGCCAGTCTCCTCGGTTGGGGAGCTCAATGTCTAGGTCACTCAGCTCAGGGCACCTGGTCCACCAAGGAGGCATCCTGGTCAATCAGTGTTCTGGAGACCAGAGCTGTCTATCTGGTGCTGTTAGCCTTCTGCTCCTTCTTGACAGGCAAGTCAGTCCGGGTTCTGTTGGACAATGCCACAGCGCTGGCCTATGTCAATCGTCGGGGGCATCAAGAGCATTCAGGTGGCGTAGGAGGTGGTTCTCTTGGTCTGGACAAAGTCTCACCTTCAGGACATCTCAGCCTTCCACATAGCTGGAGTGGAGAATGTTCAAGCGGAATTCCTCAGTCGTCACGTGCTAGATCCCGAAGAGTGGTGTCTAAGCCATGTGGCCTTTCAGTTGATAGTGCAGTCTTAGGATCAGCTCCTCATGGAACTGATGACCACGATTGTCAATGCCAAAACACCCCGCTTCTTCAGTTGTCGCAGAGGTCAGGCCAAGGGCCTGGATGCTCTGGTTCAACCATGGCCAACGAAGCGGCTGTTGCATGTGTTCCCTCCATGGCATTGTTCGTCATCCGGGCCTGGTGGCTCTGGATTGGTCCAGACGGCCATGGTATTATGGTATGCATGGTGCGGCATCTGGTGTCAGATCCTCTTCCTCTGCTTCTTTCGCCCGATCTTCTGACTCAGGGTCCCATTCTCATGTTCGATCCGGGTCCCTTTTGTCTTGAAAGGGAACGCCTAAGTAAGAAGTGGTATTCAGATAGTGATCTCCACCCTCTTGGGGTCCCAGAGACTTTCCACATCTTGGGCTTATATGTGGGTTTGGTGTATCTTTGAGGACTGGTGTAGGGCACGTGGTGTCTCTTTTCACGCTTCCCTGCCTCACATCTTAGTGTTCTTGCAGGATGGCCTGGACAGGGGCCTGGCTTGGTCTTCTCTCTGGCGGTCTTGTCAGCCTTTTGTGGGTTGTTACAGGGTTCGCAACTGACTGCCATTCTTGATGTCGTTTGCTTCTTGACCTTACTCTTAAGGCTGTCTTCTTGGTGGCTGTTACTTCTGCTAGGCGTGTTTCAGAGCTGCAGGCTGTTTCTTGTAGGTGTCCCTTCCTGGAGTTTTCTAGGGTGCGGGTCATTTTGTGGCCTGTTCTTCCTTTCTGCCAAAACTAGTTTCTCCTTTTCATGTCAATCAGGTGGTAGTCCTCCTGGTGTTGGATAGTCGGGAGGGATCTTCAGAGCAGAATCAGTTGCGCAAGCTAGATGTCTGTCAAGTTCTTCACTCTTATGTGCAGAGGACAGGAAATCAGATCATCTCTTTTTCCTTGCGGGTCCTCGTAAGGGAGATGGCACTTTCATGGCTACCATTGCATGCTGGATCAAGGAGACTATTACTTCCGCTTACCTTCTTCAGAAGAAGCCTGTTCTGGTATTTCTCAAGTCTCATTCCACTCGGGGTCAGGCAGCTTCTTGGGCTGAGTCTTCGCTTGTGCCTCCAGTGGATAGTTGTAAGGCTGTGGTTTGGTCTTCCTTGCATTCCTTTGTCAGACACTACCTTGTGAACATTCAGGCGCATCGGGACACGGTGTTCGGTGAGCATTTTCTGCTGTCAGCCCTTCGGTGGTCCGACCCATGATGGGGACTGCTTTGGTACGTCCTGCTTGTAAGATACCTATACCGGTCTGGAGAGTTGCTAAAGAAGGAGAAATTAGAGGGCAAATTCTATAAGAAGCGCCCAAAAGTTAGGTGCCTAATGAGGCACTGTTCATCACGATTCAAGTAAAATTGGGTGCTATTTAGTGAATTGCGTTGAGCGGCACCTATTTGGGCACCTATTTTGGAGGCGCCCAATAAATAGACCAACTCTAGGCACAACTAAAAGTTAGGCACCCATGTGAGCACTTAAGCACGCTTAAGAGCAGGGATTCTGTAAGAAGGCGCCTAACACGTAGCCACGCCCACATCTAATATGCATAGCGCCTATTTTTTTGAAGGCCGCCTAAATTTATAGAGGTGCCTTGTTACAGAATCGCGCTTTCTAGATAGGCGCCTATGTTTCAATCAGTGCTGATTAAAAGCTTAATTGAGCTTGTAATTCAATTTAGATAGTTGCCTATCTAGTTGGGCGCCTCTGAAATAGGTGCCTAACTTTAGGCGCTGGTTATAGACTTTGGGTCTAGAGTCTTACCTGCTAATTTACTTTCTTTTAGCCTCTCCAGATCGGTATAGGACCCCACCCTGTCTATTGTCGTGTTGTTCTTGTGGGTGTTGCGCGTGCAGATTTTGTTTTTTTTCTGCGGGTTCTAGTATTTTTCTAGGGCTGGGGAGAATTGAAGAACAGCAGCTGTGGGGACATTTTCTTGCCAGGATTTCTCCTTTGCATTTTCCAACAGCATTTAGGTATATTAGTTGTTACTCCTATTTGGACTCTTGTTTATTTCTGTTTCAAGTTCTTAGTTCTGCTTGGCTATTCGGCAGATTGATAGGAATAAGGAAAGGTACCTATTATGTACTATTCCAGAGTTTTGTTTCAGTCTCCACCTGCTGGTCATGATGAGATATAAACCACTTGTAAGATACCTATATCGGTCTGGAGAGGCTAAAAGAAAGTAAATTACCAGGTAAGAACCTAATTTTTCCTTTCAAAATCTTATGGCTACAGTTTTGCAATTGAGGAAGTATATGGTTAGTTCTACATATGACAAGTTCGAACTTACCTCATAGGTGGCAGCCATGTCGGTGGCTATGAGACACCTTGCCTTGCTCCATGTCTCCAAGCTTGATGTCAACCACCAAGATCGTTTGGCTAACACTCTGTGTCTTGGGGATGAACTTTTTGGACCATCCACGGACTCTGCTACTCAAATTGTCTGCCCATGAGACCAGATGGGACACTTTAGTCAAACCAAAGAAAAAGCCTCCACCTCCTAGAGTTTCCGGCCTGCTTCATCGTATCAATGTGGATATACTGCTAAACCTGTTCCTCCTCAACCTAGGAAGCAAACCTAAACAACAGGCTGCTCAACAAAAACCTACACAGCCCTTTTGACGTGTTCCTCAAGGGCATAGTCAACGTTCCTATTCTCAAATCTCTACCTCAGTCGATCGGAGGACGACTTCAATATTACATCAACTGGTGGGAGCTCATCACTACAGATCTCTGGGTTCTAGACATCATTCATCAGGGGTATGCTTTCCATTTCATACCCTTCCTCCAGATCATCCTCCAAGACAGTCTATTTCGGACCCTGTACAGTTTTCTCTTCTCATTCAGGAGATTCAATCCATCCTTCTTCTAAATGCCATCGAAGAAGTTCCTCCCGATATTTTTTAATTCTGAAGAAGATAGGAGGTATACGATCCATTCTGGATTTCAAAGATCTCAACAAATTTCTAGTCAAAGATAAATTTTGGATGCTCTCCCTTGCCCTTCTTTATCCACTTCTGGATTAGAATGATTAGCTGGATCTCAAGGAAGCCTACACACATATACCAATTCATCAGGCTTACAACAAATACCTTAATTTCCAAGTAAACTGATGTCATTATCAGTACAAGGTTCTTCCTTTCGGCCTGGCATCTTCTCCCAGGGTTTTTACGAAATGCCTGATTGTTGTGGCCACATATCTCCGATCCCACAGTCTTCAAGTCTTAACTTATCTGGACGACTGGACGATCAAAACAGTTTCATCACAGAAGGTGGTTCTAGCAACATCTCAGACCATTTCAATCCTACAAGCTTTGAGATTCAAAATCAATTTCACAAGTCTCACCTAGTTCCAACTCAATGTCTGCAATTCATTAGGGCTATCCTCGATACTACACTCATGAGAGCGTTTCTCCCTCCAGATTGCCTGGACACTCTTCTCATCCTGTCAACAGATGTTGAAGATACACACCATCTCGGCGAGACGTATGATGGTTCTTCTAGACCACATGGCTTCCACAGTTCATGTAACTCCACTAGCAAGGTTGTCTTCGCATTCCTCAGTGGACCCTTGCTTCTCAGTGGTCTCACACAACAGATCGTCTATCAACATGTATCTGTCACATCATCTCTTTAGCAGTCGCTTCAATGGTGGATGACCTCTTCAAATCTATCCAGAGGTCTAATTTTTTATCACCAGAAGGTGATAACAAAGGACGCATCTCCTTATGCCTGGGGGGGCGCACCTGGATGGCCTTCAAACTCAAGGTCATTGGTCTGCCAGGGAGCAGAAATTTCACATCAATTTGCTGGAGCTTCAAGCTTTTCAACACCTCTTAAGTTCTCTAGTCCTCCTCCTTCGCACAGACAATCAAGTAGCAATGTACTACATAAACAAACAAGGAGGCATGGGCTCTCTCCTGTTAGGTCAGGAAGCCCAGAAAATCTGGCTTTGGGCAACAGCTTGCAATCTTTTCTTAAAAGCTGTCTACATTCAGGTTGAAAAGAATTTCCTAGCAGACAACCTCAGCAGAATTCTTCAACCTCAGGAATGAACTCTCAAATCTGCAGCTCTTCATCCACTCTTTGCTCAATGGGGAATTCCACAAGTGGATTTATTTGCAACTACCCACAATCTGCCCCAGTTCTTCTTCAGACTATACTCTCCTCACCGTCTGGAAACAGATGCATTTCTTCTGAACTGGACGAACATGTTAATTTACGCATTTCCATCCACTCTTCTCGTACTAAAGACTCTGTTCAAACTCAAACAAGAGTCAGCCACCATGATTCTCATTGCTCCTCGGTGGCCCAGGCAGCATTGGTTCTCCCTTCTACTTCAACTCAGCTCCAGGCAGCCAATTCCTCTGCCAATCTTTCCTACTCTGCTTACTCAGAATCAAGGATCTCTTCTACTTCCCAACCTGTAATCATTATACCTGACAACTTGGCTTTTCTCGGGCTGAATTCATATGAGTTACAACCAGGCATATGAGCTCCTCCCCCTATATCCCGTTTAAGAGATCAATCTACCTGCTTTAAATATCAGCAGCAGTAGAAAAACAACTGCTTTTACATACAAGCAGCAGCGAGACCTACCGCAACCACCAAGAGCCCACAGACCCGATCCTGCCAGGAGTGTGAATTCCTCCCCCTGCAGTCCATTGGAGAGATCAATCTACCTGCTTTAAATATCAGCAGCAGTGGAGATCAACTGCTTTTACACCTAAGCAGCAACGAGACCAGCCACAACCACCGAGAGCACACAGACCCGATCCTACCAAGAGTGTGAACTCTTCCCCCCATGCAATCCGCTAAGAAGATCGACTGTCGGCTCCGGGCGGCTTTCCCGCAGAGGAGAGAATCCTGCATTCACCGTGGGCCTCATCTGGGGCAGCCTCCTTGGAGCGGCTGGGGCACGGGCAGTGTGTCTGGGAGGGAATGCATGGATGGGAGAACATCGCAGGGGAGGAGACATAGGCATCCTGGGACTGTCTGCCAAGTCTCTTCCCTGAAGAAGCCCTTTCTGGAAACGTCAATCGCTCCTCCTAAACTTACTTGCTCCACTTCATCACTGACGCTGAAACCGTGGATTGAAGACAAAGTTTTATTTTATTTTTCTTTCCAGCTTATGATTTATCTTTAATCTTATCTATTGTTTTGTTCTATTTCTATCATTTAAATTTCTCCAGAATTCTACTGTTCAACGGCTCCCCCTTCTGCTTCTATTCCTTTCTCTCCTCTCTTCTACCTTCCAAAGTATTTAGATCAATGCTGTCTTGTTAAAATGTTTATTTTATTTTTATTTTTCCTCTAACTCTACTTTTCACTTCTCTATTACCCTCCAGGTACTTTAGTTAGATTGTGAGCCTTCAGGACAATAAGGGAATTTTTCAAGTACCTTTCTTATTTCTAATCTTAATGTATATTTTCTGTAAACCGCTTAGAACCTAACGGATGTAGCGGTATATAAGAAATAAATTACATTACATTACATTACATCTCTCCCAGCATGTCTGCAATATTATTGATGAAACCAGCAACACAACAATGTTATCAACAAAAGTGGACAAAGTTTTCTTCCTGGTGTCGTCGTCACCATCATCATGATCCAACTTCCTTGTCAGTGGAACTGGTGTTGGATTATCTATTTCATCTGTCTGACTCTGGACTTAAATCCACATCTATTAGAGTCCATCTAAGTGCTATTACAGCTTTTCACTTGCCAGTCGAGAAAAAACCTCTTACTGCTCATCCCTTGGTCTCCAGGTTCATGAAGGGACTTTTCAATGTGAAACCATCTCTCAAACCTCCTCCGGTAGTCTGGGACCTTAATGTAGTTCTTTCCAGGTTGAAGAAGCCCCCTTTTGAACCAATGGCCTCAGCTCATCTCAAGTTTCTTACCTGGAAAGTTGTTTTTCTTATCGCTCTCACTTCTGCTAGAAGGGTCAGTGAGGTACAAGCCTTTGTGTAAAACCACCCTTTACAGGTCTTCACCATGATAAAGTGGTTCTATGCACACATCCCAAATTTCTTCCGAAAGTTGTGACGGAGTTTCATCTCGGTCAATTGTTTTTCCCTAAGCCTCATTCTCATACAGGAGAAACGGTGCTCCATACTCTGGACTGTAAACGTTCTTTGGCCTATTACATCGACAGGACAAAGCCACATAGATCATCTCCTCAACTTTTTGTCTCATTTGATCCTAATAAGTTGGGGAATACTGTTTCTAAGAGAACGATTTCTAACTTGCTGGCTGCCTATATATCGTTCTGCTATGCTCAGCCTGGACTGCACCTGGAGAGTCGTGTCACAGCCCACAAAATTAGAGCTATGGCAGCTTCTGTAGCTTTCCTCAGATCTCCATTTGAGGAAATCTGTAAAGCTGCCACCTGGTCCACAGTTCATATCTTCACTTTTCACTATTGTCTGGAGTCTTTCTCCAGATGGGATGGGCACTTTGGCCAATCTGTATTATAAAATTTATTTTCCTAAAGGCCAACTTTCCCGCCATCCCATTCTAGTTAGCTTGGAGGTCACCCATCAATGAGAATATGCTGCCTGCTTGTCCTGGGATAAAGCACTTACCATAACAGGTGTTATCCAGGGACAGCAGGTAGATATTCTCACAACCCTCCCATCTCCCCTGGTTGGCTTCTTAGCTGGCTTATCTTAACTGAGGGACCGCATGCCTACGTCAGGCGGGAAGGCACTCGTGCATGTGCGGTGAGGACTGATCACAAACTTTCTAAAACTTGAAGTTGCAATTCACTTTTCAAGTGTCCGTGCTGGGGCTCTGTCAGTGATGTCACCTATCAGTGAGAATATCTGTCTGCTGTCCCTGGATAACACCTGTTATGGTAAGCAATTGTGCTATTTGTGGCCTTCAGCTTTTTTCTAATATATGTATACATATCTATTGAATACTAGAGGTTTTTTTTTTTTAATGAAACCAATATCAGTCTTTTGTCTGGTATTTGAAGCAAAGTTATATGTTGAAAAAGATATTATTGAAAGATTTGTTAATATGTCACACTTCTGGCAACGTCTGCTGTTTCACACAATGTATTGAAATTTGTTCAATATCTGTGTTTTCATTTCCATAATTTTAATTGCTGCTTGAACAGGTCATTTATTAGCTTTTTACATTGTCTGGCCATACTAGATTATCTATGGCTTACTTAAATTTTTTTCTGAAAGTGTTTATTTCTTCTTTTTGGTTTTATTTTATTGTATATTCTGTTAGTGTAGTCATTACTTATTAATTGATTTGTACATTTGTTGTCCTTTGCTACTGTATACAGTAAATATAGTTTGGTATTCTTGTTTCCCTTTTTTTCTGCATTTCAAGTGTGATTCTGTAGCCCTTGATATCAATAATGTATATTTTGTAAATAAGGTTAAAAATACATTTAATTTCCTTTGTATCAGTGGGACACACAATATTAAGGAGAAATTAGGTTCTTACTGCTAATTTACTTTCTTTTAGATACTCCAGACCAGTAGAGGTTAATCTTTACGAGTGGGTATATATCCAATCATGACCAGCAGGTGGAGACTGAAAACAAAACTGTGGAATGCTACATAAGATATACCTTTTCTTATTCCTATCAGTCTGCCGAATAGCCAAGCAGAACTAAGAACTGGAAACAGAAATAAACAGTACTCCAAACAGGAGTAAAAACTAACATACCCAAATGCCTTTGGAAAATGCAGAGGAGAGATACCAGAAAGAAAATGTTCCCACAGCTCGCCACCTAAGCCAGCCGAGCCACAGCTGCTGTTCTTTAATTCTCCCCGACCCTAGAAAAATACTAGAACCCACAGCAAAAAACAAAACTGCCCGCGCAACAGCTCCAACAACATAACAGACAGAGTGGGGACCTCTACTGGTCTGGAGAAGTTAAAAGAAAGTAAATTAGCAGGTAAGAACCTAATTTCTCCTTCTTTAGCATTCTCTAGACCAGTAGAGTGGGACGTACCAAAGCAGTCCTCAACACAGGCGGGACCCCTGAAGGGCCAACACCAGAACACGCTCACCGAACATCGCGTCCCGACGCGCCTGAACATCTACCCAGTAGTGTTTGACAAAAGAATGCAAGGAAGACCAAACCGCAGCCTTACAAATGTCCACTGGAGGTACGAGTGAAGACTCAGCCAAAGAAGCTGCCTGACCCCTAGTGAAATGAGCCTTAAGAAAATCTGGAACAGACTTCTGCTTCAGAAGATAAGCAGAAGCAATAGTCTCCTTGATCCAGTGTGCAATAGTAGCCTTAGAAGTGCCAGTCCCCCTACGAGGACCCGCCAGAAGGACAAAAAGAGGATCTGATCTCCTGGGTCCGCTGCACATAAGAACGAAGGACCCGACCGACATCCAATTTGCGCAGCTGTCTTTGCTCAGAAGAGCCCTCCCGACTACCCAACACCGGGAGGACTACCGATTGATTGGCATGAAAAGGAGAAACTACTTTTGGCAGAAAGGAGGAACAGGCCTCAAGACAACCTGCTTCCTAGAAAACTCCAAGAAGGGAGCCCTACAAGAGAAAGCCTGCAGTTCAGAAACACGTTTAGCTGAAGTAATGGCCACCAAAAAGACTGCCCTCAGAATAAGAACCTTCAAAGAGCAGCCACCCAATGGTTCAAAAGGCGGGCACACCAGAACAGACAGAACCAGATTGAGATCCCAAGATGGAACAGAGGGCCGCACGGGAGGCCTGATCAACTTGGCCGCCCGAAAAAGCGAAGCACATCAGGAATGGCTGTCAAATGGTGACGTTTCATGAACCCACGAGAGGCCATAAGCTGAACCCGGAGAGAAGACCAAGCCAGTCCCCTATCCAGGCCATTCTGCAAGAACTCTAGGATGGTAGGCAGGGAAGCGCGAAAAGAGACCACGCCCTGCACCTGGCACCACCCCTCAAAGAGGCGCCAAACCCGCACATAAGCCCGTGAGGTAGAAAGCCTCCGGGACCCCAAGAGAGTAGAGATCACCTTATCTGAATATCCCTTCTTACCTAAGTGACTCCTTTCAAGAGCCAAGCTGTAAGACACAAGGGAGTCGGATCGAACATGGGAATGGAACCCTGCGTCACAAGGTCATCCAAGAGAGGCAGAGGAAGAGGATCCACACCAGATGCCTCACCAGATCCACATACCACGGACATCGAGGCCAATCCGGAGCCACCAGAGCCACAAGACCAGGATGGTGAATGATGCGAAG
Source organism: Geotrypetes seraphini (assembly GCF_902459505.1). NCBI lineage: Eukaryota > Metazoa > Chordata > Amphibia > Gymnophiona > Dermophiidae > Geotrypetes > Geotrypetes seraphini. The sequence goes on along the minus strand of NC_047088.1, from coordinate 159,181,886 downwards.
AACTCTGCCCACTAATGGCCATGGAGGGAACACATACAACAGCCCCTCCGTTGGCCATGATTGATCAAGAGCATCCAGATCCTCGGCCCGACCGTCCCTGCGATGACTGAAGAAGTGGGGCAGTTTGGCGTTGCCACTCTTGGCCATCAGGGGCTGACCCCAAGCCTGCACTAGCAACTGAAAGGCCACGGGGCTGAGACATCACTCTCCGGGAACTAAGGTGTGACGACTGAGGAAGTCCGCCTGAACATACTCCACCTTGGCTATGTGAGAGGCCGAGAGGTCCTGAAGATGCAATCCGCCCAGAGCATGAGCTGAGCCGCTTCTTGCACCACTTGAGTGCTCTTGGTGCCTCCCTGACGATTGACCGTGGCATTGTCTGACAACTCTGACTGCCTTGCCCATCAAAAGGGAGCGGAAGGCTAACAGCGCCTGGCAGAGGGCTCTGGTCTCCAACACATTAATCGACCAGGACGCCTCCTCTGTGGACAATGTGCCCTGAGCTGAGTGACCTAGACACTGAGCTCCCCAACTGAGGAGACTGGCATCCGTGAGAAGCACCGTCCACTGCAGTAGATCCAGACTCACCCCTTGAACCAAATGAGAGGTCTGGAGCCACCAACGAAGACTGCAGTGTGCCAAGCCATGCAGAGGGACAGGGACATCAAAACTGCCTCTGAGGGACCACCGCTGGAGCAGAGCATACTGAAGAGGACGCATGTGGGCCTGCGCCAACCTCACTACGTCCAGGGACACCGCCATCGACCCAAGACTTGGAGGAAATCCTGCGCCCAAGGACAACGGGACGCCATAAGGAGGCGAATCTGAGATTGCAATTTGCTTACCCGGGCCTATGGAAGGAAGACCTTCCCCAAGGAGGTATCGAACATCACCCCAAGGTATTCCAGACGCTGAACTGGGACCAACCGCCCCTTGGAAAGTTGACCACCCAGCCCAGCGATGGGAGAAACTCCACCACCCGAGCCATAACCCGGGTGCTATCCTGTATTGACTTCACCCAAATCAACCAGTCGTCCAGGCAGGGGTGCACCAGAATGCCCTCAGTCTGCAAGACTGCCACGTCGACCACCAGCATCTTGGTGAACGTCCAGGGAGCCGTGGCCAGGCCAAAGGGAAGCACACAGAACTGATAGTGCTGACCCAAGATCGCAAAGCGAAGGAAGCGCTGATGAGAGGCCCGAATGGGAACATGCAAGTAGGCCTCCGTCAGAGTGAGAAAAGTCAGGAACTTCCCCGGCTGAACCGCCAGAAGGACAGACCGCAGTGTGTCCATGTGAAAAGAGGGAATTTTGAGAGCCCTATTGACCCCTGGTTAAAATCGAGGATGGGCCAAAAGGTCCCCTCCTTCTTGGGCACCACAAAGGAAATGGCATACCTGCCGGTGTCGCACTCCTGAGAGAACACTGGAACAACCGCTTGGAGATCTAGCAAGCGCTGAAGGGTCTGGCGAAAGGCTAGCATCTCCCATGCCGCCTGACATAGAGAGGCTAGATACGATCTGGCAGAGAGCAGGCAAACTCCAGAGCATAACCGTCCCACACCACCTCCAGGACCCACTGATTGGACATGATCTCGGCCCACTTGGGAAACAAGTCACGCAGCCGGGCACCCACCGGAACTAAATGGGACTCCGGCAAAGAGTCATCGTGCAGGACGGGCAGCGGGGGAACCGGTGGGGGATTCCCAGCCCCCCCGATGGGCCCCCCTAAAGGACTGCATGCGCTGAGCCAACCGACCCCAGGGAAAAACTGGAAGCCTGGAAAGAAGCAGCCCCACGCCCAGGGTGAAACTTGTGAAATTCCTGCAGATGGCCCCGGGCAGTGCCACCCCGAGACGCCGGGCGGCACAGTCCTCAGGCAGACAGGGCACCTTAGAGTCTGTCAGAGTCTGAACCAACTTATCTAAGTCCTCTCCAAACAAAAACGACCCCCGAAGTTTAGTTTTGGACGCGGCAACTGCCGACCAAGCGCAAAGCTACAAGGTACGGTGTGCTGCCACACCAAAAGTCCCACATTTAGCTTAAGTCTGCACTAAGGCATAAAGAGCATCTGAGAGGAATGAGGCAGCCATCTCAATCTTCGCCACTTCCTGATCCACTAAGAACTAGTCATCAGACTCATGATCCAGGACACGCTCAGCCCACCAAAACACAGTGCAAGCCACCAGCCCCCTCACAAATAGCTGCCTGGATCCCCAAGGCAGAGACATCAAAATTCTGCTTAAGGAAGTGTCTCTAACGTAGTCTCCTCAGAGACCCTAAGGGCAGAACCGCCCTCAACAGGCACGGTAAGCCGCATAGCAATCTCTTGAGACCACCGCGTCCACCATTGGCAAAAGTAAGGTAGCTCTATCCCCCACCGGGATGGGATACCCATGAGCCAGGGCGTGCGCCAACCAAAATGGCGCTCCCGATGTATTCCACTGTGCCAGCACGATATCCCGAAAATCCTGAAGCACAGGAAAAGAGCGGGAGACAGGACGGACCCTCGGAAGCAGAGGGTCCCCCATAGGCGGGGTCTCCGGTGGCGCATCTTCAAAAACGCAGCACCGAAGAGACCTGCTCAATCAGGTCTAAAAGCGCATCCCTCCTAAGAAAAGGCGCACAACGGACACCTTTGCACCGGAAGATGGGAAACCTGATGACCTGCTGTCAGCGGCCGTCCCCTCTAGAGGATCCTGGAAGCCCTCCAAAGCGTCCACGCCAACACGCTCCTCCGACCACCAATCCGCAATCCAAGCCCTCCGCGGGCGCTTGGATGAGGGAGGAGGAAGAGGGGACGCCAAATGAAAAGAGGGAGGCAAAGCCACAGGGGGTGCAGAGGGAAACCACCCCCAAAATCCCCCCCAGCGCACGTGGGATCCCCTGAAATAGGCTCTGCACAAAGAAAGAAATTAAATCAGGGGACAAAACCCTCGGGGGTCCCCAGGGACTTCCTGCCCCAGCAGGGGTCCCTGCTGAAATCTGCCCCTGTGTTTGCAAAACAGGGGGAAGGTCACCTGAGGTTGCAGACAAAATGGAGGGGACTATCTGTTAAAATGGCGAAGATCCCACCAAAAATAGCCCCTCCAGGGCCTGTAGCAGCTGGGAAGCCTGATCTGTCCCAGCCGCTAAAGCAGGCAAGCCAGCAACAGCTGAGAAATCAGCTGAGAGGGAATCCTTTGTCCCCTACCGTTGGCCATTCGGGGAATCCCTTCGGAGGCAGTGAGAGAAGACTGGGCTGCCTCACTGCCCTCAGCCGACTCGTGAGGCACTAACGCAGGGGAGCTCTGGACGCCTCCAGCTACTGCCAACGGAGCTCCTCGACCGCACCAGCCCAAACCGCTGAGTTCAGGCCGGCCATGAGTGCCTTGCGGTTTGACCAAATTGTGTCCCACTCCCCTGGAGAAGGGCACAATTGCTCCATAGTTTCAAGTTTATTTATTAATTTGAGGAATCGCTTATCCATAGTTTACTAAGCGAATTACAATGAATTATATAAACACGTTAAAAAACATACATATAATATTAAGTAAAACAGGGTAAAAAACAGATTCATAAACAAACAACAGAAATACAAAAAGGATAAAAGGGAAAAGTTACATCGTTAATGTTTTTAAAAAAGGAGAGAACATTCAGGGAGAAAACATAAGGAGGGATGACTTAACTACACTGCCTAAATTATGTTTATTTTAGAGACTAAAGGCATCCTTAAAAAGATAGGTTTTTAGTTTATTTTTAAAATGACTGAGTTCTTTTTCATATCTTATGTATTGTGGTAGGGAGTTCCAAGTTTGAGGGGCCACTATAGAAAACATGTCATGACGTCTAGTACCTACAACTTTTAAAGAACGAACTGCCAATAATCCTTGCGCTAAAGATCGAAGAGTGCGTGTTGAGTTATGCGGGATGAGCATCCGATTTATAAATAATGTTACACTCGTAGATAGAGTTTTGAATACCAAAAGCAAAATTTTATAAGTAATTTGATGGCTAATGGGGAGCCAATGTGATTCAATCAAAAAAGGAGTTACATGGTTATATTTTTTACCTTTATGTAAAAGTTTGACATGACCTAGCTAGAAGAAAAGTGCCGGTTAGTGCAAAAATACAGTAAATTGACAGGGAAGCAACCCTGCAGACTGGCACTACCTCAGGATTTTTTTTTTAACAGAACAGACTCCACAGGCTCTCAAAGCAATATGCCTTGCTTGATTTAGGGGGTAAGGCTTACTGCTGAGGCTCCTCTAAAAAAATGTGGGGAGGTGGAGGAAGTGGGGTGAGGGACCCTGCTCGAGACCCACAGGGTTTGGCATCCCCGAGATCGGACGGACCCCCAAACAGGGCCCACCCAAGCTCAATCCGGCCAAAAACAGGGACTAGAAACCCCCTTAAACAAATTCCAACAGCCCTACCAAGGAAGAGGGGTACAATTCGCTCAACACCTGCTGGATACTGAAAGAAGACTGATAGGAATTGGGAAAGGTATCTCTTATGTACTATTCCACAGTTTTGTTTTCAGTCTCATGATTGGCTATATACCCACTCGTAAAGATTAGCTTCTACTGGTCTGGAGAGTGCTAATGAATTAAGCTTTAGAGACTGGAAAAAATGTGTACAAAAACTGAAAATTCTATGTACTGGTGAAAATTTGTCAATTTCTGAAAGCAGGTCTCAGTCAAAAAGCTGAATTATCCAATCTCTAACACACAGTTACACCTATCTGCCCTTTTTATTCATCTGTGGTCAGGAGTAACTGATATTTTTAAAACATTTCCTATCATTTTCCTGATGCTTCTTTTCTGTCTTTATATTCCTTTTCATAGCTGTAAAAGTTTTGGCAGGATCTGAGTTTTTGAATACTGTATACATGGAAGAAAGATTCAGTAAATAACTAGGGCTATACATCGATTTACAATTTTTAATTGCACGATTAATCACAATTAAAATTTTAAGGGCATGATTAATTGCATAAAGCGTCCCAGTATAGTGCAATATAGCAAATATAAATTCTCAAAACTGACACATTTCAATTCCCATAGAAATGCAGTATATCAAATCCCATTACCCCTGTTATTAAAAATAAAATCATTTATGTTACCATTGTTGTCTGGTAATTTTAACTTTCTAATCATCTCATTCTGCATCTCTGGTTCTGCTTCCCTGTGCTCTGTCTATTCACTGTTTTTTCCTCTTTACTTCCTGCCCTTTATCCATGTTTCACGATTAGCTTTTCTTTCATTTTTCTTCCTGTTATTCAAATCTGTCTAGTTTCTCTCTTTTCTCTTCCCTGCCATTCATGAGTACCATCATCTCCCTCCCCTTCCTTTCTGTTCCCTTACATGGGTACCCACTCTTCCCTCTCCCCACCACTCCATGCTCACCATTTCTCTCCTTTCCTTCTCTGTCACTCCCATGTTTTTCCATATCTGTTTCCAGAATCTGGCCATCTTAAACAACACCCTCCCTCCCCTCTTTCTACTAGCAGATCTTCCTGTGCTCCTACCCTTCCCCCCCCTGTATTTGGGTATCTCTCTCCTCCCTCCGCCCTCTCTCTGTGGTCAGGTATCCCTCCTCCCTCATCCCCATCTCTGTAGTCAGATATCCCTCATCCCTCCCTCCCCCTCTCTGTGGTCAGGTATCTCTCCTTCCTCCCCCTCCCCCTCTCTATGGTCAGGTATCTGTTCTTCCTCCCTGTCGCTGTGGTCAGGTATCTCTCCTCACCCCCTTTCCCCTCCCCACTCTGTGGTTGCACATCCCTCTCTTGCCTTCCTCCCCTCTCTCTAACCTTTCATAGCCTGCTGGTAGTGTTAGTGATAAAGCAGAGCACTGCTGGCAGACTAGCTGGCTACAGTCTCTCGCAGTCTTTTCAGTCCCTGCTACACTGGAACAGTTGTGTAAATTGAGTGCAACAAGGATTTAAGAGACTATGAGAAACTGGAGTCGGCTAGGGCCTAGCTTACCGGTAGTACTCTACTTTAATAGCTAGTACTACTGGCAAGCTATGAAAGGGAGAGGGGGGGATTCAGTGGACTGTAGCAGCGGCAACAGGTAGTAGACAGCCGTAGGTGGTGGCAAGAGCGGCTCTCCATGGGGTGGGCAGTAGTGGCAAGGCAGCTCTCCAGGGAGGGCAGTAGGGCCAGAGGCAATTCTCAATATGGCTTTAAGCTAGCATTCCTACAACTTCGTCTTCTGCTTGACATCTGGTGGAGTACACCAGAAATGATAGATGAAGAATGCCATGACTGGGAAGGAAGCCAGTAGGCCTGACCGTGTTAATCCTGTTAAATTTTTCAATGATAAACAATGCATTGTTCAGCTCTAGTAATAAACAAATCTCTGTTCCAGTATAAAATAAAATTTCTTAGATTTTAGCAATTAAGATGAGTTTTAAAATATAAAGATTTGAAATATCTGTTGGCATCCATGAAGGACTAAATTTAACCGTCTCTGCCCTAGCAGAAGTCACTGGTTTCTTGATTTGCAATTTCATTAGGTTTTATGAAAATTGTCTTAATCAGAAAAGCAGATGCACTAGAATTAATAAGGATTAAGCAAAACCCCAAAACGGTCTTTGAAGATTCAAAGAACACCTAACCATACAATTCTGCATTAACAGCAACAAAAATGTCATCACTACTACTAAATTAAAAATGGGGGGAGGGGTGTTTAGTGTCTGTGCAGAGTTAGTTCAGCAGTTAACAGATTTAGTCTGCTAACTGGATAATTATCTGGATGAAGTTGAAAATACAAAAAGGCTGCCTTAACTTTTATGTAGTTCTCTGGTCACCACTGAATCCAGATTTGCAACACCAGTCACTAACTGGATAGCAATGCTAAACATCTAGATTTAATTCAGCTGTGGAAGCTAGCATTTTAAAAATGCTAGCTGCCCTGACTGAATATTAAGCTGACATTTGCCATGGCCTGGTAGCTTTGAATTCGGGCATAAACATTAAAATGCAGGCAATTTTCTGTGCAAACAGCATACAATTCCTTACGGACTGGTTGTATGCCCCAGCTCGCGAGTTGGATTGTAGAAGGCATCAATCATTTTTCTCAGCTCTGCCTCCTTATCTTCCTGGGCCCTCTCTCTTCTGTCTTAGCTTCTATAAGTCTTAGCTTCTTTTCCTCTGCTCTGCACTAGATTTGTTATTTTTGGGTCTTAATCTGATCTTTTTTTGAGGCTTACCTGTACTAAGATGTTCCCATTAGTCCTTAAACAGATCTGTTTGGGAGAAGGGTCAGATGTTTAGGTCTCTAGTCAGGAGGACCACATTTTTTTTTAAGAGAGCACCTGCCTGACTGGCCTGTCCTATACTTGGAAGCTTGGGGATTCGCCCCTGCAGAGACAGGCGCTGAAAGCGCAGGCAGATTAGACCCTGCGACTGGCCAGGAGACTTGGCAGAGGTCGGCTGTGTCCCCCTATTGAAGAATTGTGTGGGAGCATGAGGGAGCATGAGGGGGTCAAGGGTTTCAGGTTTTGGGATCTGACTAAAAGGCAGCCTAAAGAATCAAGCCACTGGAGCTACCCTTGATTATCTGAGGCAGAAATTCCTTCACCATTTCCAGCTGCCATGAGAAGCTGATGTGGGCACAGCACATGGCAGTTCTGTGAGTACAGCTCATTACTGTCTATGGGAAAATCGGGGTGGGACTGAATTAAGCAAAAGTAAGGGTTTCTAAGATTGCCCCAAGAGTCCCCCAGCTCCAAATTCCTATTTTGACAATTTTTGGAGTTTGTTCCCACAGGCTGTTTTTAGTCAGAATCGCTGCCAGGACAGTCATCTTAGATTTCCCGATTTTAATTTAAAAGCCTCTGTCTTCTTCCAAAATACCTCAATATTGGTTCAAATCTATTGTAATGGACTCCAGGTAGTTTTACCCCTATATCATGCCAAGTTTGTGCTGGATGAGCACCTGAGGACGTCTGTGTGCCGCACAAGAGGGGGGTGGGAACCTGGGGTTAGCCCCCTCTGGTCCCTATGGGTTATGAGTGGCTGAAAGCTCAAGAGCTGGGTGTCAAAACCTTGTTAGAGCCCCTAAAACATGGCTATGTGTAGCTGGTGAAGTGCTTCTGTGTGGAAGTACCTGACCCCAAGAGGAGGCAAATATCAGTACAGCAGAGGTTACCAGAGGATACAGGTTAGGTCTTTGACCCCAATTTTTTATCTTGCTGTCTGTAGCCTACCACCAATATAAAGTAGTACCTGCAGAGTGCCAGCAGAGAGGTGCACAGGTTTCCTCCTCAGGGCGAAAATTCTTTGCAGTATGTGAAACTGCAGGAACCATAGGTCCAGTCAGAAAAGGACTGGAATGATTTGGGGTTGGATATTATGCCATTGCTTTCCAAGAAAATATCTTCCTTGGAGGATTCTGTGTCACGGTTTGGGGAAGATGGCTAGGAATCAGTGGCAGCCCTAGACCAGGGAGAGAATTTGATGGCGTGAAGACTTCTCAATGTAAATATATTCACCATTTCCTCTTTCCAAATTGATCCATAGTGCCTCTTCCTTGTCCTGCAGATCCTGCAATTGTGTGGCTTTAATACGATCTTTAACTATGGTATTAAATACTAGCACAATCCTCTCTTGCCCCATAACATATTAATTCTAGTGACTAAAGGGCTGGAGGAGAAGGACAAAACATGGCTAGTGCCTATCTTTTATCCAGCCCAGCTGGCACAGAAATCATTACTAAAAACTTAAACAATTTTCCAACCTTTGTGTCTGTAGTTTAAATTCAATCCTCTTTTGATCTTGATTTCCTCTCTGTCCTCAAGTTCTTTATTTTAAGGATTCTCTTCCAGTTTTCCATATCTTCCTCATTGCTCTTTCCTCCATGTATGTGCCTCTCCATGATTTCTCTCTATGGCTTCTCATCTCACTTTCTTCTATTTATTTGTTTTCTCTCCTATTCTCAGAATGGGTTACAGGTAGTCTTACTCTCTCTCCTCCACTTCTCACTCTTTTTTCCACTTTGACCCCCTTTCCCTCAGCCCTTCTTTTCCCAGTGCCACACAGCTACTCTCCATCTCTTTCAGTTACCCTGAATTCTCCTCAGGCTCCTAGCCTAGGGCTAACAGATTTCATCTGTTTTTTTTTAAAAAAAGAGGACATGCCCCACCCCAACACAAACCATCTCTTCTTCTCTGAGCTCGGGGCTGCATCTGGAAGGCCTCTGAGCATGCGACAAGATAAACGTCACATTGCCTCCGCCCATTCTCAGAGGCCTTCCAGACGGGGCACCAAGCTCAAGGCCTTCCAAAACTTGGACAAACTGCTGGGTTTTGGAAATCCACCTGGCCACCCGAACGGTCCTCTAAAAAGAGGACATATCCGGGTTTTCTCGGACATCTGGTAATCTTATCATAGTCTGTTTCTACTTCCCCAGAGCTCCACTATCAGTTTCTGTCACCAACACCCAGGGTTACCAGATTTTACTTTAGTAAAATCCAGTCTCCTAGACCCACCCCCAGGCCCACCCAGTTCTACCCATCCTCGTCCCTCAATCCTGCCTTAGCCCCTTCCCCGCTCTCATCGTGCAGGAGACTGCCCGATGCGATTTTGAGGAAGCTTTTCAAAACCAGGAGAAAGTGCCAGGTTTTGAAAAGCTGTCCAGACCCCTGGACATGTCCTCGAAAAGATGGGCATGTTCAAGGAAATCTGGACGTCTGGTAACCCTACCAACACCCAGCCTCTTGCAGTATTTCAGAGTAGCATTTGTACAGGCAGTACAGCCAATGCTCAGTCACAAAACAAATAACAGTACGTCAGTTCAGAACGTAATATAATAAGTTGTCAAATCAAAGATAAAACATTGATAGGTCCGGGATACCACTCGAAGTTGGCCTGCAGAACGTAATATAATAAGTTGTCAAATCAAAGATAAAACATTGATAGGTCCGGGATACCACTCGAAGTTGGCCTGCCGCCTATCCGTTTTATTTTAAACAAGAAAACAAAATTGAAAACCCAAGTCCAAATCCCCCACTCTAATCAGGATCCTAATAAAAAATAGAAATCATAAATTGAAAAACCAACATACACACTCCATGCATTTCCCCCCCCCCCTTAGGTAGAATGAAAGAGCTAAGAAAGGGCACAGAGAGCGACCCAGAGAGTAAGAAAGAAAGGAAGGACTCTGTCCCACCCCCAGACATCATAAGGAGATACATTGCCGCCACAGCCACATGTATCACTGACGGTCCGGAGTCTGCCGTTTTCCCTTCTCTGCTAAGAGCTCACAATTAGCCAACTGTGCCATCAGAGAGGTTCAGGTGGTGACAGGAGGGCTCTCCTCCTTCAGCCAGTATTTCAGAATGACTTTGACCACAAGTTACCTTCATTGGTTCCAGTCCCACCTCCCTTCTGTTTTCTTGAGTATCGCAGTGCACTAGTGGAGCGAAGGAATTCTGTAGAGGTAATATTAGTGAAGGTGGATGTTTCTGTGTTACATGTCGCAGTCTTCCTGAGCCTACTGTGACCCATTTATTCCCGGGCTGTTTTATTCTTTGAGGTAGAGGTGGTAAGTTGGCATGATTTTGTGGAGTGATGAAAGCTGCTTTAATTGTATTCAATTACTGTTTAAGTTTGCAGAGCTCCTCCTTAATACTAGCAAGTTGAAGACAGATGGGGCAAGCCTTAAGCCTCCAAATAGTATGTTTTGGAATTAAAGCACCAGAGTGATTGCATAGAATAAAGGTCATCTTGATTGGTTGTGAAGTGACTTGATTTGAGTAGTCCTGATTATTTGGGTCTCTATATATGAAAAGTGGTCCCTGGGGTTGGTGGGACTATAAGTCTTACCCTTATTCCTATGAAGGGAAAGAGGAAATACGATTTAACAAAGGAAAGATGAGGGTTTATTTTTTTGTTTTTTTTTAATAAGAAACAGGGAGGAGAAGAGAAATTAAGCAGATATAATGCTGAAAACCAGTGAAAAGAGCAGAATATGAAATGCTGAGCACTTAGCTTTTTGAAGTTCACAGGGCAGCCTTGCTCACAGCACTGTCCCAAAGATAATGCAGTTAACCGTAGAAGTAAATCAGAGCCCCTCCCTTCTCCACCTAATCAGCAGACACAATGGCTAAAAACTAGTAAGTCAGAAATACAGGCTCTATACCATCTAAAACACAGTATTTTAAACAAAAATGCAGGTTCTATAACAAATCAGTGGCTACCCTAAAACACAGGATTTATAACAGGATTTTCCCTACTTTAGTCACCCTGAGCCACAGGCACCAGGATTTAATTAGAGTTAAGTCTTACCCTTATTCCTATGAAGAGGAAGAGGAAATAAGATTTAACAGAGAAAAAAGAAGGGTTTATTTTTTTGTGCTTTTTTTTTTTTAAAGTAAGAAACAGGGAGGAGAAGAGAAATTAAGCAGATATAATGCTGAAAACCAGTGAAAAGAGCAGAATATGAAATGCTGAGCACTTAGCTTTTTGAAGTTCACAGGGCAGCCTTGTTCACAGCACTTGTCCTGTTGGAGGAAGACCGGACGGTGCCACCGGAGGTCAAACGCCATCTTTACTGCAGGTGAGCTGGGGTGAACATGATGGTTTCAGGCTCCCTTATGCGGTATTACCCGCTAGGTCCTCCCTCCGAAAAGGCAATATGGTCCCTCCAACCTGTAGCAATCGAAATAAGCACTCTGGAATAAAAACTATGAAGGTAGGTTGGAGGGAAATGCTGATTTTAGTGAGCGGGTCCCAGAGCAGTCCCTCGGGGCGTCCTATTCAGCACGTGCACATCATGTGATCCCAGCATTGTATCTCCTAATCAGTGACCCCTTTCCATTCCCTTCACCCCTTTCTTGCCCCCTTACTTCCTCTCCCACTACTTCTCTTTTTTACCTTCACCCCTTCCTTGTCATGCCAATGAAGTTATCTGAATCTGTCTGTTCCTTTAGCTATTATCAGTCTGCTGCACTTGCTACTAGGCTTCAGCAACTACTTCCTTCCCTGTATTCTATTGGACAGGCTGCAGGGGGAGATGGGAGCAGTAACTAGGATACAGAAGCCATATGGTAACTCTAGGTATATGATCATGGAGAAATGCAAAATTATTTAAGTTTTTGGTCTCCTAGAAGTGTAATTTTGGCATTTCTCCATGATCATATACCATTACAAATTTTCCTTTGCATTTATGATATATTGTTAATTTTCCAACAACAGACTCTGGAGGAGGCATTTTCATATGCTGAAATAAAGCCCATGTCGGGTTTCTTCAAATAAAGCAGTGTCTCTCAAACTTTGTGCCCCGAAGAGATTCCAGAATTCTACTTTATTTTTAAAAATTATCTTCATAAGTATACACTAGATGACATGTACATCGCATACGCAAGTCTGTCAATGTTATGAGCATCGGTACATAAGGATACATCCACCCAGACAAACATCATTCTTTGTTGTGTTGGTCTTTAAAAACTAACTTGAGCAACAAAGCAATCAAGGCTTTGTTACCGTTTGATCTTCTTATCTTTGCAGACTTGGATTTTCAGCTCTGACAGAAAATTAAATTGAAAAAGTGAACCACTGCTGATGGTGGATGATAGAATACGTGTTTTCTTGTTGACTATCAAGCCGCGTTTTCAGTTTTCACTCAAAAACAAGCATTGCTATTGCACTAATAATAATTAGCAATTATTCTACTTTAGTTTCATTGTTGTTACAATTACCCATACATAGCTTAAAGGTTTCTAATGCTGCTAAAGGCCCACTGTTTTGAAACTGCTTTCAACTCTTAACTCCCACTCACTGTGTCAGATACCTATACCCACTATCATTTCCTCTACCATAATTTCCCCAACCCTGTAATGTCTTGTCTAAATTAGATTGTAAGCTCTTCTGAGCAGGGACTGTTTATTGTATGTTAAAATGTACAGCGCTGCGTACACCTTTTCAGTGCTATTGAAATAATAAATAGTAGTAGTATGGTAGAGGCTTGCATGCTCATAGAAATTCTATGAGCATCAGAGCAGTGTTGAAGCATTTAGGCCCTGATTCTGCAAAGTGCGTCCTGATTTTAGGCTACAGCTGTCTAATCAGCCAATCGGGATGCCCTTTTTTAAAAAAATGTTTCCCAGGTAGGCTGCCTATATTGAAGGCGCCTCCGGGAGCCTAGGGAGTCCCGCAAAACTGCCTAAGCTCGTCTAAGGGCCTTAGGTGAACCTAGGCAGCCCTATGCGTCTCCCTAGTAGAGGAAGAGATGCTTACAATGTAGCCCAGCAAAATGCTGGCCTACACTGTAAGTAGATGTGGCCGCTATACTTATTGTGGCAAGGGATTGCCCTGCAGCGATAAATATAGCGGCTGTGGCCGTCTTTCCCCCCCCCCCCCCCAATCAGCAAGAGGGTGACCAATCCCTCCTGCCGGAAGGCCGCCCACCCGACACCCTCGATTGCCAGCAAGAGGGTACCCAACCCTTCCTGCTGGAGCGCTGCCCACCCGACACCCCTGATCGCCGGCAGGAGGGTGCCCAACTCCTCCTGACGGAAGGCCGCCCACCCAACACCCCCGATCGGCAGCAGGAGGGTGCCCAACCCCTCCTTCTAGAGGACGCTCCCCCCTCCGGACCCCCCCCTTCACTAATGTTTCCCTGCTGCGCTAACCTCCCCCCAACTAATCTCTTAATTATTGGCCGGGTCTTGCTGCCGTCCAGCTGGCAGGCCAATCTTCGAAATGAGGCGGGCCCGCTCCTTCCTGGCCCATCCTGCTAAGCCTAAGGCCTGATTGGCCCAGGCTCTAGGTGCCTTGACCAATCAGGCCTTAGGCTTATCGGGTCTGCCCATCCCCACTAAGCCTAAGGCCTGATTGGCACAGGCTCTAGGTGCCTGGACCAATCAGGCCTTAGGCTTATCTGGTCTACCCATCACCACTAAGCCTAAGGCCTGATTGGCACAGGCTCTAAGCACCTGGGCCAATCAGGCCTTAGGCTTAGTGGGGATGGGCGGACCCACTATGCCTAAGGCCTGAATGTTCCAGGCTTCTAAAGCCTGGGCCTATAGGCTTAGCGGGGATGGACCGGGAAGGGACAGGCCCACCTCATTTTGACGAGGTGAGCCTGCCGGCTGGACGGCAACATGACCCGTCCGTCCAACAATTAGATGTTAGGGGGGGGGGGAGACTAGGGGGGGGTGTCATCGGGGGGCATTAGCAGGGGGGTCCGGAGGGGAGGCGTCCTCCAGCAGGAGGAGTTGGGCACCATCCTGCCGGCGATCGGGGGGTGTTGGGTGGGCGGCATTCCGGCAGGAGGGGTTGGGCACCCTCCTGCCGGCGATTGGGGGTGGGGGACAGGCGGCCGCTATACTTATCGCGGCAGGGAGTTCCCTTGCCCTGATAACTATAGTGGCTGCGTCTACTTACAATGTAGGCCAGCATTTTGCTGGCCTGCATTGTAAGCGTCTCTTCCTCTTCTAGGGAGACGCATAGGGCCGCCTAGGTTCGCTTAAGGCCCTTAGGCGAGTTTAGGCGGTCTTGCGGGCCTTCCTAGGCTCCTTCAATATAAGCAGCCTGCTTGGGGAGCATTTTTTTTTTTTAAACGTGCACTCCGATAGGCTGACTAGACAGCTGTAGGCATACACCTGCCTAAAATCAGGACACACTTTGCAGAATCAAGGCCTTAGTGCCCTGTGCTGAGTAACCTCTACTGTAGCTTAGTAAAAGGGTGGGGGTGGGTAATTTTTTTTTAAATTTTATAATTTCAATTATAATGTGCTGCAAAAAACATTTTTTTGCTCTGTTTAGTGTGCCAGACACTGTAATAAAGGATTCTTAGCCTTCCCAGTCTTTATCGTCCTTAAAGCTTTTTCTTTATTGGCGTTTAGTGTGCTTGGAAAACGTTACAGGTCACACTTTTCTTCTCTGTGATAGTTTTTAGTCTACACGCCATCTCCCCTAGAAAAGATAAATTAAGCTGTTTTCAAAATCGTACACTGTATTGCAACTGCTATTATGTCAATCATTACACAACTGTTTCAGATTGAGAATAACTGGCTCAAGAAACAGGGATTTTGTAAGCCTCATAATATATATTCATAACAGAACTCGTTCTGGAATTCTGTTCCATAAGAACAAAGAAATAGGTCTTCCTCAACCAACATGTATTGTGCACTACTTCACTTTGGCATGTACAGCGACGAAGCCAAACACAACCTTATACCCGCAAGGAAAAGAACAGAGCCAGAAGCTCCTTCCTATAAGCTGCTGAGTACCAAAGAGACGGCACCTGCAGGAAGGAGAGTCACCACGTCGTTCACTCAACGAACCGGAAATTATTCTGCACGAGCTGGAAGTTATCCTGCATTTCCGTAAACAGGAAAAAGAGCTACAATCCGAATTGGAGTAGCCATGGCGGGCACGGCACTGAAGAGGCTGATGGCAGAATATAAACGTGAGTATCTAAAGCTAGCTGGACGATCAGGAGTTAAAAAAAGAGACGGGTATTAGGTTGGTACAGTACGCTGAAGGAATCCTGTTGTTATATTCAGCATGCAAAAGGAGGATTGTGGCTCAAATAGAGTGGTGGGAGTGGGATTAGTTAGAGTGACCAAGGGCTGAAATATAACTGTCATGAGTGAGAGAGGAAGTGTAATTGGGGTCATAGTTTAAGCATCAGGAAGGAGGGAGGTGACCTGAGTAGTCAATTCTGATGCTTAATCTAATATTCAAGATTTCAGACATGGTCACATTGACTCGAAACTCTGAGAGCCGTCCATAACTATTTAGCACATAAAACATAGCTACTAGAGAATCTCCTGGCGTGGTGAGGATAAACAGAGCATTGTTAGTAAAAAAAAAATAATAATAATAATAAAAAAAATTAGAAGCTGATTTTGTATTTTTATTCCTCACTTGAACTTTCTCTATTAATTTATTCTGAACCTGCTATGTCTGAGGCTCAGTTGCCATAGCAAACAGAATTGGTGAGATGGGTATGGGTGTTTGGTGCTGCTCCTTGTGACCCTGGGTAAGTCTCTTAATCCTCCATTGCTGCAGGTATGTTAGATAGATTGTGAACCCACCATGACAGATAGGGAAAAATGCTTAAGTACTGAATGTAAACCACTTAGACAACCTCTATTGGTAGGCGGTATATAAATAAATAATTTTATCTTAATACATGCTAAAGGTGTACTATAAATTGAATGGATCCAGCTAGAAAAAAAAGGGTCCCCATTCCCCCTTGTTTTCCAATACCTTAAACATAAAGGGCCTGTTTTACAAAGCTGTGTGACAATAGCCCCGAAGCCCTTTAAATCTCTATGGGCTTCGTGGACGTTACCGCACTGCAGCCACTAGTGCAGCTTTGTAAAACAGGCCCAAAGAGTCACTGCACCCAGTGTTCTCCCCAGGGCTTTTTAGCTGGGCAGTCCGCCCAGCAAATTTATATGACCGCCCGGCTGTCATCTATCGGGAATCCTGCTGCTGCCGCCACTCAACATAAAAAAATTCCCCCCAAAAAACCATCTCTCACCGGCTTGGAGATGCGAACTCATGCTTCGGGGCTCTAAGGTGTGCATGCCAACTTCCCTTCTCTTCCCTCCGAAATCGGAAGTTACATCCGGGGAGGGGGAGAAGAGAAGGGAAGCCGACACGCACACCTTAGAGCGGGAGCCCCGAAGCATGAGTTCGCTACGGGCTAAGGCAGGAGACTGGTCAACGACGGATAGAAGCTTGCAACTTGCTTCAGGCCTTCCTCGCTGCCAGGTCCTGCCTACTTTCTGTTTCCGCGAAGCAGGACCCGGCAACGAGGAGTCGCTGACTATGCCTAATGAGGCAAAAAAGTCACTGCGCAAGGGAAGCCTCCCCTTCGCTTGCTTGGAAACTTCACCACAGCACAGGATACCTATGGTGCAGGACAGGACACCGAACAAATTTGATCTCGCACTCTCTTCCATGCTGTCCTTCGCAACCTCAAAGCGAACAAGGAATCTTTCCGGGAGCTCGAGTAAGTGACGTCATTGTGCGAGGTGGTTGCCGGTAGTAGAAGTCAGTTGGACTGGTCTAGACTTGTACATTATAGGGGTGTGAGTGATATATAACTCCATGATTGATATGATTGATTACTAGTTGACAAAGGGCCAAAATTCATTTGTGGATATATTTTGATATTATTTTATATTTAGCAATTTGTCACTGGAAAAAAAACTGCAGGTACAGTAGTACTGTGGTATTTTTCCCCCCCAGGATTTGAAGTTACTGTAAAGTTATTTAAAGTTTATTTAGCTCTTGGTAGGATAGTAATTGTGAATAATTTCTAACCAAAATTTGTATGTCTACTCAGTAAACAGGGACGTTCAAGATGCTGAGTGCAAAAAATAGAGAGAAAACTTAAAAAATGGTGAACATGTGAATATAAAGGAGTGAAAAAGCTAATATAAGGGGCCTGAATGCAAAAACTTAAATAGCTATGTGTAGAAAATAGCTCGGTTTGCATCTTGGAGATAAGGATTTTTTAAATTGAAAATGCAAAATTATGCATACCATCTCTCCTCCCACACTAGGTCCAACATCCATAGTCAGTGGAATGCTTTTTTTTTTTGGGGGGGGGCCCAAAAGCACTGCCCAGGCTCCACCCCAGACCCAGCCGCCATACTAATAATAGTACTAATTGTAAATTCCATTTCTTCTATTCATTTTTCACATACACACAATATAATCTTATTAATAATACATAATGGTAACCACGAGATTAAACTACACAAAGCACACACTTTTACCCCTCCCCACCTTGCACAGCATTTCTTCCTCTCTCCTCCACCCCATGTGCAACGTCCACCATCTCTTTCTCATTCCTTCCCTTGCTGCAAAGGGAGTGAGGAAAGAAAGATAGAGGGATCCAGGATATATCGCTCCAACTCCTTCTACTGCCACATCCAACATTTCTCCCTCTCTCATCCCCCCTGGACTGTGTGCAGCATCTTTTGCCCCTGCTCACCAGCCCCATGCCCAACATTTCTCCTTCTATTACTCCTCTCCAGAACCATGCAACATCTCTTCCTCCATTCCCTCCACCACCAGGTCCAACATTCTTCCCTCTTGCATCTGTCCCACTGTTCCCTCTCCACCACCACATCCAACATTTCTCCCTCTCTTCTCTCTCTACCTTACTCCTCTCCCACCAACATGTCCAACAATTCTCTTCCTATGCCCAACATTCTCCTCTTTCTTCCTTTCCCCATGTACACCATCTCTTTCCCTCACACCCATGCTCAACAATTTTCCCTTTCTATTCCCTCCTCCACCTCAGCATCTCTTTCCTTCTATCCTTCCATCCTATGTCCCAAGTTTGTGCCCCCCTCCCTCCTTCCTTACAGACTTTGTCTTAAGTTTGTGTACCCTCTCTTCCTTCTGTGTCCCAACATGTCCCTCTCTCCATTCTGTGTCCCAAGTTCATGCTCCCACCCTCCTTCCTTCCTTTCTTTGTCCCAAGTTCATGCCCCTTCCTTCTGTATCCCAAGTTTGTGCCCCATCCCTCCTTCCTTACTGACATTTTCTCTGCGTACAGTGTGCTTTGTGTTTTTTTTAAAATTTTATTGTTGGTAGATCATTTTGACTTGGTCATTTTAAAAGTAGCTTGCAAACCAAAAAAGTGTGGGCACCCCTGCTGTAGAGCCATTTCTTGTATGACTGGATGAGCTATATTTATCTTTTTTTTTTTTTTAGTTGTTTAAATTCATGCAGAAATAAATGGCTATATTGAACCTAATGACTTCATTAACGCATTTCCCTTTTTTAAACCTCTATACCATTTGAAAGAGGGCAAATATCTAATTATTCCCTTCTAAAATTGGATACTTCTTAAATTTAGTAAAAATATTCTGGCACAAGTGTCAAACCTTAAAAAAGGAAGTCATATTGAGCATTGGAAAATAATAATAAACTAATAAATAATAGTACACATTTAGGGCTCCTTTTACTAAGTTGCAATAGTGGTTTTAGCGTGCGCTTAGTGCGCGCAGAATTGCCATGTGCACTAGAAGCTAACACCAGCATTGAGCTGACTTTAGTTTTCCCGCTTAGCGCGGGGGTTTGCGCGTGCTAAAAATGCTAGCGCACCTTAGTAAAAGAGGGGGTTAATTTTCCCCATCCCACCCCACCCGGCTACTTTTTCATGCCACCCGGCTGGAAAAAATTTCTGGAGAGAACACTGACTGCACCAGATCAAAAGCTTTCTCCATATTCATGGAGAAATGAATCATCAGTGTCCTCCCTACCTGTATTCTTTCTATCAAATGCAATATTCTAGTAAATATTTTTGTATCAATATTAAGCAAAGATATTGGATGGTAAAAAGGTCATAGTCCTTTCTTTGGGAATGATAGTAATTTCAGCCAAATGCACAAAATAAGGGACTTTGGCTCCACTCTCCAGGGAGTTGAGTAGGTGAGCCAGTGGTCTCACTAAATATTCCTGAAAATAATTTACTGTGAAGCCATGTAACCTGGGTGATTTAATGATATGTCTAATCTACAAACCCAGTAATCAAATAATTCAAAGGGGC
The DNA here is from genome assembly GCF_902459505.1 of Geotrypetes seraphini. Taxonomy (NCBI): domain Eukaryota; kingdom Metazoa; phylum Chordata; class Amphibia; order Gymnophiona; family Dermophiidae; genus Geotrypetes; species Geotrypetes seraphini. The sequence continues at coordinate 159,162,379 of NC_047088.1, read as the reverse complement.
CCTGTCAGCCTCAGATATGGTCTGTAGCATAACATCCTCTAAATGCCACTCCATATTCTCTTCTATCATCTCATGATGTGTAGAAGGATCTATAGAACTCCACAAAATGCTGTTATATTTTCTTCTCTTCATTAACCAAGTTCCCTTCCAGATTCTAATTTACAGAACACTGTTCCGGGTTGTCCAGACTTTTAATCCATGAACTAAGAACCTACTAACTTTATTACTAAATTCAAAAGACTTTGCCTTAACAGCTCCAACTTATAATATAGGTCCTTATCTCTTTATCCCTCCATTTCCTATGGGTCTCCAATAGTTATACCTATATCATAAGAACATAAGAAGTTGCCGCTGCTGGGTCAGACCAGTGGTCCATCGTACCCAGCATTCCGCTCCCTTGGCGGCCCCCAGGTCAAAGACCAGTGCCCTGAGACCAGCCCTATCTGCATATGTTCCGGTTCAGCAGGAACTTGTCTAACTTAGTCTTGAATCCCTGGAGGGTGTTTTCTCCTATAACAGCCTCCGGAAGAGCTTTCCAGTTTTCCACCACTCTCTGGGTGAAGAAGAACTTCCTTACGTTTGTATAAAATCTGTTCCTTTTTTAACTTTAGAGAGTGCCCTCTCGTTCTCCCTACCTTTGTCAGTGAGTTGCTTCTTACGTTTACATTCTAAAGACTCCAACATTTGGTGTATCATCTAATGTTATATGTTTTCTTTAGGTTGCCAGTGCCCTCTTGTGACTTTCACATCTTTCCATACTGCCTCCAGTGCTATCTTATTCCCATCATTAAAGTTCAAATATTCCTCAAGATGCCACTCCATCTGTCACGCAACTGTTCGGTCACTTAGTAAGCTATCATTAAGTCTCCAGTAATGTTGGCCCATTACCCTCTGAGTTTCCACCAGCTCCAGCCATACAGCTACATGGTCAGATCATGTGATAGTGCCTATATCAGCCATCTCAAATGTGGAAAAATATCTTCCCATCAAAATAAAATCTGTCCTTGCACGTGAAAAAAACAGGTGTAATCCTGATCACAAGAATTCAGGATTATCACCCACCACCACATTTAGAATATCCATGAATTGGTGTAACTCTCCTATCCCTTTTATAATATGATTTCTGCCCATCCTATTTGGCTAATTTAAATGCCAGGGTAAGATTTAAATCCAACAATTAGCCCTTCCTCCTTATATTTCAAAATTGTAGAAAAGTGATTAGTCAAAAATGCCCCCTGTCCCACATTAGGTACATATTCACTTTTGTATACTTTAGGCCAGTGGTTTCCAACCCTGTCCTGGAGGACCACCAGCCAGTTGGGTTTTTGGGATAACCCTAATGAATATGCTTGAGAGAGATTTGCATATAATGAAGGTAGAAGGCATGCAAAGCTGCCCCATTCATATTCACTAGGACTATCCTGAAAACTGACTGGCTGGTAGTCCTTCAGGACAGGGCTGGGAACCATTGCTTTAGGCCATTAATGGTAGCCACAATAAGCAGGAGTTGTCCACCAGTGTTCTTGCGACCCGGTGCACTTTCACACCCATGGTTTTCACAAATAACACCCCACTCTAACCTTTTTACATTTTACCTTACTGGAGGCCCAAATAAATCTGGGAAATCCTTTTTTTTATGAAAAGATGCTCAAGGGCTTGCAACAAATGGGTTTCCTGCACCCTCTGCAATTCCCTAAATAGCAGCCTTCTCTTCAAGGATGAAATTAGGCCTCTCATATAGGATACAATCTTTACCTTAGAATTCTTTTTGGATAAGCCTGATATTTCTGCTCCCTCCTTGTTCCACCCACCGCCTTGCCCACTCCTGCTCTATTTCCCTCCCTTACCTCACCAGGAAACGAGTGGAAGCCCCTCACCTGTCCCACTCCTCATCCAGGAAGTAACCTCCCACAAGTCATTACAGACACCACACAAAACTACCCTCCAACCCTTTTCCTCCCAACTCATTGCTTCCCTACAATATCTCCATCACTCCTGTCTTTCCCCATTCCCTCTCTTCTCAGCAAAATTGGAAATAAAGTACCATTCTGATCACTCCCTTCCCCAGCCTCAATTATACTCACAACCATTCATTCGTTTCCCTAGTATCATAAAAGAATGAAGGTCCTTTAAAGTCCCTTTCGGCACCAAGTTAAGTCTTTTCCCAAGGTCCTTGTTCAGTGGCACGGTGTCCATGCTTGTTGGGCCTCTCCACTTTCTCATAATATATGAAGATAGTAGAGGGATTAATTAGTTTGTTAGGTCTTGCAAGTTTTAGGAGGTCAAAACTTGTATAAAATACCAATACTATAGAGAACTCCTAAAAAGGAAAGATTGAATAAATTGTATAAGAAAGATACTTTTCTCTTTACACTCAGAAATGTGTACTTCAGCAGGGGCCGAAGCTCCTATAACCAAACCCACCGCCCCATCACAGTGTATGAAGCTTTAGAAAAAATACTAGATGTGTGCTATTCTAATAATGGTGAGCTTTCAACGGTAAAAAAAGTGAATTTCCACTTATCTTTTAAAGATGTTTAGCAGGTCCCGACATGGACCATGTTTTGTGATTCTGTTTCAAGGAACCCGAAAAGGAAAAAGGTTCTCAGCGATTCAAATGCCAAAAAATTGGTGATAGTGCGTATTGTAATGTGTTCTGTTGAAAAAGAAGAAAATTTGTAAAATATAACAAACGGATGACTGTATTAAATCTTTATGCAAACAGTATAAACAATATAAGCAATGTAAAAACTACTTAGATAGAGAGGGTACTTGCCATATATATTGGATTAGAAAAGACTTCTCTGCTCAAGTTTTCATATAACGGCTGTGAAACGCTGACTGAAATTTAAAATAAAGTGTAATGACATCATCACGCCTATGCGGGATGATGTAAGGACCAGCTGAGCCTTCTTGCCTCTGTCAGATGGAACTAGTATTGATAAAGATGGCAGGAACAGTTTTGTAAAGAACTACAAAAAAGCTTGCCACTCTAATTCACTATTCAAACCATTAGACTGCAAGGTATGAAGTTTCAAAATAAGCCATTGTTCTTTCATCCAAAAAACACGGGAGAGATCACCACCTCTAGGTAATCTAGGTACTTCTATTACTGAAAAACGGAAGTCATCAATGGTATGTTTCTTGTCAGTACAGTGTTGTACTAGTGGAGCTTCTAATTTGTTGGTCCGAATTTTGCTCAGATGTTCTGCAATTCTGAGCTTGATACTGTGTGATGTCTGATCAATATATTGTAACAGACATGGACACTGGACAATGTATATTAATCCCTGGGTCTCACAGTTTGAAGACACGTGAAGTGCTTTCTTTTGAATCCAATTTGGAAGAGAAAATTGAGAAAGAGTTACACTGTATTGACAATATTTACAGTGTCCACATGGAGAATGTCCGCTGTGTGAAACGGATTCTCCTATTGGGGTGTAATATGATCGTACTAGATATTGTTTTAAATTGGGACCTTTGGAAAAAGCAAATTTGGGCTGATCTTGAAACTCGGGATGGTATTGCATAATGTTCCAATGTTTTTTAATGATGCGTTTGATGTTAAATGCATGATTTGAATGAGATAATACACAAACTATGGATGATTCTCGTTCTTGATGCTTGTGTTCTATAACAGCAATTACACACATAATTGCCATTACAGAATTTGTGCTTAGCGCGTATACTTTAGGCGGCTTTTTGAGAAATTCCCCTGTATCTCATTCCTCTGAGCTGTAACTGAAATTATTTACAAAACAAAAAACGTTCAGGGTTGATATGACAAAAAATTCAGGTCAAAGAGACTAGGACTTTTCAACTTATATTTTCTGGAAGTGACTTTTTGTGGAATTCAGTTTGGATTTATAGTAGTAGTTTGGTATTTATCACATTGTATTAAAAGTAATTCCTGGTGAAAGTAAGCAATTCTTTCTTTGACAGTCACAAAATTGATATTTTGCCCAGTTTTGAACACCAGATTTTATGCTGAAAAATTAGATTGGCGATGACTGCTCTATACCACTAGGGGGTGTTACAGTACAACATTTACTGTATAAAGATTTTAGGTTTTTAGAATCAATATATGGGGGCCTCCCAGAGTTTGCATGGTTTTAGCAGCAGTGTCATATGAAGCATGCAGCTGCTTCCCAGTTTGTGCTACTGTTCTAGGGTGATACAGGACTTTTTCCAGCTACCAAGACCTGGTGTGGTTGGGGAGGGCTGTTAGATGGAAGCTTTGTTTTTTTTTTTTAAAAACCCCAAAAACTACAGTAAGGCACTTAACAGTTCTATGGTGGGGATACCAAATAATATTTTATTCCAATTACCCTGCATTTATAAACAAAGAAACAAAAAGAAAAGAAAATTGTTCCCTATTTTAAAATGCAGAGGAAAAAGTAAGTAGATAATTAGAGAAATCCTGACTAAGGCCCGGGATTCTGTATAGGACGTCAGTCTCAGATGTCCTATACAGAATCGGGCCTACACCCGCCCAAAGTTAACCTGATTCTGTAACCGACGTCCATGTTGCAAACGCCAGTTACAGAATCGGGTTTAACGTGCCCAACTTCCCTCCCCGGCCCCCCCAACGGCCCCCCCGAAGATCGATGGCAGGAGGGTGCCCAACTCCTCCTACTGGACCCCCCAACGCCCCCCCCCCCTTAAGCAGGAGGGGCCTTAGGTGCCTGGACCAATTAGGTCCTAGGATCCTGTGGGTTGGACAGGGTAGGGGTGGTCCCGCCTCATTTGGACAGAGGTGGGCCTGCTGGCCGGACTTGCAAGGAGCCGTCCGGTCCAACTTGCTGGTAAGGTCAAGGGGGGGTTCCGGGGTGATGGTGTTCGCTGGGGGGGTCCGGCAGGAGGGGTTGGGCACCCTCCTGCTGGTGATCGTCAGGGGGTTAGGCAGGAGGGGTTGGGCATCCTCCTGCCAGTGATCTTAGGGGGGGGCTGTTGGGGTCAGCAGGAGGGGTTGGGTACCCTCCTGCTGCGATCGTCGGGAGGGCCGTTGGGGGGTCAGCAGGAGGGGTTGAGCACCTTCTTGCCGCGATCGCTGGGGGGAGGGGAGACTTTTACGGCCTTAGCCGCAGCCGATATACTAATCATGGCAGGGAGATCCTTGCCGTGATTAGGTACAGCGGTCGCCTCTACTTACCATGTAGGCCAGTATTTTGCTAGCCAACATTGTAAGTGTCTCCCGTTCTGTTAGGGAGACGCGTAAGGCCGCCTAGGTTCGCTTAAGGCTACCGCCTAGCCTTAGGCGAGCTTAGGCGGCTTGCGGGCCTCTCTAGGCTCCCTGGAGGCGCCTTCAATATAGGTGGCCTGCCTGGGGAGCATTTTTTTTTTTAAGAAAAGGTGCCTCCCAATTGGCTGATTAGACAGCTGTAGGACGCCTACAGCTGCCTACAGTCGGGAACACTTTGCAGAATCAGGGCCTAAAAGTCCACCTTTTGAGGCGGCTTTTACTTTTTAACCCCTTTATTCACCTATTCAGTACCTATGTTGTTTAAATCATTTCCTATAATAAATGTAACTCCCTAATATTTTATTTTTCCTATTTGTGTGTCTTGAATAGATTGTCTTATACATGTTTGGGTAAAGCACATCTGGTAATGTCATACACTATGCGCTCCTTTTACTAAGGTGCGCTAGCGTTTGTAGCGCACGCAGGAAATTACTGTGCGCGACACGGAAAAACTAATACCAGCTTAATGCTGGCGTTAAGGTCTAGCGTGTGCTATTCTGCGTGTTATAGCCCTAACGCAGCTTAGTAAAAGGAGCCCTATGTAACAACAAAAAAAACCCTCTCTATAAAGCTAGTTTTCAGCATAACTATCAAAACGTGATCAATTTCAATAAAATTTGAGATGTGTCATCCAGAATAAATTTGCAATAAGCCTACGCTCATGCTGGCTACCTCACCTAAATGACGTTGCCACCACCTAGCAATTTATCGTGATGATATGTGGTGTTTGCTCTAAACAAAACTATTTACTGTGGTTTTCAGTGAGAAGGATCTGATCCTATATTTAAAATTTTTGTATCTGGTGGAAAGTTATGGCTCTTCTAGACTGGTGCAACAGTTTCTAGAAAAGAGTTGAAAGAGGATAAGCATAGATTATGTTTTGAAGAGATTATAAGAAACCGATTGCCAGTCGGGAACTGGTGCAGGGCCTAATCCAGGGGTAGGGAACTCCGGTCCTCGAGAGCCGTATTCCAGTCGGGTTTTCAGGATTTCCCCAATGAATATGCATTGAAAGTAGAGAGTTGCGCGGAGACAGGAATCCCACCCGTCCCCGTGAGGAATCCCTCCCGTCCCCGTGAGGAATCGCTCCCGTCCCCGTGAGGAATCCCTCCCGTCCCCGTGAGGAATCCCTCCCGTCCCCGTGAGGAATCCCTCCCGTCCCCGTGAGGAATCCCTCCCGTCCCCGTGAGGAATCCCTCCCGTCCCCATGAGGAATCCCTCCCGTCCCCATCCGTCCCCGTGAGGAATCCCTCCGTCCCCGTCCGTCCCCGCAAGGAATCCCCTCCGTCCCTGCCCGTCCCTATAAACTTCAGAAATAGTTATTTCATTTAATTATGCTACTGAATTAAAGGCTCTGGTAGAAACCCATTTACAAATAAGCAAAAACACTTTATTAATTTGGAAATTTTAATTGGGAAGAATACATACTTTGTAAACGGGTTTCTACCAGAGCCTCTAATGTTTATAAATTTTTATCAACACAACTAATATACTACTTTATCCTGAAGCAAAAAAAAAAGAAATAGAATTCTTTTCCTACCTTTGTTGCCTGGTTTCTGCTTTCCTCATGTTCTCATTCAATTCCTTCCATCCACTGTCTCTCTTCCTTCTGCGTCTTCCATTTGCTCTCTTACTGTGCCTCTCCCTTTCTCCCCCCTTCCAAATTGGTCTGGCACCCATCTTCTTCCCTCCGCTCCCCCCATAATCTGGCATCTCTGTCTTCTTCCCTGCCAGCGTCTTCTCCCCACTCTCTCTTCCCCATTTCTTTTCAGCGTCCTTCCCCCCCATCTTCCCCATGTCCTGTCAGCGTCCTTCTCCCTCTCTGTCTTCCCCATGGCCTTTCAGCGTCCTTCTCCACCCCTTTGTCTTCCCCAGTGCTTTCAACGTCCTTCTCCCCCCTCCTTCTCTCCCGCCCCGGGTGCAGCACAGCCAGCCAGGTCCCCTTACTTTTGTGGCGCTTCCCCGACCGACCGACCGACAACAGCCCCAGTCTGACAAACCTCCCTGCCCTTAACCGTGAATCTAAATTACCTTCTTACAGCTGCTGTAAGAAGGTAATTTAGATTCACGGTTAAGGGCAGGGAGGTTTGTCGGACCGAGGCTGTTGTCGGTCGGTCGGTCGGTTGGGGAAGCACCACAAAAGTAAGGGACCTGGCTGGCTGTGCTGCACCCGGGGTGGACCGCCCCCCTCCCTTGGTAGCCACTCGAGCCGCGAGGCTACTCTCTTTCTCCTTACCTGCCCTGCCTGCAGCACAGAGCCGAACGGAAGTCTTCCCGACATCAGCGCTGACGTCGGAGGGAAGGAGGGCTTTGTTTAAGCCCTCCCTCCCCTCCGACGTCAGCGCTGACGTTGGGAAGACTTCCGTTCGGCTCTGTGCTGCAAGCAGAGCAGGTAGGGAGAAGAGCTGCGCGACTGAGTACATCCAGCCCCATAGGAACCCCGCCACCCTCGGAGACATCCCCACGGGATTTCCGCGACCCTAGGGGGCATTCCCATGGGATTCCTGCGACCCTAGGGGGCGTCCCCGTGACCTGAAGGGGGAACCGCGGGATGCCCGTGGGTCCCGCGGGATTCCCGTCATCCCGTTCCCGTGCAGCTCTCTAATTGAAAGCAGTGCATGCAAATAGATCTCATGCATATTCATTGGGGAAATCCTGAAAACCCGACTGGAATACGGCTCTCGAGGACCGGAGTTCCCTACCCCTGTCCTAATCAATTGACATGGAAGAAAACATCACAGTAGTTGAAGTGACATCATTTAGATCAAAGGTTTCTAACACACAGTATGCATACCCCAAGGGGCACGTGAATGCTGGTGGGGGGTACATAGCACTGCGTGTCTCCTACCTTCCTTCCTTCCTCCCCCCAGTCCCCGTGGAGCCACCATCACTAAAATCATTTTGCTGCCTGTGTTGGGAGGCAGGCTCAGCTCCCACATTGCGCTCTTATCAATCTCTTGCTTCAACGGGTAAGCGACAGTGATTCCTACATGCTGCCTGCTGCTGACCCAGAAGCCTCTCCTGCCACATCCCACCCTATGGAAAAAAAGGAAGAAATGTTGGGCATGGCAGAGAAAGGAAGAGGATGCTGCATGGTGGGAGGAAGAGAGATGTTGTACCTAGGGAACAAGGAAGGGAGAGGAAGAGATGTTGGACTTTGAGGTGTATGAGAGGGAGGGAGAGATGCACAGCAGGGAGAGAGGGGAAAATAGGGAGATGTTGGATCCAGGAGCAGAAGGAAGTGATGGAGAGATGCTAGACAATGAGAGTGAGGGATGACAAAGGGCAGGAAGGAAGAGAGAAGGGACAGGGAGATGTCAAGTTACGGGGTTGAGGGGAGGAAGTGGAAGCAAATGCTGGACTAGAAGGGTTGAGAGAGGAAGATGCTGGGAATGGTGGAACACTATTGGAGAGGCCATGAGGGGGAGGAGAGGGATGGCAAAGAAATGATTGAGAGGATAGTGATTACAGAAGGTAGAAATGTGGTAATGAGGAGTTAAAAATGAAAGGGAATGGAGGGTTAAGGAAAAAGTGAAATGGGAGAGCTAATGGATGAAAGAAGATGAAAATGTGATACTGGTCATTCCATACCAAGTGGACTAAAATTTTTTTTTTTTTTTTTTTAAAAAGCTCCCCACCATTATGTCTCAGATTTTGTTCAAAAATTTATATGCATAACTAGCACATCATTAAAAAAGTTTCCCAAAATATCAGATCCCTAGGAACTAGACCCCCTTGTTTTACTGGTTGCTCGTAGTATCGTGCACAGCAGTGAATAAAATGACATTTTTAGCTGCTCATAAAGCTGATAGTAATTGATGAGAAATACACATTTTTGGCAGTCCAGCACAACTTTTTATGCTAGTTTCAGTGACACTAGTATGAGCATCAATGATACAAAAGCCTGCTTAAAAATTTTGCTCAAAGTGTGCCTTAAAATTTGTTGCAGTTAGTCGTAACAGATTTTGACCAGTTTATCAGTTGCTATAGCTCCAGAGCACTGGACGCTACACGTGTATATTATCGTCCGTGCATACAAAATATCCCACACTTTTAAGCAAATGTATATTTCAATAAGGGCTGTATTGCAAAACAAATAAATATAAATCTTGTAGAGTAATATTTCCTCTTTTAGATGGTACTAGTTAGAAAAAGATTCAGGCAGACTCTTTTATTATAATTGACCCTGAAAATTAACAAATTTCAGCCCTTGTGTCAATGGTGCATATTTTGAAGGAATGTTCTGATGCTATTCATACTGAATTGCTGCACATTTGACAATATCACAAGGGTAGAAAATGTATATGAAATAGGTATTGCATTGATCCATGGTGGCTTTGCTACTACTTCAGGGGTCTCAAAGTCCCTCCTTGAGGGCCGCAATCCAGTCGGGTTTTCAGGATTTCCCCAATGAATATGCATGAGATCTATGTGCATGCACCGCTTTCAATGCATGTTCATTGGGGAAATCCTGAAAACCCGACTGGATTGCGGCCCTCAAGGAGGGGCTTTGAGATCCCTGTTATAGAATGTTAAGTATCTTAGCATTCTTTAGTTAAAAAAAAAAAGTGTCACTTAAATACTAATAACTGAGGTTAATAGTAAAAACAACAAAAACACTTCTCAGTGGTAGCCCATGCTGATAACAACCCCCCCTCCCCCAAATGACAGTTTATGAACGTTTGCACAACTTTTCTTTTTGTGCAAATTCCTTGCTAAATTTTTTGCTAAGGCCTATATACATGATGAAATGCACACAAACTGGCACTAAACCAGGGGTGTCCAACCTGCGGTCTAAGGGCCACATGCAGCCACATGAAGCATTTTGTGCGGCCCTGGTCGATGGTGATGCAGTGTTTTCCTCTGCTGCCCCCGGGTGTTTACCATCTTGCCGGATCCCTCCTCTGTCTTTCTGCAGCGTTTGCGCGGCCCTAGAAAAAAAATTTTCAGCCAATGCGACCCAGGGATGCCAAAAGGTTGGACATCTCTGCATTAAACCATGCATGGAATTTACCATGCTTCATTATTACTTCAGTCTTGTAGGACTGTCCTCTAAACAAAACAGTACAATCTGGCACTCACTCACCGGTTTATTTGAATACCTGATTTTATATCAGTTCAGCTCTTTCTTCAAGAACTTGTTACACTACCTCTGAAGTCTGATCTTATTTGTTCCAATCATCTCTTTCTTTCAAAATATTTAATCAAAGTTTCCAGCACTGTACCTCATGCTTCCCGACTATGAGGTTTTGGGTTTCAAAAAAACAACAACTATGATCAAGGTTAAACTTTAAATGATAATGTTTGAAAATGGAAGAGCAATTGCTAGGTAGATCTGTCCAACCTAAATGGCACCAGCTTGCTGCAGGGTCCATGTACCAAAACACTCATTCTGTTTCATGTGGGATCACCTAATCACAACCTGCTCAGCTGCCAACTACAGGTCACCCTTTAGACTGCTGAAATTTTGACAGATGTAAAGAAAGAAACATAAATCTGGTTGAAGATTACAAAGTACAATATTTGTATGGGATTTTCTCTTTTAAATAAAAGAAAATGAGCTTCGTATTTCATTCAACCTAGAGATCAGAAGCTTGTGAACCTAGGCCTCTTGATGGTAGGTGAATTTCATGATCTTTGAGACTCCTATTCTTCAATGAGCAATCTGTGGGTCACTCATTTTCAGGGCAGCTTGATTTGGGTATACATGTGTGGCATAAGGACTCACATGTCCCATAAAAAACATAAGAACAGCCTTACTGGAGCAGATCAATGGTCCATCTAGAACAGGGATCTCAAAGTCCCTCCTTGAGGGCCGCAATCCAGTCAGGTTTTCAGGATTTCCCCAATGAATATGCACTGAAAGCAGTGCATGCACATAGATCTCATGCATATTCATTGGGGAAATCCTGAAAACCCGACTGGATTGCGGCCCTCAAGGAGGGACTTTGAGACCCCTGACCTAAAGTTAGGTGCCTACATTGGCTCACCTAGCTGATGTAGGCCTCTAACTTAATTGATTGATAAGCTTAATTGGTGCTGATAATTGATACTTAACACCTCATAATTGGTGTTAATTGGGCTTAATTAAAAGCTAGGCATAGAACTTGCAAAGCACGTTTCTATAAAAAGGCGCATAGTCAAAAGTACGTAGTTAAAGGTGGGCATGGTTAGGTATGCATCATTGGCATGTTTTTGAGTTAGGCGCCTGTTTTTGACTTCAGCGCAGGCATTTAGACCAAGAAAACCATCCCTTGTGCTCAACTTCTCTCCCTTTCTGTTCTTTCCCTCCCTAAATCCCATTGTCAGTCTCTCTCCCTCTCCTCTGTTTTTAGACCTATTATTTCTTTCCCCTCCCTCCCCCCCAGTCCAGTATATTCACGTCTCTTTGAATCCCCCTTCCCTCCCTCCGTGTACTTCTACATCAGGGCCCCCCCCCCCCCGAAGGCCTGCATGTTTCCCCAGCTTCCCCTGTCCACCATCCATCCTCCCTCTGAATCCGTTATCTATCATATCCAGCATCTCTCTTCTGTGTCCTGTCCCTCCATGCCCAGCATCTTTTCTCTGTTTCATGTCTCTCCCCATATCCAACTTCTTCCTTACCTCCTGTATCCCCTTCCCCAGGTACAGGCTTTCTCCTACTATCTCTCCTGCCATCCTGCACCCTGCCCACCTACTTTGGAGCAGTATCTGTCTCTCTTGTACCTTTCCCCTTCCCCCGGTGGTCTTGCATTTCTCTCTCTCCCTCTCTCCATTAGTCCAGCATCTCTCCTCTGCTTTCCTCCTCCTCTTTTTGGTTTGGTCTCTCTCTTCCCTTCACTTCACCCCTCCCCTCTCTCTTGCCCCTTCCTCCTCCCTCTGCACAGGCCTGGCAGGCATCTCTGAATCTTCAACATATGAGTATAGCAAATGTGTTATACTGCCCCCACTGCCGCAAAGGCTTGCTTCCCCGCTTTTACCTTAAGCTAATACGGCAGCCTGCAGGATCGCCGGTGTTATAGCAATCCCTGCAGCTTCCGTCGTCCTCAGTGGCATGCTCCCTATTCCACAATCCCTGATGTCAGAGGAGGGGTGGGACCGTAGCAAAGAGAACGTGCCGTTGAGGACGATGGGCAGCTGCAAGGATCACTACAGCACTGGCGATCCTGCAGGCTGCCGTATTAGCTTAAAGTAAGAGCGGGGAAGCTGGGGGAACATGCAGGCCTTTCCAAGCAGGAGCGGCAACGGACGGCCAGCAAGAGGCAGTGCTGCTGCTCTTGCTTTAGGAAGGCACGGGGGAGGGTCGGTCATTGAATCGGGAGGCCGATTTTAAAAAAAATTGATTCGAATCGGTGAATTGATTCGCATCGAAAATCGGGCAGCACTACTGTCTTATTACACTGTTTAGATGCCTTTAGATCCTCAGGCACAATCACCCCAAGCTCCCTCTCTTCGTTTGTGCTTATCAGCCTCTCACCTCCCAGCACATACGGTTCCTTCGGATTTCTACTTCCCAAATGCATCACTATGCACTTCTTCGTATTGAATTTTAGTTGCCAGACGTTTGACATTCTTCCCTCCAGGGTGTCCACTCTGTTATAAATCTTGTATCATCCACAAAAAGGCTAACATTACCTTTTAACCCTTCAGCAATGTCATTCACAAATATATTGAACAGAATCAGTCCCAGCACCAATCCTTGAGGCATTCCACTACTCACCTTTTCCTCCTCGGAGCAAATTCCATTAACTACCACCTTCTGGCGTCTGTCCATCAACCAGTTTCTAATCTAGTTCACTACTTTGGGCACTAACTTCAGCCCAAGGAGTTTATTCAAGAGCCTCTTAATGAGGAACCGTGTCAAAAGCTTTGCTGAAATCTAAGTAAATTACATCTAGTTCATGTCCATGATCCAATTCTCCAGTGAGACTTTATATATAGTGAGGTAAAATGTTTATGATTGCTGGTCCAGTCTATATGGATCTCGTTGCCACACCAAATCAGACGGATTGAGACATTTTCTATTTTTAGAAAACAAGGCCTTTTATTTACACAGGCATATACTTGAATGTGCTGCTTTGTTTTAGTATAATTTTATGTTAAGAAACATGTTTAATTGTGAGATGCTCAGAATTGTAGATGGTACGGGATAAAATTTTTTTTTTTTTTTTTTAAATTAACATAAAGTACAGTACAGTGGAACCTCGGTTTGCGAGTAACCCGGTTAGCGAGTGTTTTGCAAGACGAGCAAACAGTCAGCAGTCTTTCGTCTCGCAAAACAAGTGTTGACTCGCTACACGAGCTCTCACTAGGGTGGCCCAGGGGTGGGTGGGTACCTGTCTGTGGGTGCTGCAGCCCTTGCAGCATGGTGGTTTCCTTTCCCCGGGGTCCCCATGTGGCTCTCCTCCCTCTTCGGCGATGCCTGCGTGCTTGTACATGATGCGTGTGTTGTTGGAGCGGCGCCGGCTTGACAGGGGAGTTCAGAGGTCCTGCGCATGCGTCTGGAGGATGGCTGGCTTGAATCGGAAGTCGGGAGGCGCTGGTTAATGGCAAAGGCATCGCTGAAGAGGGAGGAGAACCGCACGGGGACCCCGGGGAAAGGAAACCACCACACTGCAGGGGCTGCAGCACCCACAGGCAGGTACCCACCCACCCCTGGGCCACCATAGTAAACCTTGGTTGTGGAAAAAATTGTTTCCGTTTACATTGTGGCCTATGGGGACATGTGCTTTGATATACGAGTATTTTGGATTACGAGCATGCTTCTGGAACAAATTATGCTTATAAACCAAGGTACCACTGTATTTCTGACAGATTAATCACGGACTTCCAATCAGTAACATTCCCAGCCAACATACAGCTGTCTTGTACAAGTTCATCTAAGATTCTTTCTAGCAAACAATAAAGTTGCCTGTATGACTTTCTCAAGTCAAAACTGCCTGTCCAAGTACTTTAGTCTTCTAGGTTGGTGCTGTACCATGATTTCTACGTAATCGGGACTTTTACAGCCCACATACACAACTCCCTGCCCAAATGAATCCAGGATGCATTTCCAACAGACAGTAAAGCTCCCTCTCTTGGGTGGTCTGACCTGCAATAGCCCTAGGCTATAGTCTGTACATACTTTTTTTTAAATCTGCCATCCTTTTTTCCTTAACTATTTACTAAAATCTGCACCAGCAATCTATCCATCAAGCTCCTACAAGGTCTGGCATTCCTGATAACTAAACTACTTTTATTCTTCATGTTGGTTCTGGCTTTTACCAGTGACTTTGTTTTATTCCCCAGCAGCTTATCAAATTAGGTGCATGATGTTCATATGTGTCCTAAACACCAGCAAGTTTCTCACTATTGATTTATTATGACTTATTTACTGCCTTTTTGAAGAAATTGCAGGGTACAGCAGTAAAAATATTCAATTACTCGTATGTAGCATATCATACTATGTTACCTCAATACTCAATAAAACATGTTAATAGCATAAGATGTAAGTGGGGTTAGAACATATAGACTGAAAGCTAAAGTGGAGTTTGGAGAAAATAAGGCTAACTATACCTCTGACTGCCCTTCTTTTATTATTAATGTTTGCCTACCTTCACTTTGGCAAAAACCATCAATGTGTGGAGTTGAAAAATTTTTTTAAAAGTGATCATCCAAGGATGAAACTGAATAAAAGGCACCCAAAATAAAAGTAGTAACATCAAATTATAAAATAATAAGAAAAAGGATGAAAACAAGTCATACAACACAATAAAAAAATTAAATATTTGATTGCAAACAACACAGCAAGTGATTGAATATCCTCATGATAAATATATCTGCTATACCATGTTTTGTATCAAAGGTGTCAAAAACACATTAAACAGAGTGTGGGCCAGACTCCTGAGGAATGCCATGTTCCAAAATCCTGATATTCTAGAACCTCACAAACTGTGGGCTAGATTTACTAAAATACACTATTTACAAGTATGTGCTAACTCCTTTAACGTGTGTTCCTTTCAGAGCTTTCATGCTTTTTTGAGTTCTGAACAACTTATAACAGTGATATTTCAAAGCCAGTTTAATAAATAAGTACTTTTCTGTTTAAGATATTAAAAAAACCAAGCCACTTTAATTATATGTCAAAATTTCAGTTCATTTATTATGGTTTTTTTGTAAATTATTACAGAGTTGACGCTGAATCCACCAGAAGGAATCGTAGCAGGTAAATTACTGAAGAAAATTTATTTTAAATACATCAGCATTCTAATAAGAGCATTATCCCAGGACAAGCAGGCAGGTATTCTCACTAGTGGGTGATGTCATCCGACAGAGCCCCGATACGGACATCTTGCAAGCATGTCTTGCTTGAAGAAACTCAGAAGTTTCGAGATGCCCGCACCGCGCATGCGCCAGTGCCTTCCCGCCCGATGTACCGGGCGCGTCTCCTCAGTTCTTTTCTTTCCGCGGAGCTGAGAAGTTCTCTTCAATTCTGCGCTGACTGAAATTTCAGTATTTTGCCTTCTTTCCCCGCGTTTTATTGTTTTCTTACTTTCTTTGACTTTTATTTCTATTTAAAAAAAAAAAAAAAAAAAAAGTTACAATTATTTCGTCCGGCGGTTCGGCCGGGCCGGCCTCGTGGCTGCGACCTAGCTCCTTCGACCTAGCAACGTCACTTTTCCGGCCTATGTCCCGGCCTATCACCGGTTTTAAAAAGTGCAGCAAGTGCCAGCGTGCGATTTCGTTGACGGACCCACACCGGCGCTGTCTTCAGTGTCTTGGTCCAGAACACGTTCCGAAATCGTGCCGGCCTTGTTCCACGCTCACAGCGCGCTCTTTTAAACGGCGCTGCTTACTTTGGGAGTCCATGTTTAAGATGGAGTCTTCTAAGGAGCCATCTGCTTCGACTTCGACGGATGTTTCACCGGTCTGTTCGAAGCCTGCATCTGCGACTCATGCATCGAGCATCGTGAAGCCAGCATCGTTCACACCGGCTTCTGCATCGAGTTCAGCATCGGTTCCTGCTCCCGTCTCCTCGGTTCAGGTACCGCCTTCCACTGTTCCTCCCGTGGTCATAAAAGTGCCCAAAGCTACCAAGCAGAAGCACTCGACCACGAAGGAACGCGATGACCGTGCAGGAGGACCCCCTTTCGGTGCGGATCCCTCCATATCGGCATCGCTTAAATCCCTGCTCGAAGCTCAATTTGTTGAGCTCATGCGGACGATGGGACCAAGGCTTATCGCTAATATTCAGGGCGATACTACGGTCCCGGTCCCGGAGAGCGGTCCGCCCCCTCCCCCTCCTCCTCGTCGTTCGATTTCCCTGCTCGACGAGGGGGAGCGGCGGAGGGCGGCGGAACCCACTAGGCGGGCTTCCCTTTCTGACATGCCGCCTTTAGAGCCCATTACACCTCCACGTCACCAGGGTACTACATCGGCCCCTGATAATCGGAGTCCTGGGCATACTGCATCGCAGGAGGAGTTCTTTCGCACTCCATACCAGACTTGGGTGGCACTGCGTGAGTCGGCATCGTTGCCTCCCATGCGCTCCACTGCATCGAGTCCAATCCATTCCTTCGAGGCTTCAAGGGATCGATCGATGCATCGAAGATCACGTTCCCCATCCCGGCATCGGGAGGGGCATCGATCTCGACATTCTTCTAGACACTCCTCGCGTCATTCGGAGGTGTCTCCACAGAAGAAAATGCAGCGTATGGGATACTCATCCTCAGATTTATCCCAGCCAGAGGGACCGGAGTATGAAGAACCATCTACCTCATACTCTCCATGCCGCTCCCAGCTCTCCCTGGAACCGGAGGCTTCCACGTCTTCTAGTCCGTCTCGCCGGCCGGCCTTGGCGGACCAACTTTCCTTTTCATCCTTTCTCAGACAGATGGCGGATGACTTGGATGTGACCTTAGATACTGGGTCGAAGTACTCTAAGGAGTATCTGGACACCATGCATTTACCTCATCCTCCGGCGGAGACACTTCGGCTTCCCCTACATAAGTTACTTGACCAGACTCTCATGCGGTGTTTGGAGACACCGTATTCCATACCTGCGGTACCTAGCAAGTTGGATGCTCGATACCGCATCGTGCACCACAAGGGGTTTGAGGGAGCTCAACTCTCTCACCAGTCCCTCCTAGTCGAGTCTTCCCTTAAACGTTCGCACCCCTCCCAAGTCTACGCTTCCGTGCCTCCTGGCAGGGAAGGGAGAACGATGGATAAGTTTGGTAGACGTATCTATCAAAATTCAATGATGGCGACTCGAGTGCTCAATTACAATTTTTTCTTCTCGTCCTATTTGGATTTTTTCTTGCCGGTACTCCGCAAGTTCACACCTTTCATCGATGCTGAGGCTCGGTTTGAGTTTGAGGAGGTGGTGGCGACCCTGTCCCAGTTGCGCCTCCAATTGATGCAATCCTCCTATGATGCTTTCGAGCTCTCGGCTCGTGCTGCGGCCTGCTCGGTCGCCATGCGTCGACTGGCTTGGCTTCGCACCATTGATATGGATCCGAATCTCCAAGACAGACTTGCAAATGTGCCTTGTGCGGGAGCGGATCTGTTCGATGAGTCTGTCGAGACTGTTACTAAAAAACTGTCAGACCACGAAAAATCTTTCCAGTCTATCATGAGGCCTAAGCCTAAACCACAACAGTCTCGTCCTTCTAGACCGCCTATAATCTACCAAAGGCGTTATCAACCAAGGCAGGCCCCTCCTGCGAGACAGCCTGCAAAGCGACAGCCGCCCCAGAAGACTCAGCAAAAGCCTCAAATGCCGGCTGCTCCCAAGGCTACTCAGCCTTTTTGACTCTCCTCCAGGGAGCATAACCGATCTCGTTCTGCCTACCCCATTTTTTCCCATAGGGGGTCGTCTCCATCATTTTTGTCATCGATGGGAGGCGATCACCACGGACCTCTGGGTCCTCTCCATCGTAAGAGAGGGATACTCTCTTCATTTCCAACGGGTCCCCCCGGACCATCCTCCAAGAGAGTATCCTTCCAACTCCACACAGACCGCTCTTCTTCTCCAGGAAGCTCAGGCTTTGCTCCGGCTTCGGGCCGTCGAGCCGGTACCGGTGGATCAACAAAACCAGGGGTTTTACTCCCGGTACTTCCTGGTCCCGAAGAAGACGGGCGATCTGCGTCCCATTTTGGACCTTCGGGTCCTCAACAAGTTTTTGGTCAGGGAACGGTTCCGCATGCTGACCCTTGCCTCTCTTTATCCCCTCATCGAGCAGAACGATTGGTTATGCTCTCTGGATCTCAAGGAGGCCTACACTCACATCCCGATTCATCCGGCCTCCCGCAAGTTCCTCAGATTCCGGGTGGGACATCTGCATCTGCAGTATCGAGTGCTTCCCTTCGGCCTATCTTCGTCGCCCAGAGTCTTCACGAAGTGTCTGGTAGTGGTGGCCGCTGCACTCCGGAACATGGGTCTCCAGGTGTTCCCATACCTCGACGACTGGCTCATCAAGGCCCCGTCCGCTCCCAAGGTCATTTCGGCGACCTTGACTACCATTTGTTTTCTGCAGAGCTTGGGCTTCGAGATCAACTTTCCAAAGTCTCATCTTCAGCCCACCCAGTCTCTCCCCTTCATAGGGGCTGTCCTGGATACCATTCAACTTCGAGCATTCCTTCCTCCTCCACGCTTACATGCTCTCCTTCTACTCTGCCAGTCAGTGTCTTCTCGCCAATCCATCTCAGCGAGACACATGATGGTCCTTTTAGGCCACATGGCATCTACAGTTCATGTGACGCCTTTTGCCAGACTACATCTCAGGATCCCTCAATGGACTCTGGCATCTCAGTGGACTCAGGTGTCCGACCCGTTATCTCGTCACATTGTGGTCACTCCTGCTCTACGGCAGTCTCTTCTCTGGTGGATGACCTCTTCGAATCTATCCAGAGGTTTGCTGTTTCATTCTCCTCCCCATCAGAAAGTTCTAACGACCGATTCATCGAACTATGCTTGGGGGGCCCATCTGGATGGTCTTCGCACTCAGGGGTTCTGGACCAGTGCGGAACGACTCCATCAAATCAATCTTCTGGAGCTCAGGGCCATCTTCAATGCTCTCCAAGCTTTTCAACATCTGCTTCACGACATGGTGGTCCTTATTCGCACAGACAATCAGGTCGCCATGTATTATGTCAACAAACAAGGGGGCACGGGCTCGGCCCCTCTTTGTCAGGAAGCTCTTCGAGTCTGGGATTGGGCGGTTCGCCACAACACCTTCCTCAGAGCAGTCTACATTCAGGGGAAGGACAACGTCTTGGCAGACAAATTGAGTCGTCTACTTCAGCCTCACGAATGGACGCTCCACTCCGACCCCCTTCATCAGATCTTTGCTCAGTGGGGGACACCTCAGATAGACCTCTTTGCAGCCCCCCACAACTTCAAGCTGCCTCAATTTTGCTCCAGGATCTACACTCCTCATCGCCTAGAGGCAGATGCTTTTCTGCTGGATTGGAGCAAACGTTTCCTATATGCGTTTCCTCCTTTTCCTCTCATTCAAAAGACTCTAGTCAAATTGAGATTAGACCATGCCACCATGATTCTGATTGCTCCTCGGTGGCCCAGACAACCTTGGTTCTCCCTTCTACTTCAACTCAGCAGCAGGGAGCCAGTACTTCTTCCAGTGTTTCCTTCACTACTCACTCAACATCAAGGTTCACTACTTCATCCCAATCTGCAGTCCCTCCACCTGACAGCTTGGTTCCTTTCAACATAACTCCTCACCAGTTCTCTCAAGCAGTGAGGGAGGTCTTGGAGGCTTCCAGGAAGCCTGCTACTCGACAATGCTATTCCCAAAAATGGACTAGATTCTCTTCCTGGTGTATTTCCAATGCCACGGAACCTCAGCGAGCTTCCCTATCTTCTGTATTGGATTATCTTCTACACCTGTCCCGGTCTGGCCTCAAGTCTACCTCTATACGAGTCCACCTGAGTGCTATTGCGGCTTTCCATCAGCCTCTACAAGGGAAACCTTTGTCTGCTCATCCTGTGGTTTCCAAATTTATGAAAGGGCTTTTTCATGTCAACCCTCCTCTCAAACCTCCTCCTGTGGTTTGGGATCTCAATGTTGTCCTGTCTCATCTTATGAAGCCTCCGTTTGAACCTCTCAACACGGCTCCACTCAAGTATCTCACCTGGAAGGTGGTTTTTCTAGTGGCCCTCACGTCAGCTCGTCGGGTCAGTGAGCTTCAGGCCCTAGTGGCGGATCCACCGTTCACCGTATTCCATCATGACAAGGTGGTTCTCCGTACTCATCCAAAATTCTTACCTAAAGTGGTCTCTGAATTTCACATCAACCAATCCATCGTGCTTCCGGTGTTCTTTCCAAAGCCTCATTCTCATCCTGGGGAATCTGCTTTGCACACTCTGGACTGTAAACGTGCTCTAGCTTTCTACTTGGATCGCACAAAGCCACACAGAACTGCTCCTCAACTTTTCGTCTCCTTTGATCCAAACAAGTTGGGACGACCGGTATCGAAGCGCACCATCTCCAACTGGATGGCGGCTTGTATCTCTTCCTGCTATGCCCAGGCTGGATTATCCCTTCCCTGTAAGGTCACAGCCCATAAGGTCAGAGCAATGGCAGCCTCTGTAGCCTTCCTCAGATCGACACCGATTGAGGAGATTTGTAAGGCTGCCACTTGGTCCTCGGTTCATACATTCACCTCTCATTATTGTCTGGATACTTTCTCCAGACGGGATGGACAGTTTGGCCAAACAGTGTTACAAAATTTGTTCTCTTAAGTTGCCAACTCTCCCACCATCCCATTGGGGTTAGCTTGGAGGTCACCCACTAGTGAGAATACCTGCCTGCTTGTCCTGGGATAAAGCAATGTTACTTACCGTAACAGTTGTTATCCAGGGACAGCAGGCAGCTATTCTCACGTCCCACCCACCTCCCCTGGGTTGGCTTCTCAGGCTAGCTACCTGAACTGAGGAGACGCGCCCGGTACATCGGGCGGGAAGGCACTGGCGCATGCGCGGTGCGGGCATCTCGAAACTTCTGAGTTTCTTCAAGCAAGACATGCTTGCAAGATGTCCGTATCTGGGCTCTGTCGGATGACATCACCCACTAGTGAGAATAGCTGCCTGCTGTCCCTGGATAACAACTGTTACGGTAAGTAACATTGCTTTTCTGAACAACCTGCTTTTTCCTTGGCTTTTTTTAGGTCCTATAAATGAAGAGAATTTCTTTGAATGGGAAGCTCTAATCATGTAAGTGTCACACTGCTTTTACTGTTCTTATTTATTTTTTCCAACTGAACAGAATGTTGAAAAGAAATTTATATATATTTATGAAGAGATTCACCCAAGGCGGTATTTCCCTTCCCCCCCTCCCCCCCAATTTTCAGCCAGCAGTAGTGAGTGTTTGCTGCTCGTCACTGGCATTATTCCTAGACTAGTCTTTAAGCCCGTTACATTAACGGGTGCTAGAATAGATGTGTCTGTCTGTCTTTCTTTATCTCTCTCTCCTTGGCTGCTGTCTGTATCCTTCTGTCTCCCCCTCCCCCCCGAGCAAAGCTGTCTGCCCCCAGCACCCACCTCCCCCCCAAATGTCTCTCCATGGCCCTCTTCTGTTTTCCCCCCAGAGCAAAGCTGTCTGTCCCCAACACACCTCCCCCCAAAGCAGCCCCCTTTCCCTATCTCTCCATGGCCCCTTCTGTCTCCCCCCAGCACATCCCTCTCCCCAAAGCAGCCCCCTTTCCCTCTCCCTCTCCCTGTCTCTCCATGGCCCCTTCTGTCTTCCCCCCCAGAGCAAATCTGTTTGCCCCAAGCACACCCCTCCCCCCAAAGCAGCCCCATTTCCCTCTCCCAATGACTCTCTCTCTGGCCCCCTTTCTCTGTCTGTCTTTCTGTCCCTCTCCCTGCCCCTGTGTCTTTCTTTCTTTCTGTCTCCCTCTCTCCGCTGTCTGTCTGTCATTTTTCCCCATTTCCCTGTGCAGCAGCATTTCCATCCCACTTCCCTATGCAGCAGCAACAGCATTTCCCTCCTATCCCCCCTTTCCTGTGCAGAAGCAGTAGCAGCATTTTCCCCACCCCCCTTTCCCTTCTCTTACCTTCTCTTCCCTGCTCCGTTCGGCCCCTCCCCCTTCTTGCACTGCCGTTGTCCTGCTCGATCTGGCCTGCTCCTGACCCTCCCACCGCCGACAAATCTCAGGGCTCCAGCCACGTAGGCAGCACTTTAAACACGCTGCTTTGCGGCCTTCTACTGCTGATTTCCTCTGCCGCTTCTCTCTCCGATGATGTCATCAGAGACGCGGCAGAGGAAATCGGCAGAGAAGGGCGCGAAGCAGCGTGTTTATAGTGCTGCCTACGCCGCTGGAGCCGGGAGGTTTGTGGAGGGTGAACGGCCGGAGCGGGGCTGCTGTCCACTGGTGCTGCCTACTCCGCTGGAGCCGGGAGGTTTGTAAAGAGCACAGTCGCACGCCTTCAGCCCCCGCATGCGCCGTGAGGTTAGAATGTTGCCACAGAAGCACACCTCAGGGTGCCACACCGCACGAATTTTCGAGAGCGCATGTGCGCTCTAGCGTTTTATTATTATTGATATTCAATGCTGGGCCCTATCCAAGTTTCAGCATTGAACATCTGTTGGGGGGGGGGCAGTTAACACTTAGCTGGTTAAGTCAATATTCAGCCTTTGACCACAGAAAACAAACTGCGTAAAGATAGGACTTCTGTTTTGTGGCCCGAATGGTTTACCTATTTCGAGAAAGGCTGAATATTGATACTTAACCCAGCTCCGCCCCTGGAATGCTCATGCATTAGCCGCTTTGGAATTCAATGCTAACCTATAATTTTCAGTGGAGATAACCGGTTAACTACTGCTGAAAATGACTGGATAACTGTAAACAAGCAATTTAACTGGTTATTGGCCATGTCCAGCCATTTAAATTGATTTGAATATCAACTGGGTGGGGTCTAGAATGTACTGCCACATAAGATTTTCTGTCATTTGTTAAACAGCATCATTTGTACACTTTGCTGGTTTGATAATGGAATTACTATAGAGATATGACTCCATGTTGAGCATTCATGAGGACTTTGGTAGACCTGGATATTAAGGGGCAAAATATGTAAACAGCGTCCCACTGCTGTCTAACCAGCCAATTGGGACACACATTTAAAAAAAAAAAAAATAATAACATCCCGAGGCAGGCCGCCTACATTGTAGGCATCTCCAGGAGCTTAGGGAGGTGCTTAGGTCCTCCTAAGGCTAGGCGTGGGGTTATGGCTTCGCCCAGAAGTGGCCTTAGGCAGCCCTATGCATCTCCCTAAACCTGCGGTAGGCGCCTGAAATGTAGGCCAGCAGCCTCAGCCTCTGAGCTTATCTTGACAAGGGATACACTGGGAGTGGCCTAAGATTCCGGAATTGGCCAAATCCCTTAGGTCACCCCATATGGAAGTGTATCCCAGAATGCACTATGAGAGGGGCCTAAGATTCAATTGGCCCAGGTGCCTAAGGCTTCTCCTGCAGGAGGGGCCTTAAGCGCCTGGGCCAATCAGGGCCTAAGACCCCACCCCGGTGCATACCATGATGCATCGGAAAGGGACAGGCCCCACATTGAAGTGAAGGCGTGCCTCCGGCTGACCATCAGCATAAGGGGAGTAGGGCTACTTTACGGGGTAGGGAGGTGTCCAGCAGGAGGGACTGGGCATCCCTCCTGCTGGCGATGTTTGGGGTGGGGTGCTGGGGTTCCGGCAGGAGGGACTGGGCATCCCTCTTGCCTGTGATATTCGGGGGGGGGGGGTGTCCCGCAGGAGGGACTGGGTATTCCTTCTGCCGGCAATCTTTGTGGCGATGTTCAAGGGAGTCTTGGGGTTTCTGCTGGAGGGTTTGGGCATTTCTCTTGCCTGCGATCTTTGTGGCGATGTTCGGGGGAGGGGGGTTCCAGCAGGATGGACTGGGCATCCCTCCTGCTGATAGTCTTCACAGGGGGATGGTGGGGACGGGTTGCTGCTAAACTTATCATGGAAGGGAAATCCCTTGCCGCGATAAGCTCAGTGGCAACCTGATTCTCTAACCAGTACTTGTGACATGGATGCCGGTTAGAGAATTGTGGTGTTAGGCGGGCTTAGGCGGACAGACACGATTCTACAGAGGACACCTGTATGTGATTCTCAAAAGCTGCTTGGGCGACTTCTGAGACTGGGCGTCCTATACAGAATCCGGCCCTCAGTGTCTAGTGTGAGCAAGCTGACTGGCTTTTGGAACATGCAGAGAAGCACCTTAGAACAGGAAGCAGGCTGAGTCCAGGTTCAGAACACACAAGAACAGTAAGTGCATACAGGGTTTGGCTTAGTTTTGCAAACTTCAATCGGAAAAAGATTCAGTATTATAGATAGAGATTTTTGATGTATTCTGGGGCTTTCTCTTCCAAGTTTGGGGCCTCCCTGCTTCACTCTGAGCCTGGGGTTTAACCTTCCTTCCTTAGGAACCAACCTCTATCCTCGTTCCCTGAGAGAAATTTCTGTTAAGGTGGGTTGGGCACAGCACCTCTCTAGGTGTTGAGCAGGACTCTGTCTCTGAATGTAGAGCATAGATCCCTCTGTGGATGAAGAGCACAAATCCATCCAAATATTTTTTGAAATGGTTGTGAGATTGAGGTATGCCAGAGGTGG
Source organism: Geotrypetes seraphini (assembly GCF_902459505.1). Lineage (NCBI taxonomy): Eukaryota > Metazoa > Chordata > Amphibia > Gymnophiona > Dermophiidae > Geotrypetes > Geotrypetes seraphini. The sequence goes on along the minus strand of NC_047088.1, from coordinate 159,137,540 downwards.
AGCTAGTAGGTGGGGCTGGGGCACATACTAAAATTTCTCTATCAAAAATCGGGTCCCTTTTGGCATAAGAACATAAAAAATGCCTCCGCTGGGTCAGACCTGAGGTCCATCGTGCCCAGCAGTCCGCTCATGCGGCAGCCCAACAGGTCCAGGACCTGTGCAGTAATCCTCTATCTATACCCCTCTATCTCCTTTTTCAGCAGGAAATTGTCCAATCCTTTCTTGAACCCCAGTACCGTACTCTGCCCTATTACGCCCTCTGGAAGCGCATTCCAGGTGTCCACCACACGTTGGGTAAAGAAGAACTTGCTAGTATTTGTTTTGAATCTGTCCCCTTTCAACTTTTCCGAATGCCCTCTTGTTCTTTTATTTTTTGAAAGTTTTAAGAATCTGTCCCTCTCTACTCTCTCTATGCCCTTCATAGCATAAATATATCATGTGCACCTGATATATTTATATCCTATCTTAGTGATGCAGTAGAACAAGACTGCTTCAAATAATTTATCAGTACACCATACAAGACGTTATGTTAACAATTAGAGCAATACAAAATAAAACAAAATCTTAAAACAACAAATACTCTCCAAAATTCATTGTAAAACTTACTATATTTTAAAGGTTTCCTGAAAAATAACTGTCTTTAAAGGAGCAAGTTACTAAGCTGTGATAAAATATAGCACTTAAAGCAGCTTTGTTTACCATGGGAGTCACTAACCTCAGTTGCTCAATATCGCAGGTTAGTGACTCTTGCAGTAAATGAACAAAATACAACTTGGGATTAACCTCATAAGCTTTGGGCCTCTATTTTAAATGGTTTTGAACTGTATAAATTGAGGGTCTTCCCTTACCCAATCTCCAACACCCCAAGCCTACCTGAAACAATTCCTGTTGGTCCAGTGAAACAAAGCCGAAGTGATCCCCAATCTCTTTTACTCTTTGCTGCTCCAGGTTCATAGTGGCAGCTGTGATCCCCTAGCCAGACTTCTGCGAGGGTTTATGGCTGCAATTTTGGACCCAGGGCCTTAACGCTAGGAGTGACTCGGTATCCCTCCTACTGCCATCCCACTGGACCACTAGGGATTGTTTCAGGTAGGCGAGGTGGAACCTTGGACTAGGGTTTAGAAAGGTGTTTGCGGGGGTGGGGGGAGGGGGCAGTATTTATATAGCCCCAGCCTCGTTAAGATGGCACCCAGGAGCATTAGGCAGTGTGTTAGTGGCACAGTGCTCCCAGGCAGGTACAGTAACTCAGCTTGTAAAGTTCAACACAAGTTATATATTTTATTTGCGTAATAATGAGATACTTTGCATCTGATTATTATGTAGCTTGCAGTGACTTACACTAACGTGCGTTATAACAAAATGACATACAATTTGGTGTTTAAAGCATGTTGAGTCAAATTTTGTGCATTTTTCCCTTAATACACATATAGTAACAACCCCTTAAATGTTTCTAAAAAATAACCAGACTCCACCGTTAAGCACTCTGTTAGTGATTTCCATTTAACAAAACCAGACAAAGAAAAAACTGAGTTCCAATTAAATATATGATTCTCAGTCTTAAAAGCCAACCAACCCCCCTTTTTTTTTTTTAGCATCCCCACAATCCACTGGCCTTAAATTCATGTAAAAAAAATTAGCTCCCTTCTCTCTCCCCTCCCCCCCCCCACCCAGCATTTTCATGGCTATCCATGCCTTGTACTGGAAGTAGAAACAACCTCTGATGTCTCCTACCCTCATACATCCATTTTCAAAAATGAGACCACCAAGCACCTATCAGTAGCCTTATACTATATCTAGGATCAGACTGCCAAATAAGAGATTGTGCCTGCTCCTACTAGAAATCAGGCATACCCCAGTAGGTGGAGTGCTCTTATTATAAAAAAAAAAAAAAAGGGATCATGGGGTGGCTAGGTGTTTTACTTTCAGTGGCCCCTTTAAATGATGATGGGCTCAAGATAGAGCTCATGATTATTGCATATCAGATGTTGGGAACATGCGATATTTCTGACCCCAGTAATGCAAAAACTTTACTGCAGGGTTCAATAACCCATTAGGTATCATATGTTGGTGAATCTTGCAGCCTTTTTATCCTACTGCAAAATAGCTTGCAAATGTATTTTGCTGTAGGGTTAATAGATAGGAGGCCAAAGAAGTGTGGGATGAACACAGAAGATTTAGAATCAGAAAATAATATTAAAGATTGAACTAGGCCAGTTACTGGGCAGACTTGTACGGTCTGCGTCTGTGTATGGCCGTTTGGAGGAGGATGGGCAGGGGAGGACTTCAATGGCTGGGAGGGTGTAGATGGGCTGGAGTAAGTCTTAACAGTGATTTCGGCAGTTGGAACCCAAGCACAGTACCGGGTAAAGCTTTGGATTCTCGCCCAGAAATAGCTAAGAAGAAAAAAAAAAAAAAAAATTTTAATTGAATCAGGTTGGGCAGACTGGATGGACCATTCGGGTCTTTATCTGCCGTCATCTACTATGTTACTATGTTAGAGAATGAAGTAACTTTTTTTTCAAAGATCACAAGAGCATGAAAGGAAGATAAGGGATTTTGAACCTTGATTGATTCTCAGTCCACTGCTTAGCAGTCTTCCATATAACCAGAATAACAGAAATAACTGGATTATGGTATCTTTTTGATCTCATTAGTCACCTTGGATTATTTTGTGTGCTTTGTTTTATATTTAGGGCATTTCCATAGAAATATATCCTCCTGGATTATTTAGTTATTGATCAAATTCAGATCAGTCTTTCTGCATCTCTGTCAGGCATAACCTCTTGTACACTGATGATGCATTTATTAACACATTTGTAAGAGAATGAAACCTAGAAATTGGAAATGAGGTGAGGTTGTGTGCTTAAGAACATAAGAATAGCTTTACTGGGTCAGACCAATGGTCTGTCAAGCCCAGTAACCCATTCTCACGGTGGCCAATCCAGGTCACTAGTACCTGGCCAAAACCCAAGGTGTAGCAATATTCCATGCTACCAATACAGGGCAAGCAGTGGCTTTCCCCATGTCTTTCTCAATAACAGACTATGGACTTTTCCTCCAGGAACTTGTCCAAACTTTTCTTAAAACCAGGTATGCTATCTACTCTTACCACATCCTCTAGTAACGCGTTCCAGAGCTTAACTATTTTCTGAGTGAAAAAATTTTACCTCCTATTGGTTTTAAAAGTATTTCCCTGTAACTTCGAGTGTCCCCTAGTCTTTGTAATTTTTGACAGTGTGAAAAATCAATCCACTTGTACCCGTTCTACTCCACTCAGGATTTTGTAGACTTGGCACAAAAAGATAACCTAGACATCATCAGCATCACGGAAACATGATGGAACGAGGACCACGTCTGGGACACTGTGCTACTGGGATACAAGCTATACCGCAGAGACAGAGTAGGACAAAATGGTGGGGTATTGCCCTATACCTAAAAGAGGGAATTGAGTCTACCAGGGAGAACACGCCAAAGACGAACGACAAGGTAGAGTCTCTATGGGCCAAAATACCAGGAACAAATAGAATGGATACGAAGATCGGCATCTACTACCGACTTCAAGGGCAGTCCAAAAAGACTGATGGAGAAATGTCAGACGAGATTAAACACAAATTCAAGGGAGGCAACACAGTTATCATGGGCGCTTCAGTTATCCGGGGATAGATTGGAACTTAGGCAACTCCAGCTGCAGTAGGGAGACCAAGTTCCTGGATGCTGTAGGCGATTGCTTTCTAAAACAACTTGTCAAGGAAAATACAAGAGGAAATGCAATTCTGGACTTAATTCTAAATGGACTACAAGGTCCGGCACAAGGCATAGAAGTAGAAGGGACACTGGAAAACAGTGATCACAATATGATCCACTTCAACCTGGACAAGGGAACAAAACATCGATCCAGAACAACTGCCATGGCACTGAACTTCCGAAAAGGGATCTACGAAGGGATGAGAGTCATGGTGAGGAAGAAGATTAGGAAGAGGATAAGTACTGTAAATACACTAGAGCAAGCATGGACACAATCACCGAGGCGCAAAATCTGTATATACCCCGTATCAACAAGGGTTCCAAGAGAAGAGGGAAAAGAACAAGGAACCGGCATGGCTCACTGTAGCGGTAAAGGAAGCGATCAGAGACAAGAAGACTTCTTTACGGAATGGAAAACGGACGAAAACTGGAAAAAGCATAAACAACATCAAACCAAGTGCCATAAGGCGGTAAAAGTGGCCAAAAGAGACTAGGAGGAGAAAATAGCCAAGGAGGCAAAAGATTTTAAGCCGTTCTTTCAATATATTAAGGGGAAACGACCTGTGAAGGAAGCAGTGGGGCCGTTAGATGACCATGGAATAAAGGGAGTACTAAAGGAGGACAAAGCCATCACCGACAAACTGAACACATTTTTTGTGTCTATTTACAGAAGAGGATATATCTAATATACCGGAAGCCGACAGGCTATACACAGGAAATGAAGACGGGAAACTGACAGGGTCGGCGGTCAGTCTAGAAGAGGTATGCAGGCAGATTGATAGGCTTAAAAACAATAAATCCCCTGGACCGGACGGCATCCACCAAGGGTAATCAAGGAACTGAAAGGTTATAGCTAAACTGCTTCAACTAATAGCCAATATGTCGATCAAAGGAAGGATTCCGGAAGACTGGAATGTGGCAAATGTTACGCCAATCTTCAAGAAAGGTTCAAGGGGAGATCCGGGAAACTACAGACCAGTGAGTCTGACTTCGATACCAGGAAAGATGGTAGATGCGCTGATAAAGGACCGTATCATTGATCACAATCTGATGAGGACCAGCCAATATGGCTTCAGCAAAGGAAGATCTTGCTTGACCAACTAACTGCACTTCTTCGAGGGAGTAAACAGGCAGATAGACAAGGGTGACCTGGTCGACATTGTATATCTAAATTTTCAAAATGCGTTCGACAAAGTCCCACATTAACGTCTACTTTGAAAAATTGCAAGCCATGGAATCGAGGGTGATATACTCATGGGAATTGGCGGATAGGAAACAAAGAGTGGGGGTAAATGGACAATACTCGATCTAGAGAAGCGTCACAAGTGGAGTGCCGTGTGGTTTGTGCCCGTGCTCTTCAACATATTTATAAACAACCTGGAAATTGGTACGATGAGTGAGGTGGTTACATTTGTGGACAATACAAAGTTATTCAGAGTAGTGAGGACACAGAAGGATTGCAAAGACCTACAACGAGACATAAACACACTCGAGGAATGGGCCACGAAATGGCAAATGGGATTCAACATGGACAAGTGCAAAAATCATATGCACGAATACAGGATGTCCGGTGTTGTACTCGGAGAGAGCCCCCAGGAAAGGGACTTGGAAGTACTTGTAGACAAGTCAATGAAGCCATCCGCACAATGTGCGGCGGCAGTGAAAAGGCAAACAGAATGCTAGGAATGATCAAGAAGGGGATCGCAAACAGATCTGAGAAGTTTATCATGCTGCTGTACCGGGCCATGGTGCACCCCCACCTGGAATACTGCATCCAACATTGGTTGCCGTACATGAAAAAGGACATAGTACTACTCGAAAGGGTCCAGAGAAGAGCGACTAAAATGGTTAAGGGGCTTGAGGAGTTGCCGTACAATGAGAAGCTAGAGAAACTGGGCCTCCTCTCCCTTGAAAAGAGAAGACTGAGAGGGGATATGATCGAAACATTCAAAATATTGAAGGGAATTGACCTCGTGGAGATAGAGAGATTGTTCACCCTCTCCAAGGTGGAATGAATTGGCGTTGGGGAGCGGCATGCAGGTCAGCATGATGCTTCTGCAAGGAGAGCTTGGGGCGGCGGTGGCTTGGGGGGCCTGTTCCCTGATGATGGCGGCAGCAAACCTAGTGGCTTGGGGGAGGGCAGGGAGTAAGAAAGACAGATAGGGAGCAGGCTAGGAGACAGAAAGAAGGGGGGCAGGGAAACAAAGAAAGAAGGGAAACGGAAAGAAAGGGGGAACAGGGAGACAAAGGGAGTCAGGGAGACAGAAAGAAAGAAGGGGGCAGGGAGAAAGAAAGAAAGGTTGGGGGAGAGAATGAGGTCTGGAGGAGAGGAAGCATATAGGAGGCTGAAAGAAAGGAAGAAATATTGGATGCATAGTAAGAAGAAGAAAGTGCAACCAGAGACTCATGAAATCACCAGACAACAAAGGTAGGAAAAATGATTTTATTTTCAATTTAGTGATCAAAATGTGTCCATTTTGAGAATTTATATCTGCTGTCTATATTTTTCACTTTGGCTCCCTTTTACTAAACAGTTTTACTAAACAGCAATAGCGTTTTTTTGCGCAGGGAGCTTATGAGCGTCGAGAGCAGTGCAGGGCATTCAGCGCAGCTCCCTGCGCTAAAAACTGCTATCGCAGTTTAGTAAAAAGGGAGGGGGTATATTTGTCTATTTTTGTATGGTTGTTACTGAGGCGACATTGCAGAGTCATCTGCCTTGACCTCTTTGGAATAAAACCCCGGAATATGAATGATAATTAACATTTTCTCTGCCTTTCAGTGTGCTTTGTGGGGGTTTTTAAAAATTTTATTGTTGGTAGATCATTTTGACTTGGTCATTTTAAAAGTAGCTCGCAAGCCCAAAAAGTGTGGGCACCCCTGGTCTAAGTGTTCCACAATTTTATTTTTTATAATCGTTTCTACCATTTTGCCCAGCATGGAAGTGGAATTTCCCAGATCTCCCCTGGAGCCCTTTTTAAAAATCAGCGTAACATTGGCCACCCTCCAATTTTCAGGTACTACAGACAATTTTAGCGACAGGTTACAGATCACTAACAGCAGGTTAGCAATTTCATGTTTGAGTTCTTTTAGTACCCTGGGATGTATACCATCCGATCCAGTTGATTTATCACTTTTTAACTTGTCGATTTGGCTTAGTACATCTTCCAGATTCACTGAGATTTCTTTCAGTTCCTCCGCATCTTCACCCTTGAAAACCATTTCTATAAAGACCGAAGGAAAGAATTCATTCAGTCTTTCCGCTATGGCCTTATCCTCCTCCCTGAGCGCCCCTTTCACTCCTTGATCATCCAATAGTCCCACAGATTCCTCACAGGTTTTCTGCTTCTGATGTACCTAAAAAAATTGCTATGAGTTTTTGCCTCTTTTGCAAGTTTCTCTTCATATTCTTTCTTAGCTGTCTTTTATCAGTGCTTTGCATCTAACTTGCCAGTGCTTCTGTTTCTTCTTATTTTCTTTATTTGGATCTTTTTGCCATTCTTTAAAGGATGTTTTATTTTTTGCTCTAATAGCCTCTTTCACTTCATTCACCTTTTAACCATTCTGGATCTCGCTTCCACATTTGATGGGTTGTTATTGGCTGTTATACACTGGATGAACTTGTAACAGACTGTTCCGGAGCTCTGATAATGATTTATGAGTCACTGCCTTTACAGCTTTTGAAACCTCTGTCCATTTAGCAGAGAGGCCTCTCTCCTGAAAAAGCAAACCTTCAAATACCTACCATACATTAAAATCTTTACAAATCCCTTGCAGGCAGCTAGTTGAATTATTTTTCAGCACACCCTGGTTATTAACAGAGCACTATGACCATGCTATTACTTTAATGCATACACTTTGATTTTCTTTTTTGTTTGCTGTTTGTATTCAGGTTGCAAGATAAGAGGGCATGGTGAAGGGGTTCACTCTTTGATGTCTGTTTACAAAAAACAAATTAGCAAGATACCTTACATTTTGATCAGATAGGGAATTAGGTATGTCATGAGTAATACAACAAACACATTAGTAGCTGAATATGGGACTGCTGCGATTGAATAATGAGAAGAAAAATGTGAAGCTAGGAAAGCAATGCAAGAGCTTCAGATTTACAATAATAACATGGGAATTGAATTCAACAGATATTTTGTTCATACATGCTAAAGAACTATTTTATGTGTCCATGTCCAGGCGCTGGTTAGAGAATCGTGTTGCAGTTGAGCTGATCGCAGCAAGGGAATCTCCCTGCAGTGATCAGCACAGCAGTAGGGACCCATTCCCCAATACCGTCTGCGGCAGGAGGAGTGGCCAATTTCTTCTGCCACCCCCCCAAACCCCTCCCCCCCTGGAGTCCCCTGGCAGGAGGGTTACCCACTCTCTCCTGCCGAAACCCTCAAAACACCCTCCCAAACACAAGAGGCAGGAGGGCTACCTACTCCCTCCTGCCACCCTCCGAAGCATAACCTAACAGGAGGAGTGCCTAATTCCTCCTGCCACCAACCCCCTGAACCATTCCCCAGCAAGGTTACCCACTCCCTCCTACCAGAACCCCAAAATACCACCCCCCCCCCAAATCATGATAGGCAGAAGGGATACCCACTCCCTCCTGCCAGCAGGCCACCCCCACAGAGCAGAAACCCCAGTAGAACAGAGCTCCCACCCCGTTATCCCAACCCCCCTAAATACCTTTTGGAGTACTGCCAGCCAGAGGAATGCCTACACCTCCGGCCAGCAGGCTCGCCTCTTCAGAATGGCGGGCCATCCCTTCTCGGTGCACTGGAGAGGGGCCTAAGGCCCTAATTGGCCCAGGCGCCTTCCCATAGGAGAGACTTTAGGCACCTGAGCCAACCAGAGTTTTAGGCCTTCCAAGTGCATTCTGGGATTCACTGGGCGTGGTCTAAGACTCTGATTAGCCAGATCCCTAAGGCCACACCCATGGGTGGGTCATTTGTTTGGGGGGTGCCAGCAGTAGGGAGTGGGTATCCCCCTGCCAGGGATTGTTTTGGGGTTTGCGGCAGGAGGGATTGGGCATCCGTCCTGCTGGGGGTTGTTTCAGGGTTTGCGACATGAGGGTTTGGGCATCCCTCCTGCCATGGACAATGTGGGAGGTGGTTTAGGGTGGTGGCAGGAGGGAGTGGGCATCCCTTCTGTCGGCCAACTTGCAGTGGGGTTTAGGGGTTCCCTGCCACAGCCGCTCAGCTGATCCTGGCAGGGAGATTTCCTTGCCGTGATCAGTTTAGTGGCCGCATCTATTTGAAATTTAGACCAGCAATTCAATGACCTACATTTCAGGTGCCTATTGCAGCCCTAGGGAGATGCCTAGGGACATTTAAGGTCACCTAAGGCCACTTCTAGGTGAAACCACAACCATGCCCAGTTTTGGGCGAGCTTAAGTGTCCTTGGGTGCCTCCCAGCATCTGCAATAGACACCTACAATATAGTCGGCTTGCTTCGGATTGTTGGGTTTTTTCTTTTGTGAAAACATGTGTCCTGATTTGCTGGTTAGAAGCGGTAGGACACTTACTACCGCCTGCAATTGGGATGCCGTTTATAGAATTTGATCCTTACTGCCTAATATTGTAATTCCTGGACAAGTTGTTTTGCTTTTCTTATCCGTCCTTGAAGTAATTAGGTAAAAAGAATAGAAAATCTGCATAGCATAGCGTATAACATAGCACTTAACCACCACCAATTTTGTAGGGTATTTCTACACTAACCAATTAGCTGCATGTTCCCTCTGTCACGGTCCTGACCCTCCTTTGATGTAAGGTCCTGTTTTGTTCTGGGTCGGACTTCAGCAGAGGGGAAGGTGCAGTAGAGGTTGCAGGCAGCCTGTTAGAATCGCTGCAGCACCGGTGATACTCTGCAGGTTGTAATTACTTTTTAAAGCTTGAGCACCCCTAATCATTTTGAAAAGTTGACTCCTTATGGCTATGTCCCTGAGACTAAGTCACACTGAATATAATAGAGGGTGTGTGTTATCGTAGCTTAAAGGGCAAAGAAGTCAGAGTAATATTATATAACTGGACTAGTCGTTAAGCCCGTTACATTAACGGGTGCTAGAATTTATGTCTGTCTGTATTTTTCTTTCTGTCTCTTTCCTCCCTCCATTTCCCTGTGTAGCGCTGTCTCTGCTTTCTTCCTCAGTCTGCACTCTCAAGCTGTAACATTACTGCTTAGCTTTTTCTCCCTGCAAGCATCTCTGCTCTAGCCCCCTGTCCTTCTGTGACTGTCTGTCTGTCTCTCTCTACTTGTGCACTGTTTGTTTGTTTTTTTCAATCTCTCTTTAGCTCCTGATCCCCTCTCACTGACCCTTGCCGACTGCATGTAATTCCGGTTAGGTTTCCATGGCAACCCTGCTCGCGGGTCTGTTCGGTAGGGCCGTTTTTTCGGGTCTGCCGGCGCCGGGTGGGGAAGAGTCCTGGCTCCTTTTTTGGTTTGGGCGCGTGCAGAGAGGCTCAACAGCGCACAACCACCTTTCCTTCCCTCCCTCCATCAGGTGCAGTGCAGCTCCACCAATGTTAAAAGCAGCCGCATCGAAATCAGAGGCCTGCCACTGCCGTAGCACGTTCCCCTCTGCCTTGGTCCCGCCCCTTCTCTGACATATGGGACCGCGGCAGAGGGAACGTGTTACGGTGGCGGCAGGACTCCAATTTCAAAGCAGCTGCTTTTAACATAGGCGTAGCTGAACTGTACCTGATGGAGGAAGGGAAGGAACGGTGGGGCAAATTTCGTCAACGGCAGTCCTTGTGCGATTCGAGAGAGGGGGGGGGTGGAGTCGGCGACTTGCAGCTTCGCGTGCCTCCCACCCCCCCTTCCCTCCGGCTCCGCTGCCGATAGTCTCCACCTGCATTGCCCCTGGCGCAGCACTCACCGGCCCGTCGGGCGGGGAACGGAGGAACAGGTTCAGGGCTGCCAGGGGGGGAGGAGTGAGTCCGGCTGAGACTGGCAGGAAGAGGAAGGCGGAGCAGGTGAGCCGGCACCGAAAAAAACTTTAAAGAGCCAGCCAGACCGTGAGTGCGAGCTGTTGTAAGTTTGCATGTGCACTCTTGCCGGCCACGGACATACGGATCACGGAAGCACACGGATTAGAGTGCGCATGCGCCGCCTACGGTTTTATTATATAGATAAGACTTCTCAGTATACAAATAAGCAAAATATATGTCTGGCTTAAAAAGTAAGTAAATTGTTCACATACACTCAGAATTGTGAAATTTGACCAAGAGTGTTAGCTCCTATAGCCAAACCCACTGCCCCATCACTGTGTATGACTACAGTGGTACCTTAGTTTACGAGCATAATCCGTTCCAGGATCATGCTCGTAATCCAAAATGCTCGTTTTGCAAAGCAAAGTTCTCCATAGGCTTTAATGCAAACTCAAAAGATTCGTTCCACAACCGAAGTTTGCAATGGTGACCCAGGGGTGAGTACCTGCCTGCGGGTGCTTCACAGCGATTCAAAAGTGGTTCCTTCCTTGCCTCGGGGTCCCCATGCAGCTGCCCTCCTGCTTCGGCGATGCCTCTGCCGTCCCATCAGTGCTCTCCCGGCTCCCATCTAAACCGGCCGCCATCCTGAATGAGCATGCGCGACTTCACCTCTCTCCTCTCCTAAGTCAGCCGCTGCCCCGACAACACGCTCACCATGTACAAGCACGCAGATGGTCTGCGCATGCGCTGGACCTCAGGGCCAGCATAGAATTTTTTTTTTTTAAAGGCAATCATTTTAATGGAGCCTGTGGTTTTAACCCGCTTAAGCCCATGGGTTAAAACCACGGGCTTGCAGTGCGGGGAAGGGAGGCAGGCAGTGTGTTCAGGGCAGGCAGGTAGCGTGTTCGGGGCAGGCAGGCAGCGTGTTCGGGGCTGCAGGATAGGGACTGACAGGGCAGAGAGCAGGGTGGCAGAAGGCAGGGCAGCCGGAAAGAGCTTCAGCAACTGGTCCTCAGCAGTCGCTTTTTTTGATCGGCCAGCCCAGTTGGTGTTGCAGGGTTTTCTTTAGTGAAATGGGTCCCTGCCTACTTTGCATGCTGTTGCCCTTATTTTTCATGTGCGGAGCGGAGGATGGTCGGAAGAGAGGTAAATGAATCGGGCTGGGGTCGCTAAGGGGTCGCAAACCGATCAGTTTGCTTAGTGAATTTGGGCCAAAGATCTACCGTATTTTCACGCAAATAACACGCACCCGTATAAAACGCGCACACGGATATAGCGCGCAGAAATCACGATGATTTGCACAAAAACTTTGATATACCGCGCTCACGGGTATACCGCGCATGCTGCCCGACGCTCCTTTCGCCCGCCCTGACTTTCCGTGCGCTGTCCCGACTCTCCGTTCACCCCCCCTGACTTCCGTGCACTGTCCCCCCTTGAAGGTCTGTCCCCATCCTGAAAGCCTGATGCCCCACCCCCGACGTCCGATACATCCCTCCCCCCCCCCCGAAGGACCGCCGACTCCCCAACAATATCGGGCCAGGAGGGAGCCCAAATCCTCCTGGCCACGGCGACCCCCTAACCCCACCCCGCACTACATTACGGGCAGGAGGGATCCCAGGCCCTCCTGCCCCCGACGCAAACCCCCCTCCCCCCCAAGAACCTCCGACCGCCCCCCAGCCGACCCGCGATCCCCCTGGCGACCCCCACGACCCCCCCACCCCCCTTCCCCGTACCTTTGGTAGTTGGGCCAGAAGGGAGCCCAAACCCTCCTGGCCACGGCGACCCCCTAACCCCACCCCGCACTACATTACGGGCAGGAGGGATCCCAGGCCCTCCTGCCCTCGACGCAAACCCCCCTCCCCCCCAAGAACCTCCGACCGCCCCCCAGCCGACCCGCGATCCCCCTGGCGACCCCCACGACCCCCCACCCCCCTTCCCCGTACCTTTAGTAGTTGGCCGGACAGACGGGAGCCAAACCCGCCTGTCCGGCAGGCAGCCAACGAAGGAATGAGGCCGGATTGGCCCATCCATCCTAAAGCTCCGCCTACTGGTGGGGCCTAAGGCGCGTGGGCCAATCAGAATAGGCCCTGGAGCCTTAGGTCCCACCTGGGGGCGCGGCCTGAGGCACATGGTCGGGTTGGGCCCATGTGCCTCAGGCCGCGCCCCCAGGTGGGACCTAAGGCTCCAGGGCCTATTCTGATTGGCCCACGCGCCTTAGGCCCCACCAGTAGGCGGAGCTTTAGGATGGATGGGCCAATCCGGCCTCATTCCTTCGTTGGCTGCCTGCCGGACAGGCGGGTTTGGCTCCCGTCTGTCCGGCCAACTACTAAAGGTACGGGGAAGGGGGGTGGGGGGGTCGTGGGGGTCGCCAGGGGGATCGCGGGTCGGCTGGGAGGCGGTCGGAGGTTCTTGGGGGGGAGGGGGGTTTGCGTCGAGGGCAGGAGGGCCTGGGATCCCTCCTGCCCGTAATGTAGTGCGGTGTGGGGTTAGGGGGTCGCCGTGGCCAGGAGGGTTTGGGCTCCCTTCTGGTCCGATATTGTCGGGAAGTCGGCGGTCGTTCGGGGTGGGGGTGCGAGTGGTCCTGCCGGGGGGGGGATGTATCGGACGTCGGGGAGTCGGCCGGGCAAGAGGGCTTGGGCTCCCTCTTGCTCCGATCGTGGATGCGGGTGTGGGTGGGAGCGCGTGCGAGCGGTCGTTCGGGGTGGGGGTGCGAGTGGTCCTGCCGGGGGGGGGGGGATGTATCGGACGTCGGGGAGTCGGCCGGGCAAGAGGGCTTGGGCTCCCTCTTGCTCCGATCGTGGATGCGGGTGCGGATGGGAGCGCGTGCGAGCGGTCGTTCGGGGTGGGGGTGCGAGCGGTCCTGCTGGGGGGGTGAATCGGGCGTCGGGCGGGGTGGGAACTATGTTTTAAAACTTTGGTATACCGCGCTCACGCATATAACGCGCGAGGGGTGTGCGCGGTAGGTAAAAACGCGTATAACGCGCGCGTTATATGCGTGAAAATACGGTAATCTTTAATAGGTAATGGCTATGGAAGGTGATGGTTTGAGAGACTAGATGGCCTGGCCCCCTGGGCGGAAGAGAAAGATTCAAGATTGCAGGTCACTGTGGGGGGCTAAGGGAAATGCTAGTCATCACTGTGTGGAAGGGAGGAGGAAGAGAGAAGTGCCAGTCTCTGTGAGCTGGGAAAGAGAGAAAGAAGTGCCTATCTCCATGAGCTGAGGGAAGGAAAGGGAGAGAGAAGTGACAGCCTCCATGAGCTGGGGGATGAGGGAAGTGAATGAGAGAAGTGCAACTTTCTGCGAGCTGGGAGTGGGGGGGAGGAGGGAAGAAAATGAGAGAAATGCTACTCTTCTCGAGCTGGGTGAAGGAAATGAGAGAAATGCAGACACCACAGGGGGGAGGGGGGCTAAGTGAGAAATGCAGGACACTACGAGGAGGAAGAATTACCAGTTATTCTTGAATATAAACTCCCCAGCTTATATCCCCAGTTGATACCGAGTTAACAGTTTCCCCCCCTTTTTTAGGAAAAACTGTTAATTTGGCTGATTCGCAGATCAGCTTATATTTGAATATCTGTGGTATTCATACTTGTTAATCAGTTAACTGCAGGAGGTAACCAGATAAAGTGGTGCTATATTTGATATTTAAAGGTAGACAACTTGATATCTGGCCAAATGTCCTTTCAAAGTAGGGAGGAACAAGAGACACTCTTGAGATATGACTGCAGATTTACTGGACGGCGCTAATACTGTGTGTTAACCAATTAAGCTGGACCCCACATAATAGCAAATCTATATTTAACTTGTGGTGCCTAGTTAGCCAGAAATGTCACTGAATTTTCAGTTAAAGATAGTCAGATATCTTATCCAGTTAAATTTACTTGGTTAGTGCTCCACTGAATATCGATCCTCGTGTGTTAATGGGTCAATACCCTGTTTCCCTGAAAATAAAACCTATCCCGAAAATAAGCCTTGGCATGATTTTTAAAGATGCTCCTAATATAAGCCCCACCCCCAAAATAAGCCCTTGTTAAGATTGACCCCCGAAGCTCCCTCCCTCAGATGCACCCGATACTCCCTGACTCCATCCCTGACACTAATGCTGCCTGATTTGCTGAAAAAATTGGACTCGTCGATTCAACAACCCCCACACCTGCTGCTTTAGGAGGCCTCGGAGCGGTGGTATGTCTGTTTCGCAGTGGGAAGGTCGGTGAGGTTCTGCTGCACAGGGGGAGGGGAGTGAGTGGAGGAAATATGCTGCACATGGGGGGGGGGGGGAGTAGGAAAGAGGAAGGATTGGGGAGAAAGAATTGTTTTACATGAAAAAAAAAAATAAGACATCCCCAAAAGTAAGCCCTAGTGCATTTTTTGAACCCAAAATTAATATAAGCCACTGTTTTATTTTCGGGGAAACACGGTAGTTTTAGAAAAAGTCATATGTTGGCAAGTACCGTATTTTTTGCTCCATAAGATGCACTTTTTCCACCCCCAAAAAAGGGGTGGAAAGTAAGTGTGTCTTAAGATCGAAGATACAAATTTAAGCCCGCTGCTGCCGCCGCCACTGCATATTTTAAACCCCCTGCCACCGCCGCTGCATTTTTCTTAAACCACCGTCCCCGCCACATATTTTTAACCCGCCGCATATTAAAAAAACTCCCACCACTGCTGCAACTTTAATCCCACCCGTCCGCTTGCTCGCTCGCTGAGGATGCATCAGAGGAGAATCGCTGCCGTTGTACCTGATGGTCTAGCGAATTTCCTGGCCAGAAGCACAGAGATCAGGAGCAAGCGCTCCGCGTTCCTGTCTGGGTTCGCGCTAATCTCCAAATGGCTTCAGTCAGCTCTCGTGGGACTCACGAGAACTGACTGCAGCCATTCGGAGATCAGCATGGGCCCAGGCAGGAACGCGGAGCGCTTGCTCCTGATCTCTGTGCTTCTGGCCTGTGCGCTGCTGGCTGGGAAAAATGGGAGGAATTAAAAAAAGGTACCGAGGGGGGATGATTAAAGGTACGGGGTGATTAAAAAAGGTACTGGGGGATATGTGGGGGATGATTTATGGTACTGGGGGGCATATGGGGGCATGGGGGATGATTTAAGGGATATGGGGGATGATTTAAGGTACTGGGGGGCATGTGGTTGTATGGGGGGATGTTTTAAGGTTCTGGGGGCACATGGGAGTATGAGGGATGATTTAAGGTACTGGGGGTGTTTGGGGCCTGCCACTAGGCCTGCCTGCTTGTCACTAGGCCACTAGGCCTGCCTACCTGCTACTAGAACTGCCTGCTCTGTGCCCTGCCCCGGCCTACCACTAGACCACCAGATGAGGGGCAGGGTACAGAGCCTGGCAGTGAGGGGGGACAGGATGCAGTGCCTGGCAGGGAGAATTTAGTTCAGAATGGTTTTTTCTTGTTTTCCTCCTCTAAATCTAGGGTGCGTCTTATGGTCAGATGCATCTTATGGAGCGCAAAATACGGTAACCCCAGAAAAGTTCTTACTGTAGCTACTTGTCTTATGTAAAGAAACATTTTATTTCTAAGATAACATTTAAAGTACGAGTATTTTTATTTAATTCTCAAACACAGTTTTTATAGTTTATATGTTTTCTTCACAAACCACTAGCTCTAACTGTAGGAATTTCTGGTTAATGCAGCTTTTTGCTTACTAGCTCTACCCCAGTCAGTTTTCTTCCTGATTATTATTGTTTCTTTTAAATTTAATTAGTTCATCTTATTCCTACTTTTCTATGAAATCCTCTCCTTATGTGTTGGAGATGCTAAAGGGGGGTCATCAGAGTTAATATTTCTACCATAAATATTGTTTTATATTTTGGATTTTTGCTGTATATATGTTCTAATTTCTCGAACAAGTGGATCACTTGTATTATTTTTGTAAACTGATTTACATTTTTTTAAATTTATGTTTATCATGTCAAACATCATTAGAGCTGACTATTTTTCTGCAATATTCTGGGTGTGACCTTTCCATGGGAAAGTAGTTTGCCTTCCTTTGGGATTAAAGGGCAAATATCTACAACTAGCACTTACCAAGTTTTTTTTAGGTTGTCTGGTGTTTGACTTTGACATATTAGTGTGAACTGAACCAGCACTGTACAAATTAAATCTTTAAGTCAGTAAAGTAATTTGTACAAAATGTTTTGAAGAAAAAAAATCATTTGTTTTGATTTCTTAGTATTGCATGATGGTTTGTCAGAATCTTGTGTAGGACATGGCTATTACACTAAAACAGTAAACAAGACCACAAGGCAGTTTAACTATGCTTGATGAGATAGTGTGCTATATATAGTTTCACTAAACATTCATAAAAATGGATTGAAAGGTAATATTTTGTAAAGAAAAATGTGTACTCCGTATCACTTAGTGATAATATAGTTTGCATCCAATCAACATTAGCATACAAAAGTACCGGGTTGGGAGCGATTTTCTTGTATAGGGCTATACACACACAAATAGCATGCAACTCATAGGCATGTTATTTGTGTGGAGTAGCTCCATAAAAGAGAGGGGAACTATGCCTGGTGCCTGCTAAGAAGAGCAATTGCTAGGCATAGCTCCTCTTGCTTTCAGCCACAATTCTGTCCCTCTGCCCAGCTGATTGTGGCTCCAGAGCTGCTATCAGCTGAGAGCCAGCAGAAGAGAGAGCAGTGGCTGCCACATCAGCAGATCAGGGGTTTCCCCTGCTGGCTAGCTGCGATCATTACATTACATTATATTAGTGTCTTCTATTCCGCCACTACCTTTCGGTTCAAGGCGGATTACAAAAGAATTGGTCTAGGCATATCCAGAGAAATGACAAGATAGATAGTTAGAAGCATTAAGTTCTGAGGATATATTGAGAAGGTTAGTTAGATCAAGACTGTAAGCTCTCTGTGGTAAGAACATAAGAAGTTGCCTCCACTGGGTCAGACCAGAGGTCCATCTCGCCCAGCGGTCCGCTCCCGCGGCGGCCCATCAGGTCTATGACCTGTGAAGTGGTTTCTGACCACTTCTATAACCTACCTCTGGTTCTATCTGTACCCCTCAATCCCCTTGTCCTCCAGGAACCTATCCAAACCTTTCTTGAACCCCTGTAAAGTGCTCTGGCCTATCACATCCTCCGGAAGCGCGTTCCAAGTGTCCACCACCCTCTGGGTAAAAAAGAACTTCCTAGCATTTGTTCTAAACCTGTCCTCTTTCAATTTCTCCGAGTGACCCCTAATGTAACAAGCCTTGAGCTACTTTTGAAAGGACATGAGCTAAAAAGGAAAACCTGCAGTAAGAATGGCTAGCATTAGATTTGTTTTCCATCCTGTATTTATGTTTAACTTAGAGAGCTGAACGGGAACAACGGGAATCCTGTGGGGACACCCCATCGGATCACAGGGATCCTGTGGGGACCCCCCTTGTGGTCTCGGGGATCCCACGGGGTTGGAGGCAGCTTGAGCCGAGGGGGCTCGTCTTCTTTTCCTGCCCTTCATCTGGCTCCGCTATGCAGCGCTGCCAACATGCCACATGCAGCCGACCCGGAAGTCTTCCCCCAACATCAGAGCGAACATCGGAGGGAAGGCTTCACATCAGCCACGTGCAGCGTGCAGGGCCCGCTGCCCTGTGAAGAAGTGCAGCTCTGACGTTGAGAGAGGTACAGTCTTGCGGGAGGGGGAGAAGAAAAGGAGGGAGGGAGGGACTAGATTGCAGGCACGCATGGTACGTGTTGCAACTAGGAGGAAGCATGTTGGAACATGGGAGGCAAATGCAGGAGGGATTGCGTTTTTGGAAACTTGTGAGAGAGGATAGAGGAAGAGAGGGAAAGAGATGCTGAAGTGGGGGAGGGAATAGAAAGGGAGAATTGGGCATGAGTGTGTCAGTGAGAGGGAGAGAGAGATGGTGTACTCGGGGAATGGAATAAAGAGGAGAATTTTTGGTCATAGGGAGAGAGTGAGGTACAGATGATAGGGAAGAGAAAGATGAGAGGGAGAAATGTTGTGGAAAGGGAACAGTGGGACAGATTGAAAGGGATGCAAGAGGGAGGAATGTTTGACATAGTGGTGAAGGGAATGGAGGGAGAGATGTGGCATGGTGCTGGAGAGGGGTGATAGAAGGAGAAATGTTGGGCATGAAGCTGGTGGGCAGGGGCGAAAGATGCACTTGGTCTGGGGGATGAGAGAGGGATAAATGCTGGACCATGGTAGGAGGAACCAATGGACAGCAACAAGAATTTACAGAATACGGGAAAGCAGAAAAAAGAAACTGGGACTAACTTGATGGAAAAATAAGTCTGCAGACAACAAAAGTAAAAAAACAGAATTTATTGACTAAAATATGTTAGCTTTGGGAAATGTATATAGCAGATGTCTTTCTATTTGTTCAGAAGAAAAGGAAATGCATTTCTGGTTTTATTTCTACAGTGTTGAAGTACTTGCTGACCCTTGCTGTGATAGATGGCCAGAACTCCCCTCTACCAAGCGCAGCAGTTGCTGGCAGCATCCATGAGCCACTGAGGTGCCAGCATCTGTGACTCAGGGACGCTACTACTGCCTACCAAGCTTAGCAAGAGGGACCCCCGGCCAACTGCAGAGGAAGTCCTGAGCTGACAGCTTGGGGGTCCTTATCAGCTGAGTATTTAGATTTTATATTTACATTAGAGGCTCTGGTAGAAACCCATTTACAAAGTATTTATGCTTCCCAATTAATATTTCCAAATTAATAAAGTGTCTTTGCTTATTTGTAAATGGGTCTCTACCAGAGCCTTTAATTCAGTAGCATAATTAAATGAAATATCTACTTCTGAAGTTTATAGGGACAGGCGGGGACGGATTTGATTCCAGTGGGGACAGGTTTGATTCCAGCAGACATGGATGGGGACGGGTTTGATTCTACCGGGGACGGGTTTGGTTCTACCAGGGATGGGCGGGGACAGGTTTTATTTCTGTCCCCGTGCACCTCTCTAGTTTGACTCTCGATTTCTTGTGTCTTGCAAGCACTCCCTTGCTGGCTCTGCTTTTCTATTTTCTTCCTTCCGAAAAATGACATCTGATTTCCACATTCGGTTGCTGTGCCTTCTTTGCTGAGTGCTGTGAAACATGAGGATTATATTTTCAATCACTGCTATTTAAAATATATTAAGCTAGTCACAATATTTCAATGGCGAGGCTTTCTATTATATTTTTAAAGTACAAGTTCTTGGGAAATAAATAACTTGATAACATTGATATTAGGTTTTAAGATAAACTTATAAAAATATAGAATCTTCTGTAATGGGCAAATCAGTGAGCTATATTTTCCTAAACATATAGCTTAATGAAGTAATCCACAAACTATTTTTAATCGTTTCTGTAGGAGTGGTAGTTGCCAGAATCAATGTTATGAAAGTACTGGAATGGATAGAATATGATAAATGTTTCTTTTTATTATTAGAATAACTTTGTACATGCACCAACAGATCTGGTGAAGAGTTAGTAAAGTTTAGAAGAAACCTGAGGTGGTTCTGTTTTACGATGAACCAAATTCATTATAGGGTTTTTACAATTGTGCTGCTTATACAGAAAAGTTATTTGTGTGTTCCAGATATGCACATTTTTCTGCAGGACTTCATTCTGATTCTGTTTATGAGTGGACCCATTGGAGGGAATTTGTAGTATTGGATCTGATCCCCATCCCTCCCCATTCATTTCTTTTTACACTCCAATGTGGGTCCTTTACACCTTGAATTCAGGAGACAAAAGGAGGGTATGCTGCTATTTGGAAACATCACTCCCTCCTTTATGGTTACCAGTAGTCATTCTGTATGTCGATTTTAAGAGTGTAACTCAAGAGAGAAGAAGGATAGATTCCAGTTCACATTCCGATGATGTTCAAGGTCAGACCAGGAATGGTACCTCTTTGGTCTGAATTTCTATACATACTGTATATACTTATGGCCCCAAAAGGCATGAAAAATGTGAATCTTGGTTTATTTCCAGGCCTACCGTCCCTCCCCCGTGGCATCTGGCATTTCTCCTGTTTACTTCGCGCCCCCCACCCCCACACAGCCTTCCATAAAACTCTTGGTGAGCTGAGGCTGGAGGGTTCCCTACCTGCTCTTGCCTATGGCATCTCCCTTTCCAATAAGGCTGCCATGAATTCCTGTAGCAATCTTGCAAGATGGCAGCAGACATTTTGGGATTGGAGTTGGCACAGGCATTAACTCCTGCCCTTGCCAGCTCCAATTCCAAAATGGCTGCTGCAACTTCCAGTGGCAATTTTGTGAGACTGCTGCTAAAAATTCACAGCTCCTGGTTCATAAAGGGAAACTGTATAGGGCAGGAGTATGTGGGGATTGCACCTGCCCTAGTTTGCAATTCGACTACAAAGACTGTATGGTAAGTCCATGGGGCAGGGCATACAGATGGGTCTGGAAGAGGGAAATTCATTTGCTCAGTGGAAAGGAGTGAGGGAATTTCTGGTTTGGGGTGGGTGGGCCATTGGGAGAGGGGTAGTGGCAGTAACGGAACAGCACAGGGGAAGAAGGAAGGTGAGGAAAACGTGAATAAATATTCCAGTTAACATTTCCCCCGCCCTCTTTTTCTAGGGAAAAATGTTATCTTGGTTTATATTTAGATGTATATACACCATTATCACCTCACACCTTTTGCAACCTGCACAGGTCTTCATGTAACTGTCTCTCTCCCCTTCAATCCATTCAAAATTCTGCTGCATGACCTGTATTTCATTAGAGCCGCTATGCTTATATCACCCCTCTCCTCAAGTCACTTCATTAACTCCCTATCCATTTCCACATACAGTTCAAACTCCTCTTATTGACTTAAAGCAGGGGTCTTAAAGTCCCTCCTTGAGGGCTGCAATCCAGTCGGGTTTTCAGGATTTCCCCAATGAATATGCATGAGATCTATGTGCATGCACTGCTTTCAATGCATATTCATTGGGGAAATCCTGAAAACCCGACTGGATTGCGGTCCTCAAGGAGGGACTTTTGAGATCCCTGATATTAAGTGTATTCACTCTGCAGCTCCTCAATATCTCTCCTCTCTTATCTCACCCTATACAGTACTCCCCTGATATTCGCAGGGGTTCCATTCCAGGAACCCCCGTGAATCTTGAAAAACCGCAAATACGGTGTTTTGTGGGAGAGGCAGGAGAGGGCAGCTGGAGCACCAGTGAGTGAAGGAAATCACTTGCTGTATGCTCCAACCTCCTCTTCCTACACTAAAATCGGGCCTTACCAATCAGGAGCTGTGTGTCAAAGCGAGTGATTTCCTTCACGTGCTCCAGCTGCTCTCTCCTGCCTCTCCAGCTGTCCTCCCCTGGTCGATGGTTTGCGGTTGGAAAATAGCACGAATGACTGGGACAACGAACCGCCAACCACGAATGACTGGGGGAACACTGTACTCCTTATTGTTTATTGAAAGCTTTTATACTGCTTCTAATGACTGGGGGAGTCGATTCAGAGCGGTTTATATGAGCTTTTTAATTATGTTACAATATAGAGTTTGTGTTTCAATACAGACATTATTAAATCACAATCAATACATTATTAAACCATAATCATTACTTGTGCTTTTGTAAAGGTGTTACAATAAAGAGTTAGTGTTTTCTGAGTTGGTTCTCAATACAACTCTCTTAAACCATAATCAATCCTCTTTCTCATTTCCACCTAAATATATAATCTAATCTACCTGTTTATACATATCTACTTGTACATACCTATATAAAATACATCATATATTTATTCATATTATATCTTCTATCTGCCGTCGCATACAGTTCAAGATCTTATTGCTGACCTACAAGTATGTTCATTCTGTTGCCCCTTCAATATCTCTCCTCGCTTCTCACTCCTTATACACCTCCCAGAGAACTCTGTTCCTCAGATAAGTCTGTAAGCATTACCCTCCTCTACTACCAATTCCAGACTTCATTCCTTTCATCTAGCTGCCCCCTGTGCCTGGAATAAATTATACTAGTTTGTCTGTCAATCCCCTTCCCTTGTTTAAAAGCAGACTGAAAACCTACCATAATTTTTACCACTATCCCTATATTTCAATCTGTTTCCAGGGGCCCAGAAGATACCTGTTTTGAATGTGGTGTTTTCCCAGCTGTCCTAAGTTTTCCCCTTGACTATCCTTTAAGTCCTCCTAAAATGAGGTTCACCTGTGAAATGTTTCATCCAAACAGTAAGTATCACTTAACAAAATACTTTTCTTTACCTTTAGAAAACAGCCAGTTTGAGATGCTATCTTTGACAGATGTTATCTATATCCAGCCCTGAATACACAACAATAATTCTGATTTTGAAATCAGAGGCCCTTACCTCTTACATGGGATTTTAGGCTTGCCCTTCTGTCAGAGGGGCTAACGAAGAAAGCTACTTTTGGAGGGAGTGCACAGTTACTACAAGGTCTACGCATAGAATTCTAATCACAAAATGCAGAAAGGGATTCACCTTGGTAGTGTGTTTCTACTGCAGTCATCAGTGCACAGCATATTAAAATGAGGTTATTAGCTATTCTGATGGCAAAGTACACTGAAGATCTGAAGGTGTGCCCAGCATGAAAATTTATTGCCAAGTTTAAAAAGGTGTAAAAGGGTTAGCTTGCCCTTCTGCTTCAGTTGCATCTGGGCAGCAAAGCTAACCGCCTCATTACCATTCATTCCTCCCAGATTCACTGACTCCATGATCTCTTATTACCCCCTCCCCCCAAAAAATAAATAAATAAATTGCCCTAATGTGTGTCAGGAGTGGGGAACAAAGGCCGCAATCCATTCAGGGTTTCAGGATTTTCTTCAATGACTATGTATGAGATTTATTTGCATGCATTGCCTCCATTGTATGCAAATAGATCAAATGCATAATCATTGAAAACATCCTGAAAATCTGACTGGATTGTGGCCCTCGTTCCCCATCCCCTGGTCTAAGTAAATCTCCCACCAACAAAATTGCCCTGCTGTCAGGTGACACCCCCATCCCCAATTCTCCAGCCTCTCCTACCCCTTTGGCATATTTTAAGGCAAGATTAATGCCTAGTTGCTCCTACCTCCACACTGTCAACTTGAAAAATGGTAATGCTCCACCTTTTGGTGGAGAATATCAAAGAAGGGAAAAATTGCCTTATTTGGAAGACTGACCTAAAGTGGTATGTTCCAGGATATTAAAAAAGCAAAAAACAAATTATGTATTCTCATGCAGGTAGTAAGATCTAATCACATGCACATTTATTTAAATTTGCCATTAATGGACTGTTGCGATGTGCATTCATGCAAAACAGCTTGTTTATTCCCAGTGCAAATGGAGGTTCCTTGCATCTTCCTGTACCTTAGTCTCTTGAGAGCTAGAAAATGAATGAGAAAAGAACAGTCTTATGCTATATTGTATTGTAGACCACTTTCCCCTCTTCTGTTTAATATTTTTCTTGCACCTCTCATGACTCTTTGTCAATCTATTGGTTTTCCCATATTTGCCTATGTGGATGATATACAGCTTTTACATCTACTGGATCCCAATAGCTCTTCTGGAAACATCAGCAATTAATGAGAAACTTGAACAGATACATCAATGGCTTGATACCAACAGATTAGCCCTTAACATTAATAAAACAAACATTATGTTTTTCCCCTGGAAAGATAGTTATAAACTTATCTTTCCAATTTCTATTAAAGGTATCGCCCTGAAGTTGATAAATAAAATTAAGATTCTAGGTGTTATCTTTGATAATAAATTAACTTTACATTACATTAGTGATTTCTATAACCTACCATGACTATATTAGAAACATAGAAAGATGACGGCAGAAAAGGGCTATAGCCCACCAAGTCTGCCCACTCTACTGACCCTCCCTATCAAGACTGAGTGTCTTATTAGGCCTCTGTAGGGATCCCACGTAGATGTCCCATTTATTCTTAAAGTCAAGCACGCTGTTGGCTTTGGCCACCTGCTCCGGAAGCTTATTCCAGTGCTCCACCACTCTTTCCGTGAAGAAATACTTCCTAATGTCACCCCTAAATTTCCCTCCTCTGAGTTTGAGCGGATGCCCTCTTGTGGCCGAGGGTCCCCTGAGTAGGAAGATGTCATCTTCCACCTCGACACGACCCGTGATGTATTTAAACGTTTCAATCATGTCTCCCCTCTCCCTGCGCTCCTCCAGAGTGTAGAGCTGCAGTTTGTTCAGTCTCTCTTCGTACGAGAGACCCTTGAGCCCCGAGATATTCCTGGTGGCCATCCGCTGAACCGACTCGACTCTAAGCATATCTTTGCGGTAATGTGGCCTCCAGAACTGCACACAGTACTCCAGGTGGGGTCTCACCATGGTTCTATACAGTGGCATTATGACCTCAGGTTTCCTGCTTACGAAACTTCTATTGATACATCCCATCATTTGTCTCGCCTTGGATGATGCTTTTTCCACCTGGTTTGCAACCTTCATGTCTGCACTGATGATCACTCCCAAGTCTCGCTCTACTGTCGTCCTAGCCAAAGTTTCTCCATTTAAGGTGTAGGTTTTGCACGGATTCCTGCTACCGAGGTGCATGACCTTACATTTCTTGGCGTTGAAGCCCAGCTGCCATGTTGTGGACTATCTCTCCAAAGTAAGCAGGTCCTGCGTCATACAATCCTGCAAATTATTTTCCCTTACTATATTGCATATTAATTACTATATTGCATATTAATCACGTTGATAAATCAACTTTTTATAGGCTCCGTCAAATTCGCTCAGTATCAAAATTCTTATGTCCAAAGTCTCTGACCATACTAATTCATTCTTTGGTTATTTCAAAAATTGACTACTACAATGCCCTATTTAAGGGAATGGCTCAAAAGGATATCAGGCATCTGCAGATCATCCAGAATGCTTCAATTAAACTTATTATGAGAGCCAAGAAATTTGATCATGTGACTCCTTTACTTAAAAAAGCACACTGGCTTCCAGTCACACATCGTATAATGTACAAATTAAGTTTGCTCACCTTTAAATCTCTGATATTTAAAACCCCAGCTTTTATTTATAAAGTATTGATTCCTTATACTGCAGGTCAAATGACCAACACTTATTAGTCATTCCCTCCCTTAAAATTATTAACACACGACGGCAATCCATCTTTTCCATTACAGCTCCTCAAACATGAAATTCCCTTCCAATTTACTTAAGAGAAGAAAAAAATTTGGAAAAATTTAAGAGCAAACTCAAGGGCTTTCTTTTTAAAGATGCATTCAGTGACTAAATGAATTGCTTAGGAGTTTCATTTTATCTTTATATTTTTTGAGAGTTTTTCTCCTTCCCCTTCCTATTGTTTTTGATCTTAATTGTCTTTCTTTTTATTAATCAGATTGTATTTCTTTCCTATTTTTTCCTTGTGTTTTATTATGTTTGTAAAGTTGGTTTTTATTATGTTTCGTAGATTTAGTCTTTTTGTTAGTTATGTTTGTTTCCCCTAACTTTGTAATTTTATTAATTTGTTCATCACTTAGAATTTGGAATAGGCGATTAATCAAATTTTATAATAAACTTGAAACTTGCTAAGCGGTATATTGAGAGAGGGGGAGGCGGGAGGATATAGGTGATTAAGTGTCAAATAGCTGAGTTTTCAATTTCTTCCGGAATATGGTGTGGTTAGGTTCCATTCTGATCGCATCAGTAAGGTCATTCCAAGTTTTTACACCAAGAAAGGTGAGCATGGAGTGGAAAACACGTTTGTATCGAGGGTTCTGCGGGAGGTAGACCATACTTTGGAGAAGAGTTGGATGAGAGGAGCCGCAGAGTTTCCATAGTATACGGTGAATGATGTATGAAGTTGTGAAGGTTATTCGTGATTGGATGGGTAGCCAGTGCAGTTGCCTAGTGAAGGCTGTAATCGAGTCGTATTTTTTCAGGTTGAAGATTAATCTGATAGCTATGTTTTGGATGAGTTGCATTTTGTGGATTAAAGCGGTGTTGAGTCCTATGTAGATGGAGTTGCAGTAGTCTAGTTGTGGTAGTATCATCAGTTGTACAATTAGGGCAAAGTGGTGCTGGTGAAAGTATGGTCTGATTAATCTTAGTTGTCTCAAGGTGTAGAGGGATTTCTTTCGGAGACTGGAGATTTGTGATTCCATGGTAAGTGTGGAGTCAAGTATGCAACCTAGGATTTTGGAGGATTCTTCTACAGGGAGGGTCTTGCCCGATCGAAGAGTGATGCTTGTTGGTGCCATCTGTTGGGGAGTGTGTAAGTATAGTACTTTGGTTTTAGTTGTGTTTAATTTTAGTTTGTCGGTGGTTGCCCAGATTTGGATTCTTTCATTGTTGTGTGAGACTTTGTTGGTGATGTCCGAGTGATTGTTGGCTATGGGAATAAGGAGAATGATGCCATTTGCATAGGACAATATGCTTTCATCTTTGAATTTGATGTTACCAAGAGAACTCATGAAGATGTTGAATAGGATGGGGGAGAGTGGGGAGCCCTGTGGGATGCCATAGAAGGCCTTCCAGGGGTTGGAGATCTCTCCATTCGTTTTGACAATGTATTCCGTTTGTAGGAAATCTGAGAACCATCTTAGCATTGTGCCAGTTATGCCGATTTCTGACAGTTTTGTTAGTAGTAGGTGGTGGTCTACTGAATCGAAGGCTGCTGAAATGTCGAATTGAAGGAGTATTGCTTGACATCCTGTACTGAGTAGTTGTTTGGTTTTAGTGATCAAAGTCAGAAGAAGTTCTGTGCTGGGTTGTTGACGGAATCCGAATTGGGATGGATGGAGGCATGAGTGTTGCTCAATGTAGGTTGTGAGCTATTTGCACACATGGGTCTCAATGATTTTTGTCAGGATGGGTGAGTGCTATTTTACCCATTATTTCTGGCAAGTGGCCTTGGTTTAAGGGGTTATTTAAGAGGTTGGTAATCCAGATGGTGATCTGTTCAGGAGCGGCAGTGAGAAGATAAGAGGGGCAGTTGTCTAGGGGGCTGCAGTGCTTGGACAGTTTGGATAGTAGTTTTTTTGTGTGTCAGGGTTGGACAGGTTGGAGAATGAAGCCCAGATCTGATCTGCTTTGGTGGGTTCAATGGGGAGTTGAGACATGTCGAGAGTGTGCGTCTCGGTGGTGAGAGCTTTGGTTACCTCAGATTGAACATTTTTTATTTTGCTGAGAAAGAAGTAAGCTAACTCTTGAGCTGTGATTTGGTTGAGGAGTCCTGTGGATTCTTGTATCGGTGGGGTTGTGAATTGCCGCACCAGGTGAAATAGCTTTTTATTGTCCAACGTTCCGGTACCTAATTTGCTGGCATAGTAGTTTTTCTTGGTCTCAGCTCTGTTGGATTTGTATTTATTTATTGCCTTGCGCCATTGTGTTCTGTGTTTTTGTGTGCCACTTTTCCACCACTTCCTTTCCAGTCGCCTGCATAGTTGTTTGTCAAATCTCAGCGATTCGGTGAACCAGGGGGAATTATGGTTTTGTTTTGTTTTGTGGGGATAGAGTATTCAAGGTGTTGGTGATGGATTGGTTCCAGCTTGTTAGCATAGTCGTAGTGCAGTCTGAAGGGGGGATTAAGGTAGTCTCAACTAAGTTCCAGAATAGGTCTGGCCTTGACTTTTCTCAAACTAGTTTAACTTCCTTGGTGGCTTTGTTGTTCAGGTTTGCCGTTGTAAAATTTAGGCAGAAGTTTAGTAGATAATGGTCTGTCCATGGTACCAGAGTCCTGATATTTGCAGTCAGACATTTAGTTTAACGAAACAAGACTTAAACTAGTTCTTGCTGCTTACAGTGAGTACAAACCTCTATGTGAAGTGTAAGTATTTAAGCAATACCTTAGAGACTATATTAAATGAAGCCAGTATAAATCATATGGTGATGTGAAGTTGCTTTGAAATGTGATAGTTTCTCCACCTGTTTAGTGCTATGACTTTATGGTAAACCTGTGCAGGTTTTAGTAATATAGCTTACACTTTGCAAAATGAGTGATTTGAAGTGGGTTGAACTTGGCTGATGTACTCTAATCAAATGATCTAAGAAGCCCTTAAGCTAACAAACTTGTTTCCCCCAAAGTTTTAAACAGAAGCTGCAGTTTGCCTGTTCAGCACTTCATGCCTCACATCTTTCTTCAATGTGCCTAATCATACCTCTCAGGACTCACTTGAACGACTTCTGTAAATCACTAACTGAGCTGAACTCCTAATTAGCATACATTTTGCCTCTATTATGTTTGAGGTTGCAAGCACATGCCACTGTCTTTAGCCTTTTATCAAAATCCTAATTTTGCTACTATTAGAGATTATTGAAGTATCAGTTGTAGCACTAATGCTGAGTGAAACTTTAATTCATCAATCTGATGTCATTTGATTTTGAATCTTTGTGGAAATATAGCCACTGAATTTAGCTGTTAAAAATGGATGTATTCCAGTACTTTATCACTGTCTCTGGTCAAAACTACCACAATACACATTCTCCAAAAATGTAACTGCTATAGATACTCCAAAAAAGCAATAAAAGTCAATGGGTTCATAGAGGGGACCAACCTGCATATGTAGCCACTTGTGAATGGACAGTAAGTAATTAAATAAATTAATATGAGAAACGGGGTGTCCTCAGTGTGAGAAGTCAGCGACGGGAGATTCTCCAAGGCTTTACACAACATGGCACAGGTTAAACAACCTCTGCCTGCACACCATCACCGGATACCTCACCTGTGCTCAAAGTGATTAATCATGTTGAAACTTAAACACTGATATAAAAAGTTCATCAATCACACAAGTGCATAGGTAAAGCAGGACATCCCGCTAAAAGTGCCCCCCAGCCAACTCCTAAAGGTAAACTCAGACTTAGCTTGAAAATTCATCCATTGGTCTGTAGTCAAACAAGGAGGTCAGCATTCCTATATGACCTCATAACCAGGTTCAACCAAGCCCGGTTTTGGAGACTCAAAATGTCCCTTCATCAGGAACCCGTTGCCAATCAGGAAGGAGATGAATCAAAAGCGTAGCCACATCCAGCGAACAGATAAGCACATAGCACATAAGCATTGCCTCTGCCGAGTCAGACCATAGGTCCATCACGCCCAGCAGTCCGCTCCCGCGGTGGCCCCCCAGGTCAATGACCTGTAGTGATCTATTACTCTACTACTCTATTACTTTACAGCCTTCTGTACTGTATAGTAACCCTCTAATTGTACCCCTGGATCCCCTTTTCCTTCATGAACTCGTCCAATCCCCTTTTGAACCCCAAAGTCGTACTCTGCTCTACCACCTCCTCTGGAAGCGTATTCCAGATGTTCACCACCCTCTGCGTGAAGAAGAACTTCCTAGCATTTGTTCTGAACCTATCTCCCTTCAATTTTTTTGAGTGCCCTCTAGTTTTTGTTGCCCCTGCTAGGATGAAGAATCTGTCCCTCTCTACCTTCACTATACCCTTCATGATCTTATGAATTTCTATCATATCCCCTCTAAGTCTCCGCTTTTCCAACGTAACCAGCGAAGAGGAGGGCGGAGCTAACAGAGGAGCGCAAAAAGTGCTTTAAAGCCAAAATGGACTGACATCAGTAGGGTAAAACAGCCAACCAAGACCAAAAGCAAATTAGGCCAGTCAGGAGAGAGACTACACGATAGTGTTTCACTCAATACTCTTGTTGAGGCCATATGGTTGAACAGTGTTAAGTTGAAAGATCCAGAATTGTTCCCATAACTGAATATGGGCGGCCTTGTTTCCTTTAAAATCCCACAATATCTGTTCCATGATGAACCATGAGAGATCATAAAAATCGTGGCCCTTCTCCAAGCAATGAGGAACCATGGGGCAGATAAAGTAGCAATATTGAGTCTACTTTTATGTTCTGACAGTCTTGTCTTGATCTTTCTGCTAGTGCGTCTCACATATACCAGTTTACATGGGCACGTGATCACATAAATCACCCACTGCGACAGGCAAGTAGTCTGATGTCTTAATTTATATTTGCGGTGGGTTTGCGGGTGATGCCAGCTAGAGATGGAGAGAGAATTGTGGCACATGTTACAATGACCACAAGCACTGTGTCTCCCCTGAGTGAAAATATTGCTTGGAGAGGCCTAGATTCTTGGAGAGGCCTAGTAAGGAGATTGCCTAGATTCTTAGGGCGAGAAAAAGCTATACATGGAGGGTCCTCAGTGTTCTCCCCAGAAATTTTTTCCAGGCGGGTGGCATGAAAAAGTAGCCGGTTAGGGCAGTATGGGGAAATTTAGTGGTGGGGAAAATTAACCCCCTCTTTTACTAAGGTGCACTAGCATTTTTAGCACGCGCAAACCCCTGCGCTACGTGGGAAAACTAACGCCAGCTCAATGCTGGCGTTAGCATCTAGCGCGTGTGGCAATTCGCACGCTAAGCGCATGCTAAAACCACTATTGTAACTTAGTAAAAGAAGCCCTAAATGTGTACTATTTTTATTAGTTAATTATTATTATTTTCCAATGCTCAATATGACTTCCTTTTTTAAGGTTTGACACTTGTGCCAGAATATTTTTACTACATTTAAGAAGTATTTGCCCTCTTTCAAATGGTATAGAGGTTAAAAAAGGTAAAGGCGTTAATGAAGTCATTAGGTTCAATATAGCCATTTATTTCTGCATGAATTTAAACAACTAAAATAAATAGATAAATATAGCTCATCCAGTCATACAAGAAATGGCTCTACAGCAAGGGTGCCCACACTTTTTGGGCTTGCGAGCTACTTTTAAAATGACCAAGTCAAAATGATCTACCATCAATAAAATAAAAAAAAACACAAAGCACACTGTACGCAGAGAAAATGTTAATTATCATTTATATTCCGCGGGTTTTCAAAGAGGCCAAGGCAGACGATTCTATGCAATGTCACCTCAGGAACAACTATACAAAAATAGACAAATATCTCAATAGTGGTTTTTAGCGCAGGGAGATGCGTTGAATGCCCTGTGCTGCTCTCGATGCTCATAGGCTCCCTGTGCTAAAAAACGCTATTGTGGTTTAGTAAAAGGGGGCCATAGTACAAAATATAGATAGCAGATATAAATTCTCAAAACAGACACATTTTGATCACTAAACTGAAAATAAAATCATTTTTCCAACCTTTTTGTCTGATGATTTCATGAGTCTCTGGTTGCACTTCCTTCTTCTGACTGTAAATCCAATATTTTTTTCTTTCTGCCCCTCCCCTTTTCTTTCTGTCTTTCTTTCTCTCTCCCCCCTGCCTGCCAGTCTTTCTCTCTCTCCCTGCTCCACAAGCCATCGCGCCGATTTCTCCACTTCGCCGATTCTTTCCCTACCCCCTAAGCCACCACAACAATTTCTCCCTGCTGCTTCCACGAGCCAGGCCAGGCACGTACAAGCGCCGGACTCACAAGACTTCACCTCTGATGTCAATTCTAATGTCGGAGAGGAAGTTCCAGGCCAGCCAGGCAGCGATTGGCTGGCCCAGAACTTCCTCTCTGATGTCAGAATTGACGTCGGAGGTGAATTCTTGTGAGTCCGGCGCTTGTATGCGCCTGGCCTGGCTCAGGAAGGCAGGAAGAAAAAGATTGCAAAGGCAACGCGATCAACTCACATTGCCTTTGCGATCTACTGGTCGATCACACTCGACCATTTTGGCACCCCTCTGCTGTTATGGTATCCTGTCCTGACCTGAGGAAAGGGGTTTAGTCCCCAAAAAACTGCCTTATTTCCATTTCCTATTTATAAACTTTAATCAATAGATACAATACTACTTGATTCTACATAAAGCAACAAAAAAATTTTTTTCTACCTTTTGTCGTTTCTGCTTTAATCATTTTCTTTTCGCTCTCTTCTTTCTATTCAGCATTTGTCCTCGCTCCCTTCTATGCAACATCTGTCCTCTCTTTGCCCTTTCCACCCAGCCTCTGCCCTCTCTCTCTCTCCCCCTTCCATGTACTGTCCACCCTCTGTGCCCCTTGCATCCACTGTCCACCCTCTCTGCCCTTTCCATCCAGTGTCCACCTGCTCTCTGTTCCATATGGCATCTTCCCTCTTTCTATGTCCCTTCAATAAACTGTATATCCTGTGCCCTTTCTCTCCTTTGTACATGATTCATTTCAGCTTCACCCCTCCCCTATGCTCTGTTATCTCACTCTTCTCCTTTCCTTCCCTCCCACTCCACCCCATGGTCTGGCATCTCTATCTCCTTCCCTTCTCCCCCCCCATGCCCTGGGATCTCCATCCACCCCCTCCCCCCATATGCGCGAAAGTTGCATCCCGTGGGGGGGAGGGAAGAAAAGGGAAGCTGGTATGCACACGATAGAGCCCCAGAAGGAAGTTTACAGCTTGCTGCTTGTACTTTCTTCGGGCCTTCCTCGCTGCCGGGTCCTGCCTTCGCAGAAACAGAAAGTAGGCAGGCCCAAAGCAAGTGAAAGCATGCTGGCAAAAACAAACAAAAAAAAGGCAGGCATCAAACAAAATTTTTGGTGACGAGTCAGCCCAAGAAGGAGCAGCGGCGGCAGCAGCAAGATTTGCTGGGCGGTCATCTAAATTAGCTGGGTGGAGCGCCCGGCTAAAAGACCCTGGGGAGAACACTGCCTATGTATGTTTAAACAACCAAATCTGTAACTCCTCTATTACGTTCCACTCCATATATGTTAACTTGTAATGAAACATTATTCGCCGATGACGCTGATGACACCAAACTAAGCAATGTAGTGGGCAAAAGCACAACAGACATAAATTCAATGTCCGACAACATGATGCACGACCTACTCCTACTGGAGCACTGGTCTAGGTCCTGGCAACTCAGCTTCAGTGCCAAAAAATGCAAAGTCATGCACCTGGGCAGCCAAAATCCATGCAAGACTTACACCCTTAATGATGAGATCCTAACAAGAACTGAAGCAGAACGAGACTTAGGGGTGATCGTCAGTGAAAACATGAAGACTGCCAATCAAGTGGAGCAAGCTTCATCCAAGGCAAGGCAAATCATAGGTTGCATACGCAGGAGTTTCGTCAGCCGAAAGCCTGAAGTCATTATGCCATTGTATAGATCCATGGTGAGGCCCCACCTGGAATACTGTGTGCAATTCTGGAGGCCGCATTACCGTAAGGATGTGCTGAGACAGGAGTTGGTCCAGAGAATGGCCACCCGGATGGTCTCAGGACTCAAGGATCTCCCATACGAGGAACGGCTGGATAAGTTGCAGCTGTACTCACTCGAGGAACGCAGAGAGAGAGGTGACATGATCGAGACATTCAAGTATCTCACGGGCCGCATCGAAGTAGAAGAAGATATCTTCTTTTTCAAGGGTACCGCAGCAACAAGGGGGCATCCGTGGAAAATCAGGGGCAGGAAACTGCACGGGGACACCAGGAAATTATTTTTCACTGAAAGGGTGGTTGATCGCTGGAATAGTCTTCCACTTCAGGTTATTGAGGCCAGCAGCGTGCCTGATTTTAAGGCCAAATGGGATAGACACGTGGGATCTATTCACAGAGAAAGGTAGGAAAGGATCATTGGGGTGGGCAGACTAGACGGGCCGTGGCCCTTATCTGCCGTCTATTTCTATGTTTCTATCTTTCTAAGGCAAGCAGTCCACCAAAGAATCTAACATGAAATAACAGAAAACCATGTCTTGCATACACACAGAACACAGATTCACCCTCACCCAGTATGGAATAAGTAATCACAAACTAAAAATAGAAATATGTTGATAAAGGTTAAACTGAACCGCCAAGAAGCCAAACTGCATACAGTGAAACACCACAGAAACAATGACACATAGCCCCCTAATACTCTGCAAAATATAAATATAGCAGATGTAAATTTGAAACTACTGACAATCACCACTTTACAAATTAACAAATAGAAATAAAACAAAAATTGAAAATAATATACCATTTTATTGGACTAATCCATTTTTCAATTAACTTTCAGAGGCCCTGGCCTCCTTCTTCAGGTCAATATAATATACTGCTGTTACGTTATACTGTCCTGACCTGAGAAACGGGGTTTTGGTCTCTAAAAGTTAGTAAAAAAATGTATTAAAATGAGTCCAATAAAAAAAATTACCTTATTTTCTACTTATAAAAGTTTTTCAATACAACTACAATACTATTTTATTCTAAAGCAACAAAAAAAATTTTTCTACCTTTTGTTGTGTCTGCTTTAATCATCTTGTCTTCACTCTTCTTTCTAGCCAGCATCTGTCTGCTCTGTCTTCCATGCAGCATCAGCCCCTTCCATCCACTGTCCGCCCTCTCCCCGTTCCATATGGCATCTTCCCTCTTTTTATTCTCCTTCAATAAACTTTCTATTGTGTGCCCCTTCTCTTCTCCTTTGTACATGATTGATTTCAGCTCTGCTACCTCTCCATTTTTCTCTCTCTTGTCACCATCCCGTCCCCTATGCTCTGGCATCTCTCTCTTCTCCTTTCTTTTCTTCGCACCCCACAGTCTGATATCTTCCCTTCCCTGATTCTCTAGCATCTCTCTCCTTTCCTTTTCTTCCATCTCTCCCTCCTCCTCCATGCTCTGACATCTCCTCCTTCCTTTCCCCCTTCCTTTTCCCTTGGTCTGGCATACTTTCCTCCTTCCCTCCATGCCCTGGCATCTCTTTCTCCCTCCCTTCCCTCCAAGCCCTGGCATCTCGTTTCATTCCCTCTCTCATCTTCTTTCTCCCTCCAGTTGGGTGCAGCAAGTCTCTCCCCCTCTGCTCCCTTTCCTCCTTCTGTCACCCAAGGCCTGGCGTCATGAACTTCGGGCAGCAGCATTCACAATTCGCTGCTGTTGCCAGCTTCGGGTCCTGCCTTCATGGAAACAGGAAGTAGGCAGGATCCGGCAGAGAGGAAGGCCTGCAGCTTGCAACAGCAGTGAATTGTAAATGCTGTTGCTAGGCGAAGAAGTTCATGACGCCAGGCCGAGCACCTGGGGCAGACTGCTACTCTCCCTCCCCCCGACCCTCCTATCTCTCCCTCCTTCCCATCACGAGACTCTAAACAGCACTGCTTCACTCTAAGCAGGCTGCTTCACGGCTTTCTCCTGCCGTGATTCCCTCTGGCATGTCACTGATGAGGAAGGAGGAAAAGATAGGAGGGTCGGATCGGGTTGGGGGGCGCCCGGAATGATGACGAGGCTGCCAGCGAATCCAGCAAGGGTGAGGCCCCAAAGCACAGCACTGGCGGGCCCCCCTTACCATTTCGGGCCCTAGGCCTGTGCCTACTGGGCCTATCCTTTAATTCGGCCCTGCTTCCCCTCCCCCCATATGTCCTGACATCTCTCTCTTCCACTTCATGGTCTGGTATCTTCTTTCCCTCCCTCCCATGGTCTTGGCCTCTCTTTCCTCCTTTTCCTGGTCTTCCTTCTCCCTCCTTCCCTCTCTCTCCCCAATTGGGTGCAGCAGCATTTCTCTTCCCCCCTCTGCCCAAATTGGGTGCAGAAGCATGTCTCTTCCCCCTCCCTCCCAATTGGGTGCAGCAGCATGTCTCCCCCCCCCCCCGATCGGGTGCAGCAGCATTTCTCTTCCCCCTCCCATCCATTGGGTACAGCAGCAGCATTTCTCTTCCCCCCCAATTGGGACATCAGAAGCAGCATTTCTCTTCACCTTCCCCCTAATTGAGTGCAGCAGCATGTCTCTTCCCCCTCCCCCCCATTGGGTACAGCAGCAGAAGCATTTCTCTTAAACCCCCCTCCCCAATTGGGTACAGCAGAAGCAGCAGCATTTCTCTTCACCCTACCCCCCCATTGGGTATAGCAGCAACATCATTTCTCTTCTCCTTCCCCCTCTAATTGGGTACAGCAGCATTTCTCTTCACATTCCCCCCCTCCCCCCCCCCGGTCTCATACATATGGCAGATTTGCTACAGACAAAGGCAAGTTGCAAGTTTCCCTTTATTGCTGACCTATCTCCCTAAGGTCAGCGACAGAGGGAAGCTTACAACTTGCTGCTCTTGCTTACTTTGGACCTTTCTCGTTGCCGGGTCCAGCTTTCGCGGAAACAGAAAGTAGGCAGGACCCGGCAACTTGAAAGGCCTGAAATAAGCAAGAACAAGTAAGCTTCCCTCCGTGGCTGGCCTATCTCCCGCATGCTCCGGGGCTCTAATGGTACCGCTGTCCGTGCTGGCTTCTCTTCCCTACCCCCCTGCCCCCCCCGGACGTAACTTCCGGTTTTGGGGGGAAGAGAAGGGAAACTGGGTTCAAGTCGCTTCCTGGATTTTGTTTTGTTTAGTCAGGTGGGAGTCTTTCAGCGGCTCTTCAGGCTGTGCGTTAAGCAGTGGCGGCAGCAGGATTCACAGCAGATGACAGTCGGGCGGGCATCTAAATTTGCTGGGCGGAGCGCCCGGCTAAAAAGCGCTGGGGAGAACACTGGTCCTTGAAAATGGGATGGAAGTCTAAAATATGCCAGTGCTTATTGGCAATCTTGGCTACCTTTTGAGCTTGATCAGAAAAAGAAATAACACAGATTTGCTAGTCTGTAGTTTTCTTGCCATGAGGGGTGTGTAGTAACTCCAGGTTGGCATAACGGGCCCTGCGATAAGCATTTTTAATAGCCTATTCCGGGTACCCTCTAGCTCTAAAACATTGAGACATCACGTTAGCCTGAGTTTTGAACTCGGCGGTGGTAGAACATATATGACGAATCCTTAAGAATTGATTCACTGGAAAAGATTGTTTTAATCTGGTGAGATGACAACTAGAATAGTGTAAGTAGGGTTATGGTCGGTTGATTTCCTGTAGACCTTAGAGGTCAATTTTTGAGATGTCTTAGAGACCACAATGTCAAGGTAAGTAAGTGTGACTGTTAACCACCACATAAAATTTCAAATGAGAATCTAGGGAACTAAGCCATGTTAAAAATTCCTGAAAATTCCCAGCAGAGTCAGACCAAATTTAAAAAAACATCGTCAATATACCTCAAACATAAGGTAATAGACATAGCCCAAGCGGATGGATACAAGTGCTTTTCTTCAAAAGCTGTAACGTAGAAGTTAGCAACGCTGGGAGCCATGGCAGTACCCATGGCAACTCCATGGGTTTGAAGGTAGAACTCACCTTGGACCTTAAAAATTTTTTTTTGAAGAACCAGAGAAGATAAGGTCATACGAAAGGATTTAGATATGTGAATATCATCAGGCAAGGAAGATAAAGTACAGTCCACAATCCTGAGCGCTTCCTGTTGAGGGACATTACTATACAGGGCTTCCAAATCAAGGGTAATCAAAAGGTCAGATTGCTGTACACAGACCGATTTAATACGGTTCAAAAAATGTGTGGTATCCAAAACAAAATATTTAGCCTTGGCTACTTCAGGTTTAAGAAAGTGATCCACCATTTTTGAGAGGGATTCCAATACAGTACCTCAAAGGGACACAATGGGTCTCCCAGGTGGGTTTTCAAGGATCTTGTGTATTTTTGAAACGGTGTAAAAAGTTGGATTATGGCTGGGGACTTGAGTAAGAAATTTAGCTTCCCCTTTTGTAATAACATTGTCTGTGAGGGCGGCTTGGACAATGTTCATAATGGTAGATTGAAGACCAGGGGCTCCTGATGAAGGGACATTTCGAGTCTCCGAAACCGGGCTTGGTTGAACCTGGTTATGAGGTCATGTATGAATGCTGCCCGCTTTGTTTGACTACAGACCAATGGATGAATTTTCTAGCTAAGCCTGAGTTTACTTTTAGGAGTTGGCTGGAGGCATTTTTAGCAGGACGTCCTGCTTTACCTATGCACTTGTGTGATTGATGAACTTTTTATATCACTGTTTAAGTTTCAACATGATTAATCACTTTGAGCACAGGTGAGGTGTCCAGTGATGGTGTGCAGACAGAGGTTGTTTAACCTGTGCCATGTTGTGTAAAGCACTGGAGAATCTTCTCCCCTCGCTGACCTCTCACACTGAGGACACCCCGTTTCACATATTAATTTATTTAATTACTTATTGTCCATTCACAGGTGGTTACATATGCAGGTTGGTCCCCTCTAAGAATCTATTGACTTTTACTGCTTTTTTTGGTGTGTCTTTTGAAGTATCTATAGCAGTTACATTTTTGGAGAACGTGTATTATGGTAGTTTTGACCAGAGGCAGTGATAAAGTACTGGAATACATCAATTTTTAACAGCTAAATTCAGTGGTTATATTTCCACAAAGATTCAAAATCAAATGACAGCAGATTGATGAATTAAAGTTTCACTCAGTATTAGTGCTATAATTGATACTTTAATAGTCTCCAGTAGTACCAAAATTAGGATTTTGATCAAAGGCTAAAGACAGAGTTGAGAGGGCATAGAATGAGGTTAAGAGGTGATAGGCTCAGGAATAATCTAAGGAAATACTTTTTTACAGAAAGGATAGTAAATGTGTGAAATAATCTCCCAGTAGATGTGGTGGATACAAAGTCTGTGTCTGAATTCAAGGAAATGTGGGCCAGGCATATGGGATTTCTTAGGGAGAGGAGGAGATAGTGGGTGCTGTGGATGAGCAGACTTAATGGGCCATTTGGCTTTTAAGTGCTGTCATGTTTTTCTGTTTCTAACTGTATAATGGGAAAAGGTAAGACTACTATGCAGATCCTAGACCTGATGGGTGAGCGAGTGGACTGCTGGGCGCGATGGACCTCTTGTCTAACCCAGCAGAGGCACTTCTTATGTTCTTAATAATTGAGGCTTTGGTGGGAAAGTACTGAAAAGATTCTAAGATGTGATTTTTGTTCAAACAGTTTACCCAGATGGCAGAGTATGTATTTCCATCCTTCATGCTCCAGGAGATGATCCAATGGGCTATGAGAGCAGTGCAGAGCGATGGAGTCCAGTACAGAGTGTGGAGAAGATTCTGC
Source organism: Geotrypetes seraphini (assembly GCF_902459505.1). Lineage (NCBI taxonomy): Eukaryota > Metazoa > Chordata > Amphibia > Gymnophiona > Dermophiidae > Geotrypetes > Geotrypetes seraphini. The sequence continues at coordinate 159,098,146 of NC_047088.1, read as the reverse complement.
TTTCAGTTGTCAGTATGTTAGCAGGTGAGCAGCTGTCTGATTTACATTTAAGAATTACCATCATATTGCTTTACCAAACCTTTGGTTTCTTATTTTGATTTTTATTGTGGAACTTTCTTGAAATAGATGTGAGAGAGAAATAATGTAGAATCATCGAAAAGAGCTGTATCTTTTAATCATACTGCTGTTTTTCTCCTTTCAGAGCCAAATGATGAGAGTGGAGCCAATGTGGATGCATCTAAAATGTGGCGGGAAGATCGAGAACAATTTAATAAAATTGCCGTGCAGATCGTAAAGAAATCACTTGGCCTTTAAAGTAACAGATGGACATTGTTCGTTGTTTTGAGACCATTGGAGATCAGTGTGTGCTCTGCATTGGTACCAAAAAGCAGATTTTACCTACAAATTCTCTGGGTTTCAATTTTATTTAGTATGGTGTGGCTGGCTTTTTTTTTTTTTTGGGGGGGGGGGTTGGGGGAGAGGGGAGAGGAAGAGAAGCAAAAAGGCAGGAGGTTAATTCAAGAAACACTAGCTAGTTGATAAATCTGTTTTCAATCTTAGTGATTAGGCTGTGTTTTCTAGATTCTTAATCCAGTCCTCAGGATACGCCCGTCAGTCTGGTGTTCAGAATATCACACAATGAACATGCATGAGAGATTTGGACGCACTGCTTCCACTTTATTCAGACCTATTTCATTCAAATTCCTTGTGGATATCCTTAGAAATTGGCTGAGTGTGTAGTTCAAGGACTGGGTTGAGAACCAGTGTTCAAGGCAGATAAAATAGATGTTTGAAAAATGTAGCAGATGAAGGATGGACCCTTTCTCTCTGTATTATGGGGTTCACGCAGTAATCCAGAAGCTGGCTGATCTGTGATTTCCTAGCTTGAGTTTATGCACGAGAATGACTGATTTGTTATTAGAAGGGGCATAATTCTAGCTGTGAACATATGTGCATACATGCCAAAAATCACCTGTGCACTTTTATCTTACATAGCATGTATTTTATAGGTGGGTGTGCACATGGGCAGAGTGTGGGTGGGACTGACACGTGCGTAACTTATAGAACAGTATATGTTACACATGCATCTGCAGCATTTAGGCCTGATCACAACTCTCTTGCTGGTGTAAGTTCTCGTGCCTAAGTGCCTATATGCATATTTCGACCTGTGGAACTAGTATGCTATAAAGCAGGGTGGACAACTATGATCCTTGAGGGTCACAGTCCAGTTGGGTTTTCAAGGTTTCCACAATGAATATGCGTTGAATCTATTTGCATATATTGGAAGCAATACATGCGATCTCATGCGCATTCGTTGCAGAAATCTTGAAAACCCGACTGGGTTGTGGTCTTTGAGGTCTATAAAGGAGCATAGGCGCCCTATATTCGTTTATAGAATAGATACTACACAAATATAGGTGCACAATTATAGAATTAATCTCTTAGCTCCTAGGATAGGTGAGCACACTTGCGTCTTACCGTTCTTGTTCCTCCCTTCTTGTACTCCCTTCTCCATGATTTCTAGTTTCCTCTCTTCCATAACCTAGAGATGGGAAGAAAGCAATACACACTTCCTGGTTTTTCATCTTTTGCATCCACTTATGGTTTGGCCCTGATTATTTGTGCAGATTATTTTAAATGGTTCTCTGACATATTTGTATGCAAATACCCAAATGTTGTGCAGTATTGCTGTGAGTGCCAAAGGCAGCTTCTCTGGATAACATTTTAGCAATATTGCAAGAGGGCTGCTTGGCATATGTTTGCATTACTCCAGAGCTAATTGTACCTTTTACATATTCATCTTTCCCCTCTCCAGATATCTTTAGTAGCTTCTATACACCTTTTGTTGGAATGGAATCGAGAACCTTCATTAATTGATTCTGGAAAAAGCAAACTATCGTATACAGTAATTCACAAAGGGGGTTGAATACACGAAGGTTCTTGAGGCATTGTGCATTTTTCTCAAGATATGCCACAACAGCCTGGGAATTATTGTCACCTATGCAACAATTCATTAATGCTTATGACCTAATAGAGACTGGCCAGGATTTATTTCCCTTAGTCTGCTTATCAGAAAAAATTGCCAGAACTCAACTGAAACATGTATCTGATAAATGTATTTCAGGACAAAATAGTCAAACTGATTTTCCAGACTGTACGGGGATAGTTTAATAGGGTATCTAGGATAATAGGCACCTTTCCAACCTATCTTATAAAGATACCTATGTATTTTTATAAAACACTAGGACAAATCGTACAGAAATCGTGCCTGTATTGACAAACAGATGTAAATTCTGACTCTGGCTTAGCTGTGACCCTGGGCAGGTATGTGCTGGCTTGCACCACACATACTTTTGGGCATGACACAATTTTATAATAGCCTATTACATGTATCGTACAGTGTTTTACTTGTGAAAATGGTCTATAAAATTACCTTGTGTGTGGGAGATATCACAATCTGATAGCTTGAAGTGAATCTCTCATCAGCTGAAAATGTATAAAACGTATATGACTTTGCAAGATCCACGCTGAAAAGAAAGTTAAGCATGTCTTTTGACATCAATTTTCTATTTAGATCAGGGGTTCTCAATCCAGTACTTGGGCCACATCCAGCCTGCCAGGTTTTCAGGATATCCATAATGAATATGCATGAGATAAATTGGCATATGCCACCTTCATTGTATGCAAATCTGTCATTAGTTATGTCCCAATGACTGGATTGAAAATCACTGATTTAGACAAAAGATCGCCTTTTTTCTGATGTATTTTCAATTTGTTGCATTGGATTTTTTCACAATTGTCTTTGAAGTTCAGTAAGCCACCTTTAAAATAAGTAGCTCTGAAACAGCACATCTCTGAAGCTTTTCTCCTTTTTACCTTTAAGTAAATTCTCTTCAAATTTGGAGTTCAGATGTTTGTATCCCTGGTGTACATTGATAGATAGTGTTGCTATGCTTCATTTCTTTGGGTATTCCAGTGCTCACCTGACTGGGATTTGGCTCCAAACTCATGTCTTTAGAAAATATCACTGTTTGAAAAGGGGAAAGTTAGGTCATGCAAACCATTACATACACTTAAAAGGGTCTGTCATCATTTTGCAAAGTCTGTTGAGAACAATTACTTTATATACTGTAATATAAGATGAGATTTTGGGGGCCAAAAATGGGGGTCTCATCTTATATTCAGGTCAGCACCCACCCGTCCCTCTCCTAGCCTTTGCCGGCATGCCGTATGACCTGGTAGGCTGGGACAGGAGGGATCCCTCCCATTTCCTGTTCCAATTGACTCTGACAATTTTTTAACCTTCCTTCCATCTCCCCCTGCGTACTTTTTTAAATCCCTAGTGGTCCAGCGGTGTACTAGGCAGAAGCGAGCTTTCTGCGCTCCCTTTCTGCGCTCCTGCCCCACGCTGAGACTCTCTGAATGGCTGCTGTCAGTTCTTGTGGTCCAGCGGTATACCGGGCAGGAGTGAGCTTTATGGCCTTCTGCCCGACGCTGAATGGCTGCCACCAGTTCTCGCGGGACTCATGAGAATTGGTGGTAGCCAATCAGAGAGCGTCTCAGGGCTGGGCAGGAGTGTAAAAAGCTCACTCGGGCTCGGTACACCACTGGGGCGCAAGAATTTGAGGCAGCCATTCAGGGAGGGGCTCAGCGCGGGACAGGAGCGCAGAAAGCTCACTCCTGCCCTGTACACCGCTGGACCAACAGAGATTTAAAAAGGTACACTGAGGTTGGAGGTAGGTAAAAAAAATTGTCAGTCGGCCAGGACAGGAGACAGTAGGGATTCCTCCTGTCCTGGCATATCAAGTCATACGGCAGGCTCGGTGGAGGCCTGCAGGACATTGGGAGAGAGTGGGGAACAGGGTGCAGAGCCTATCACGGAGTGAGGGGGGCTTGGGGCAGAGCCTGGCAGGGCAGGGCACATGAATATTAACCTCCAGGTTTATCTTAGAGTCAACCTTTTTTCCTCGTTTTTTTGGGGGGAAAAGGATACCTTGACTTATATCTGGATCATCTTATATTCAAGTATATACGTTACACTGCATTGGAATACTAATGTATGCAAAAATTATGCACAGGAGTAATTCTGTACCAGACAGAGCTGATTAATCACTGAGACAATCTAAATATCTTCTTTTCAACATGAACAAAATTAGCTCTAGAATGTTTGACCTTTCACACAGCACAAAAATTTAGTGGAATTGTTTTTGTTAATACATTTATGTCATATACAATAAATATAATTAGACCTAATTTAATAATGAAAATCAGTATAAAAAATGAACAGTAATGTATTGTGCGAGAAACTCTCCAAATGGTGCTTCACATGATAAAACGCCAAGGGGAGAAGTTATCAGCATGGGCTACCATTAAGTGTGTTATGTTACTGTTAACCCCTGTTATTAGTAACCAGGTCTTATTGCATAAACTGGGACCTGTGCTAAAATTACACAACTTAAAGGTAGCCCATGTTGATAACTATGCTCGCAGCTAATGAGTGTGCATTATGGCAAGTAACATAATTTGGCGTTGGAGCACACAAAATGCAGTTTGTGAATTTGTTTGCTTTTGCACGGAATAAAATTTTGTATGCAGTTTTCAGTGTGCAAACATTTATTCAATTTCAAATTGATAGGTGTGATATATTGTGATGAAGAATCATGCAGAGGAGCTCGTTGACTGTTAGCATATAGTTAAGCTCTGTGAAATAGGTTTTGCATGTTTCCATTTTTACCACTTGTTTGTTTTTGCAAAATTTTAGGCCACAAAATTTCATGTGCAATTTTTCTTCCCAGGTCATATGCATGAGCCAACAGCAGGAAGCAAAATTCTCAATTAGTTTGTGCAAATAGTGCATTTTAGTAAATAACCTTCAAAGATTACACTTCAATAGGAACAGTCATTGTATGTAACTATATTGCTTGAAATATTTTACAGTCATATAATTTGTGATCCCTAAATAGAGTTATCAGTGCATACCTGATGATAGCTTTGGAAAGGAGAGAGCGGCAATATTATTACGATGTCACAGCTGGAGAATGGAGGTATATGACAATTGCAGTAATCCAAAGAGATTTCATGGTAGTGTTAGGATTAGAAGTTATTTCAAGTCATATTCTCATGCAGCATATTAAATAGCTCAGCTGAGATCCTATGCCTTTACAGTAACTCTGTGTGTATTTTAATAGAAGAAGATTTTAGACCTACTTGGAGAATAAGACCATGCACACAAGGTGATAGAAGTACTTGATTGCACAATCTAACACTGAATTTCCCGATGGATCAACTTCAGTGTTGTGACCCTGATTAGCACTCCAGTAGAACCCTGAATCATTTTATAATAGCACTAAAATTTAAATCATTTTAAAATAGCACTAAAAAATAAGTTATATTCATCAGAGTATTTGATGTTTATGTTTACGCTTATTCAAGATTCATGTGATTACTTTTTGTTTGCATTGTGGTTCTCAAATTCCTCAATTGAATCTGAAAGGAAACTGCAAGATGAATTTAGGCGAGATGGCAAGCAGTTCAGGTCCACATCTGCATATATCTGAGGCTGCTGGAAAATCTTGCCCAGCAGGCAACCAATACTTAGTAGCAGATGGCAAATTACTGTGTTTTTTTTTAATATATTTATTTTTATTTTCAAAAATGATTTGTACAATACAAAAGGTATAACAATCTGAAAACAACTCAGAACCATAAAGCAACAGATGATAAGAGAGTCTACCATGTGGTTTCTTCATGGAGACATCAGGAACCAGCAAGAGCAGAGCAGACCAGAATCCACCTCCCACCCCTCCCCCAAAGCACTCCAATGTCAAAAATTCAAAAAAGCACTTTGGGCTTCATGGGACAAACTGTCCCAAACCAGAGCCCAATAGCCCGGAATTTTTTCCAACAACCAGGACCAAATTGTTTGACATCCAAATATTCAAATTTTAACAAAGTGATCATTTCATTTCTTCACATAGTAACGGTAGGTACCTCAGCCTGCTGCCAAAAGAATACATTTCCTAGCCAACAAAGAATTATCCCTAGATAGTCCCAAAGATGAGATTTGTAAAAAAGCATAACATTCACCCACAGAGGAAGTCTCTTCTTCATGATCGTCTGTAGATAAAGTCCCACAAAAGACCAAAAGGTCTGCAGCCTATCACAGGACCAGGACATAGGGAAGAGTGTGTGGCACAGTGGATGGCGCTACAGCCTCAGCACCCTGGGGTTGTGGGTTAAAACCCTGCGCTGCTCCTTGTGACCCTGGGCAAGTTGCTCAGTCCTCCATAGCCGCAGGTATGTTACATAGATTGTGAGCCCGCCGGGACAGATAAGGAAAATGCTTGAGTACCTAATTATAAAACCGCTTAGATCACTGTTCTTCAACCGCGGACCGGTGCTAGTCCGCAGAAAATTTCTGCCGGTCTGCGCAGGGCCGGCGAGATAGAGTCAGCAGTTCAAGTTCCTGTCGACTGCGGTTCCTGCCAACTGCCGTTCCTCCCAGCCTCGGGCGATCAGGACAGGCTGCCGACATCGGGGCCTTCCCTCTGTGAGTCTCGCCTGTTCGGAAACAGGAAGTTGAAACAAAATAGGCGGGACTCAGAGAGTGAAGGTCCCGATGTCAGCAGCCTGTCTTGATCGCCCGAGGTTGGGAGGAACCACAGTACCCTCTATTCCATTATTGTCCCATCATCCCTAAAACTTCCCAAGCCCCCCAAACTATCCTCACCCCAAACTACTTCTTTGCAACTACCCAAAGAGCTCCACCCCTAAAACTACCAATGCAACTGCCCCACTACACCCCCAAACTGTTCAACCCCCCAAATTACTCATCCTGCACCTATCCCACTACCCCAAATTGTTCAACCTACAAAACACTCCCAGCAATTTCCCCTCACTCCTATAACTAGCCCTCTAACAGCTCAAACCTCTCCCCCACACCACCATCACCCCAAACTCTATCACCCCACAAATCTACTCTTTGCATTTGCTCTACCATCTGCCCCACCCCTAAACTACCCCCTGCAACTAAACCTAGCCCCCCAAAACACAGATACACACACACATTTACAAATAGGATTTATAAATAATTCCATGTGGGATACATATAATTCATTCTACAAGGGGTGCTGAAAAGTTCTCACCCCAACCAAGAAGGGAACGACAGGAATATGGTTCGATCAATGATCTGTAGGGAGAGAGCTGCAGGTACAAGGGAGATGATCAGCGTGTGCGGGAGCAAGATCCTGGGGAGCCTTCGACAGTGGCTATCTCCCCTCCCAGCGGCTCTCCTACTTGCCAGGGCAGTGATTCACTGGCAACTTCCTCTTTCCTCAGAGGTGGCAACAGACCCAAGGCTGCCTAAGTAAATCACTGCTGCAGGCAAGTACTGAGAACTGTTGGAAGGGGAGGAAGCCACTGTAGGAGGCTGGGAAGCTGCTGGATAAAAGAGAGCTGCTACTGGACCTGGAGGGAGGTAGAAGGAGAGATGCTGCTGGGAGGAGAGGAGGGAAAGGGATGGGAAGAGAGTTAATGTTGCATAGGGGAGGAGGGAAGGGAGAAGGAAAAAAGGAAGGAAACAGCTGACAGGGAGATTACAGGAGGGGAAGGGGTCAAGGTGGAATGGAGAGATCAGATGAAGGAAAAGGTAGAGAGGAATGAGAAAGTAGAGAGAGATTGATGCTGGAAAGGGGGTCAGCAGAGAAATGAGAGGGATAAAGATGCTAGATCTAGTGTAGGAGAGATAAAAATGAAGAAAGCAGTGAAGCTGGAATGAATGATGTAAAAAGGAGAGGAGGCACAAGCTGGATTGACAGGGGAGAGGGGCAAAGAAAGAAATCAGATACATATGGAAGGGGGAGAGGGCAGACAGTGGATGGAACTGGCAGATGTTTGATTGAAGAGACAGGGCAGACGCTGGAAGAAAAAGAGTGAAAAGAAGATGAAAGCAGAAACCAGAGACAACAAAAGGTAGAAAAAAAAATCATTTTATTTCTATTTTGTCATTAGAATATATCATAAACTTGAATAACCCAGTTGGTGTCGATTGGCACTTTGAGCAGCAGGCATGAGGGGCAAATCTTGCTACATAAGCCTTGTAAGGAGAAACATAAAGACGTAACAAGAATTTGTAGTGTTGTTCCTGCAGAACCACCGATCGAGTCAAATGGGGTAGATGTTTCATAAGAAGACGTAAGCCATCACCGGTCAGGTGTTCAGAAGAGGTAAGATCTTGATTCCACACCACTGCTATAGCATCAAAGTCTCAGGGAACACTAAAGCTGCCCAAACTGACTTGATGGAAGGACAGGCTGGTTCTGGGCTGTCTAGACAAAGTCAAAATTTCCTTTACCATGTCTGCTATATCTTCATTCAAAGTATTATGGTCCAAAGAACAGAGGTAATGGGTGAGTTGACAGTATGAAAACCAATCTCGTGCCTGCAAAGGGCCATGAACTTGTAGGTCCTGAAAAGAAAGAGGAAATCCTTGTTCAGACACCACATCCCTCACATAACAGAGACCCTGAGTAGACCATCTCTGTAAATAGAGCTTGGAGCCATCCGGGTCCAGATCACATAAAGGCAAAAGTATGGTAGAGGTAAAAGGTAAATGCATTCGTTTACACAACCATTGCCAGCACTGTCGCATGAATTTCAACAGCAGATGAGAACGAGTAGGAAAAATCCGATGCGGTCTTTTAGCATAAAGATAATATAGCAAATGCGTTGGTGCCATCAACTGCTGGGATTTGTTTATTTGCTTAATCCAGTCCACCAGATGTCTAAGACAACAGGCAACATTATATCTTCTCAGATCCAGCTATGCCAAACCACCTCTCCCCAGAGGCAAAGAAAGTTGCGTAAGAGTCAATCTTGGTTTCTTAATGTTCCAAAGAAATTTTTGCAAAACTTTGTGATAAAGATCTATATCCTTATTGGTCACATACATAGTAAAAGTTTGCTTCACATAAATCCATTTTGGAGACAAGACCATTTTAAACAATGCAATTCTGCCCTGCAAAGGCAGCGGGAAATTAGTACAAAGAGCAAGTAAATCCCTTGACTTTCCCAGTAATAGAGGAAAATTTTCAGCATAAGCCTTCCTAAGGTTTCTAGTAATATAAACCCCCAAATACTTGAGTCTGTGCGCCACCTTTAGTAATGGGAATGGGGAAGTCCAATCCTCGTAGTTATACCCACTGAAAGCCTCAGATTTCTCTAAATTTAATTCAAAGCCCGACACCCTCCCATAGAGAGCAACCAGCTGTAAAACCTATTGGAAAGATCTTTGGGGGTGAGCTAACAACAGTAAGACATTGTCGGTGAATGCCAGACAACGTACTTCTTCCTGTCTCCCTAGAAGACCCCCCAAATAGAACCATCCTCCCGGATTTCCACAGCAAAGGTTCCAAAGATAAAATGAATAATAAGGGGATAGTGGGCACCCTTGACATGTTCCCCTCTCCACCACAAAACCTCTTAACACAGTCAAATTAGTTTTAGAAGTGAACTAAATTCATTCTTATTCTCTCTCTCTCTCTCTCTCTTGAAAGACAAATTGACAGTTCTTCTGCTGTTAAGACCATTCTATTCTAGTAAGTCATTTGACAACAAGTAAACCTATGAGAAGTGTGTATCTGCTCTGTGACTTCCAGGTCCGATGTACTCAAGTTACTGATGTAAAGTGCCATACTGTAATTGATTTCATTCTGATTTCCACATACTTACCAAATGATGTCAACATTAATCAGGAGGCTTGGTGATCCTCCCTTTGCATCCTTTGAGCTGTCCCAGATTAGCCCTTTAAAAATATTCCCAGTACTGAAGATGCAAATTCACAGTGACTAGATAAAAAGAGATGTACCTATTGCTTTACATTGACACATATTGGTCAGGTGCAAGGTGCATTCTGAAAACCCAGCTATTACGGCCTCCACTGATAGACCACTTAAATGACTTAGTTAAAAATAAGCCTAGTTATGTTTAAACAAAAATAACCTCAGGGACATTCCTTATTTGAGGAAAAGTTTAAAACATGAAATGGGTTTTTAGCTTGCTTCTGTTCATGAATATGTAAAACATTACAACAGCCATGAGGCTCATCTTGCCAACAATCCGTCACTTTCTCAGTATCACAACCTTGTGTGTGTGAATTTTAATGGGTGCTAATTAACATCAGTAGTTGGTGTTAGCATCCGACTAATGGCGTTAATTGACTCATTGCCCAATTAATTTGCATGTGCAGCATGGGAACATGCCTAAATTTTGGTGTCTAAAACTAGGTGCCATATAGAATACCAGGAAAAGTGCATTTGCAAGGGGAGCATTTCATTTATGCATGCAACTTACAGTATATTGTAAGTTTGCACACTCCTACTGCATTTAGTTGCCTACACTTACACCATCTCTTTGGGCTAGATTCACTAAGCAAACCAATCGGTTTGCGACCCAATTTCCCTGCGACCCAATTCACTAACCCGTGTCCCGATCATCCTCCGATCCGTGCATGCAAATGAAGGGGAACGGCATTCAAATGATAGCAGGCAGCGATTCACAAACAAAAACCCTGCAACACCGACTGGGCTGGCCGATCACAAACAAGCAACTGCTTAGGACCAGTTGCTCCAGGGCAGGATTAATTCATCGAGGGCCCCTAGGCACACAAGTACACTGGGCCCCCTGCCCCGCCCCACCCCACCATGCGCCCAGGCGGGAACAGAAAGCTGTGTCAGAAGAAAGCTTTGAGCAATTACAGTTCCCGTTGCCTTTCTTACCCACGTTGCTTGCTTGTCTTACTTTCTGTCGAGGGGGGGGGGGGGCTGCATTGCCAATTGGGGTGGGGCTCGCATTGCCGATCGATACTGGAGGGGCCCATCAACGTTTGGAAAAAACAATGTTTATGCCCTCCTTCATCAGGCCCCCCTGACAATTTCGGGCCCTAGGCACGTGCCTACTTGGCTTATTGGTTAATCCTGCCCTGAGTTGCTCAGGTTCTTTCTGACTGCCCTGTGTTCTGCCACCCTGCTCTCTGCCCCGAACTCCTGCCTGCCACGATCTCCTGCCTACCCCGAACTCCTGTAGCCCTGACTCTCCCACTTGCCCCAAACTCTGGCCTGCCCTGAACTCCTGCAGCCCCGACTCTCCCACTCTTCCCCGCAGTGCAAGCCCGTGGTTTTAACCCGTGTGCTTAAAACAGGTTCAAACCATATGCTCGCAAAAAAGTTTAAAACGGTTAAAAAAAATTCTCTGCCGGGCTCGGAGGGCCAGCGCATGCACAGACCATCTACAGATGGTCTGGGCATGCGTTGGGATCGCTATAGAGCGATCCAAGCAGGCAGTTGGCGTGATTCCGATCACCTTCATTTGCACGAGGGCGATTCATGAATCAGCCCCCCGGACACGGATCTGATCCGATCCGTGCCCTTAGTGAATCTAGCCCTATGGCTGGTGTTAGTGGGAGGACCTAAATATTAGGTGTACTGATAAGTGCCTAGGTTCCTGCTATGCGGTCTCAAGGGGCCTAAATGGAGGCACCCAGATATACTGTAGAATTGCCCCCATAACATTTCCTTTACATGATCACAGTTACACCCCTCCCCCGATCCAGCAGGGGAGAACACTTCAAAAGAAGCGGTGCCAACAGCTCACCGAGACCAGCAGCAGTATCGGGAGCCCCTCTCCAGCAGGGCACCTGATCACAGTTACACCCCTCCCCCGATCCAGCAGGGGAGAACACTTTAAAAGAAGCGGTGCCAACGGCTCACCGAGACCAGCAGCAGTATCGGGAGCCCCTCTCCAGCAGAGCACCTGATCACAGTTACACCCCTCCCCCGATCCAGCATGGGAGAATACTTTAAATATATATTTTTTATTTCTCTTGATACTTATTTTTTATCTCTATTTTTTAATTTATTTTACTTATTTATTTTTAATTCTATCTTTAAATTTATTTATTCATTACTTGGTGGAATATTCATTTCTATCTCTATCCTCTATCTCTGTCTTTATATTTTATCTTTATTTTTCATAAATTGTCTCTTCAAGTTAGATTGTGAGCCTTTGGGACAGTTAGGGAATTTCCAAGTACCTATCTTATTTATTTTTATTTATTGTATCTTTTAATGCATTCATTTTTGTAAACCGCTTAGAAACCGCACGGTTATTAGCGGTATATAAGAATTAAATTAAATTAAATATATGCATAACCTGAGAACAAGCAGAACAGGTGCAGCTCTGGGACTTAAGTTTACATTTTATAAAATATGCAGATACTGTATACATCTATTCTTAACAGCACATAGATGCTCCTAACTACAGCTGCATTAGAACCAAATATGTACAGTACACATATAAGTGCATATGCTGCTGTTTAAAACTATGAACCACATATGTTTGTTTGCCGTTCTGTTGTGTTAAATTACCCAAGATGAGGGTGAGAATAAATTTAATAAAAAGCTAGCTGTCTAATTTACAGGATATAGCAAGTATGTGAATAAGTTACATCAGTTTTCAAAGTAATTTGTGCATGCATTCCTTTCTAATTACTCCACTGAAATTACACGTAGACATTTACTATGAAGTATGGATAAAATGTTTGAGAAAATTTAAGCATGCATACCTTTTGGAAATGCAAAACTATACATGTAAGCCAAAACTGTCTTCAGAAATACCTCAGCAGGTAAAGTATGCTTGATATGGCCTAAAGTACATACCTCTACCCAAATATGCTTTAGGTAATGTTGAAATAAGTCATTTTGGCAAAAAGCCTCTTTTTCATGCACATTCATAGCTTAAAAATTATTCCCTAGAGGAGAATATCATTGCTAAAGATAAACACTTTTTAGAAGCTTGTTCAGTTTGCTTTAGGACACGTGGATTTTGGGTAGATGCAATAAGGTTGCTCAGGTTTATCTTCTCTTTCTGAATTTTGTATACTTGAGTTTTGGAGACAATTTTAAAATAAAACTTTAATCTTCAAAATCTACTGCAAAAATGTGCTAGCAGATGACACTGAATGTATAGATCCCTGAATTAGTATTTTTATTCAGACCTCTGAGCCTAGACTATAGGGAAACCTACAGGTTTTTGCTCTAAAATTGCAGATTTGATGGGATGTAGATTGCTGATGTTATGTATGGACTTATATCCTGCCAAATCCTCATTAGTGGATATTATAGTTAGCTGTAAAGTGGAACCCCTGCTAAATATTTCATGACCTGGATATTCTGACAATGTGCACAAAAGAATAATCCATGCTAAGTCAAATTGTTTTTATCTCTGTATTTATTCAAAAATGCAGTATCCTTTATGTTGGAATTAAAATTTATATTTGAAAAATAAAGGAATATTTTCACCTTTACGCTGTTATAATTCTGAACTCTAAACTGATTTCCATTTTTATTATTTTTTTAATTCGATCTTGTGCAATACCAGACAATATATCAAACTTAGGGATCCTTTTACTTTGCTGGAGTAAAATGTAGCTGTACCATACTCTTATGTGGGGTTTTCCTATGCACTAAGGCCTGGATTCTATAACCAGCACCATCGGCGGTGGCCACCTTAAAAATGGCTGCTGATTGTGTGTCATTCATGCGAGTTTCCCTCAGGATAGCTGGCGCTCTCCAATGCAGTTTTATCCGGTAAAGCGAATGATTAGAGGTTTGAGGAAGCCCTGGAGGATAAGCAGATTTCAGATGAAGTTTTGGAAAAATAGATTGATTTGGATTATATGTGAATTTTGGATTTTATTTAGTTATTGCATTTAAGATTTTTGAAAATTTTTTGGATGGGAGCACTAAGCACTTTTTGAATTTGGAGCACCTAGCACTTTTTCAATCAGCAGCAATAGAAGCCCGGGACTTTTATCAACTCCCTCATGGCCCAATTGGATCAGTTGGGTGGGGTTTCGGCGGGAGGGCTTGTCTGTGGTGTTCTTTGCTCACATGTTTATAGACAATAGACTGTTTTCAGTCCAATTCTTTATATGTGAGTTTGCAAACCTGAGGAAGGCGTGTTCACTGAAACACAGACCGTGTAGGGTCCGGTTGGATTTTTATCACTGTATTTTTTATCATTGTACTTTTTTAATTGAATTTTCATGGTTTTATATGTCAGTGTTTAATAAATTATCTCCAGAACATCTGTATCCACAGTTTTTGTTTTTGTTTTCATCGGTGGATTGTTTTCACTGTGGATCATTGGGTCTCCCCATTTTTCTTTGTTGTAGATGTAGGAATGAGACAAATCATGAAAAAGTTGAACTGACTGAGGGGCTGATACAGTTGACTACTGTGAGCAGAAGCATATGGTTAGTGCGAGGGGTATGTGCATAGTACTGGGTGCAAAGGCCTGGATTCTGTATAGGACGCCCAGGAGGGGTATCCTATACAGCAGGGCTGCCCAAGTCCGGTCCTCGAGATCTACTGGCAGGCCAGGTTTTCAGGATATCCACAATGAATATGCAGGAGAGAGATTTACCTACACTGCCTTCTTGGTATGCAAATCTCTCTCATGCATGTTCATTGTGGATATCCTGAAAACCTGGCTTACCAGATCTCGAGGACCGGACTTGGGCAGCCTTGCTATACAGAATCGGGCCTACACTAACCCCGATTCTGTAACCGGTGTCCATGTTACAGAATCGGGTTAGAGTAGACGCAGCTGCTACACGTATCGTGGCAAGGGATCTCCCTGCCACGATAAGTATAGTGGCCACGGCCGCCTATCCAATCACCGGCAGGAGGGTACCCAACCCCTCCTGCCAGAACGCTGCCCCCCCCCTGACACTCCCGATCACCAGCAGGTGGGTGCCCAACCCATCCTGCAGTAAGACCGCCCCCCCGACACTTCTGATCGTCGGCAGGAGGGTGCCCAACCCCTCCTGCCGGAAGGCTGCTCCCCCCACACTCCTGATCACTGGTAGAAGGGTGCCCAACCCATCCTGCCGGAAGGCCGCCCCCCCCTCCAGACCCCCAGTGGGGATGGGCGAACCCGATAAGCTTAAGGCCTAATTGGTCCAGGCTCCTACTTGCTGCGATAAGTATAGCAGCTGCGTCTACTTACATTGTAGGCCAGCATTTTGCTGGCCTACATTGTAAGCATCTCTTCCTCTATTAGGGAGACGCATAGGGCTGCCTAGGTTCGCCTAAGGCCTTTAGGTGAGCTTAGGCAGTCTTGTGGGCCTCCCTAGGCTCCCGGAGGCGCCTTCAATATAGGCGGCCTGCCTGGGGAGCATTTTTTTTTTAAACGTGCATCCTGATTGGCTGATTAGACAGCTGTAGAATGCCTACAGCTGCCTAAAATCGAGATGCACTTTGCAGAATCAGGGCCAAAATGCCTAAAGGAGTTCACTGCAGAAATTACCCTGAGCAGTGCTGGTAGAGTACACATGGGTGTACAGTATTTTAAAATGAAAGTTAGCGAACCCATTAGGTATTCAGGTGCAATGCACAGAGGTAAATGGGATTCTAAAGCATGCAGAACATGAGATCTAGGGCAGCTAAAGGGATTTAATGCCAATTTTTCTTTTTCTACGATCATAACAAGTGTCTACACCTTTAACTCTTTAATTGACAGATGGTGAAACGGCTGTTTTATGTAACTTGTTGAACGAGAGCAACAGTGCCAAGTAACAGGCATTTGGAGATGCAGATCACTCATAAGAGTCTTAGAAGACACATGCTGCTTCTGAGCAACAATAATAAATAGAGGGTTAAGAGGGTCCTTTTACCAAGCTGCAATAAGTACCAGCATGTGCTTACTACAGCTTAAAATGACTTACCACAAGGCACGCTCAGGCAGCCTGTGATATGTTCCAGGGGAACGAACCCACACATGCAGTAAAAATGATTTTGTACTGCGGGGGAGATGTGTCTGCAGTAATCAGCACAGCTACATTGCCATGCACTAACTGATTAGTGCATGAGCCCTTACCACCTTCAAAATAGGTAACAAGGACTCATGTGCTAATGACACTATTAGTGTATGTCAGTAAATATCATATTTTCACATATATAACACATCTGTATCATGTACAGATGTTAAAAGGAAAAAGCCATATAATAAACTTACATTAATATGTGAAAATATTCTTCCTCCCTGAAATCTTCCTGCTTAGGCTGGTGGTGGGACTGCAGCCTTCGGGATCCCCCTCCTTGAAGTCCTCCATACACTAATGTCTCTTCCTCTCCCCTCCCCTCCCCCCACGATTGCCATTCTGCTGTCTTCTTCTCCTCCCTGTAGCCCTACTTCTTTAATAATGTGCTCCAGGAGGGATTCCCACAGGCAGTCTTGTATGTTATCGGGGCCCTTTTCTCTTCTGATGTGTACACAGAGTAAGAAGTACTATGGGGAGGAGAAGGAGAGGAGAGCGAACAGCAGGAATGTAGCTGAGGGGAGAAGGAGACATTGGCAAAGACAGTAGCCCTGTAAAAAATAAAATAAATTTGTGTAGTGTAAAAATGCATGTAATGCATGCATTATATATGTGAAAATATGATAACATTTGGTTAATTTAAATTCTAAAGCTTCTTCACATATATATCAATTTAGATTCTTATTCACAGAAGCTATTGCTTATAGTTCATATATTCAAAAATAACAATTATTCATATATAAATCACTAACACATACCAACATGATCTTCTTTAAACTACATTCTTGTTCAAATATTTGTCCAAGTCCCAAATGTCCAGAATAAGACCTTTTGGACATTGAAGGGGCCAGGAATGTGACGGATTGGCCACCCCAGATATGGCAACAGAGCAGTGGGTCACCTTACAGGGCACTGCTGTGAACTTCACAAAAAGGGTGCCACATAAGCATCTCACCAGAACTCCAATATAAGTAATGTTGAGCACCCCAAAACTCACTATACTCACCTGTCTACAACTCCAATAGCTCTTATGGCACCTATATGGCAGTACAGTAGGATTTGTTTTTTTTTGGTGGGCTCATATTTTCCACCATGAATGTAGTGGTTAGAGTGGCTTATGGGCCTGGGTTCTCCTCTCTATGGTTCACTAGCACCCCCCCCCCCCCCGAGTCTACTTAAGAGACCGCAGTGCAACTCTACTAGGCTTTCCTATAGCAGGTGCTGATGTTCCAGAGATAGATATGTACATTTTTATTCTGATTATTATGGCAGTGTGATGGAATCAGTGATCACGGGGGGAGTACTTTGTGTCTGCAGTGGTTATCTAGTCACTTTGGATACCTTCTTTGACACTTAGACATAGCTTTAGATTGCCTAAGTCACAACATATAAGTTCTGTCCAGGCAGCCTCGTAAAACTTTTGATTATCCCTGCAGTATGACTAAGTCTAGGTCAGCCCACATCCCACCCAAATCCTGCCCTCACCACTCCTCCAAAAATGCTTTTTCAGCTCTGGGCACACAGCAGCATTCAGAGGCCTAAAATGTTCCTGGATATGTCTAAAAAGCTGTTTCGATTATTGGCACTTGGACGACTGTCTTTTAGGTCGTCCAAGTGCCGACTTGGACGGGTTTTTAGATGTATTTCTGTTTTAATTATGAGCCCCTTAGTCTCTCCATATGATCTTCATTATACTCATTATTACCAATGCAGAGCCCATCAAGTCCAGCAACTTTGCCCAAGATCACAGTTCTCAAACATCAATAAAAGCTTTGAATTTCAACTTTCACTCAACTCTTTCGCTGTTGCATCTTCAGGAATCGAGACTGAATATCTTGAACATAGAAACATAGGAACATGATGGCAGATAAAGGCCAAATGGCCCATTTAATCTGCCCATCCACAGTAACCAACCTTTCTCCCTCCACGGGCAAGAATTCATTTGGATACCAGCCAAGGCAGTAAGCTAATCATATGCAAATCTGAAGCATACAGAATTTGTGTGTTGATCAGAATAAGCATACTGGGTGCATGTACACAAGGTTCTGTACCGAGGGCAGCTAGTATTCTGCACACATCCAAGTAAGATAGAAATGCTAGAATGTTATTCTGTGAATAACTGAATATGTATATACCTTAGAGCAGGAGTGGGTGCCCATGTTCCTTAAGGACTGCTGCTCAGTCAGATTTTCAGGATATCTCAATGAATAATCATGCGATCTATTTGCATACAATGGAGACAGTACATGCAAATATAGTAGATCTCATGCATATTCATTGGGGAAATCCTGAAAACCTGACTGGGTTGTATCCCTTGAAGACCAAGGTTATTCACCCTTGCCCTAGAGAAAAGAAGAGATAGGGTGATGTGATACAGGTGTTTAAATTCTTGAAAGGTATTAATGAGCAACTAAATCTTTTTCAAAGATGGGGAAGTAATGGAACTAGAGGACAAGAAATTAAACCTCAAGGAGGTAAGCTTAAAAGGAATATCAGGAAATATTTTTTTCACTGAAAGAATTATGGATGCCTGGAACACCTTCCCAGTGGAAGTGGTTGGGACAAAAACAATGAGGATGCAAAAAGGCGTGGGATACAGAGAATATCTTTAAAAAAAATTAAAAAAAAAAGGCTTGGGATACAGAGAATACCTATCTAACAGGAGGATGGCATAAAAGGAAAACTAATGACATAGAGGGGTGTAACCTACATGGAGCTGCAGGTACAATCTTGTCACTATGTTACTATGTGCAGTACACAGTGAAAATCTGGCTGGTTTTCAGTAGTATGGCCTAGTCCAGGGGTAGGCAATTCCGGTCCTCGAAAGCCACAGGCAGGTCAGGTTTTCAGGATATCCACAATGAATATGTATAAGATGGATTTGCATGCACTGTCTCCTTGCGATGCAAATCCATCTCATGTATATTTATTGTGGATATCCTGAAAACCTGACCTGCCTGTAGCTCTCGAGGACCGGAATTGCTTACCCCTGGTCAATGAATCTAGCTTTTCAGCAGCCAAGGATGGAGCAATGGGTTAAGGAGGAGGTTGGGAATTAGAGGCTGGTTAGTCTGACCTCAGTAGTAAGTAAACTAATGGAAACTTTTCTAAAGCGGAGGATAGTGAGATTTCTAGAATCAAATTGACTGCAGGACCTGAGGCAGCATGGTATTATGAGAGGCAGGTCTTGTCAGATGAATCTGACCAAACAGTTGAATATGGGAGGGGCGCTAGATATGGTGTATTTGGACTTTAGCAAAGCTTTTGCCACATAGGCAACTGATAATTAAACTGAATGCATACGATAAGAGCCCCAAAGTAACAAACTGGATTAAATGCTGGTTAAGTGGAAGGAGACAAAGGGTAGTGGTAAATGGAGCTTCCTCTGAGGATAAGGATGTTGTTGGTGCAGTGTCACGAGGTTCTGTCCTTGGGCTAGCTCTATTTAACATCTGTATGAGTTTTATTGTGGACATGGCAGGATTAAAGGGTAGGCCTAATAAGTACGTGCCTTGGGCCTAAAGAGTTCAGGGGGGCCCAGAATGCTGCCTGCTCTGATGATGTCAGTGTACCTGCCTCTGTGTCCGGCTTCAAGCGTCCAAGTATTGCCTCCTCCTGCTGCCTTCATTATTCAACGGCAGCTGAACTCGCAGTCTTCAAAAGGCTGTGGACATTGGTTACTACACGCTGCCCGCTGCTGACCCAGAAGCCATTCCACTGATGCTGGGATTTTGTATTAGAGGGAAGGCTTCTGGGGACCGCTGCCCATGGCCTTGTAAAGACTGCAAATTCGGATGCACTGAATAATGAAGAAGGAAGGAGAAGTTGCTACTTGGACTTCTGGAGCTGAGGGAACATAAGAGGGCAGAGGCAGAGGCAGGGAGGGGACAGGGCCCACTGAAGAATTAATCCTGTCCTGATTGTGGAAGGACTGTCTGGCAAAGTTTGTCTTTTTGTGAATGATACCAAGCTCTGTAATAGGGTAGACACTCTGGAGGGTGTGGATGAGGCGGGCTCTAGCGAAGCTTGAAGAGTGGTCTGATAATTGGCAACTAAGACTTATTGCAGGGTCATGCACTTGGGTTGCAAAAATCCAGGAGAACAGTATAGTATAGGAGGCGAAGTACTTCTGTGTGCAGAAGAAGAGGGGGATTTGGGGATGACTGTGTCTGATTATCTCAGGGTGGAAAAACAGGTAGAAAAGGTGATGGTCAGAGCCAGGAGGATGCTTGGGTGCATATGAAGAGGAATGGTCAATAGGAAAAGGGAGGTGATAATGTCATTGTATAAGTCTCTGATGAGGCCCCATTTGGAATATTATGTGTGATTTTGGAGACCCTACCTTCAAAAAGATATAAAAAGGATGGAATCGGTCCAGAGTGCTGCTACAAAATTGGTTAGTGGTCTTTGTCATAAATTGTATGGGGACAGACATAGAGACCTTAATATGTATACTCTGGAGAAAACATGGGAGAGAGGAGATATGATAGATATGTAAATATCTCTGTGTCGTTAATGTGCAGGAGGTAAATATTTTTCAAATGAAGGAAAACTCCGGGAGGAGAGGGCATAGGATGAAGTTAAGAAGTGATAGGCTAAGGAGTAGTGCAAGAAAATACTTCTTTACAGAAAGGGTGGTAGATGCATGGAATAGTTTCCCGCTGGAGGTGGTGGAAATGAAGACTCTATCTGAATTCAAGATAGCATGGGACAGGCATGTGGGATCTCTTAGAGAGAGGAGGAGATAGCAGATGTGGATGGGCAGACTGGATGGACCATTCGGCTTTATCTGCCATCATGTTTCTATATTTCTAAGCATATTGCTCTTGGGGGTTTGGAAGTGAGGAAGGAAGATATGTGACATAAGAATAGCTCAGACCAATGATCTGTCTAGCCCAGTATCCTGTTTCCAACAGTAGCCAATCCAGATCACAAGTACCTCACAGAAACTTAAATAGTAGCAACATTCCATGCTACCAGTTCCAGGGCAAGCAATAGCTTCCTTCATGTCTGTCTCGATAGCAGACTATAGATTTTTACTCCTGGAACTTTTTCAAATCATTTTTAAACCCAGCTTTGCTAACTGCTGTTACCACATCCTTTAGCAGCGAGTTCCAGAACTGAATTTTATTTGAGTGAAAAATATTTCCTCGTATTTCTTTTAAATGTATTTCCATGTAGCTTCATTTCATGTCCCCTAGTTTTTGTCGTTTTTGAGAGTAAAAGATCAATTCATTTTTACCCATTCTACACCACTCAGTCATATCTCCAAGTTGCAGAGCCCTAACCTCTTTAGCCTTTTCTCATATGAGATGCATTCCATCCACTTTGACAAGTAGTTTGCTACTTGTGCATGTGAAATAAATTGACTATGTGATGCAGCGAAGAAAATATGTTCAATACCATTGAAACACATGCCATGACTGGGTGGTGAGGTGATATTCTTGGGGTTCACTCCTTGTTTTTGCCTTCAAGCCTTTGAGCATATTTGTTTTGATATAAAAAGCTTTCTTTCAAATATAAAGAATTATTATGGAAATATTTGAATTCCTTGTAGAGTGAGGTTTAAATAGGGCAAACCTCCTTCAACATGTTGAGTAACAATGTTATAATCATGTGCACCTAATGTGATGCACCTGTGTGTGATTTGAGCCACTTTAAGTGGGAGGATATGTGGGGGGTGTCCTAATTTATTCCTCAGTTAGAATACACATTTTTATGGATATCTTTGGTTTCATAAGTAAATTAAGGAAAACTTTTGTTGTTTACCTGCAATTACATTACTTTCTTTTCCAGAGATAAATAAAAACAAGATTTGACATCGATATGTGAACATTTCTAAGAAAGAACTTAATATTTTATGGGGTGTCCTAATTTTTTCACATGACTGTATATCATCCAGACCAGGTGATTTATCATTCTTTAACTTGTCAATTTGGTTCAGTAAATCTTCCAGGTTTACTGAGATTTCTTTCTATTCCTCTGCATCTTCACCCTTGAAAACCCTTTTTGGTTCAGATAGATCTCTTTACGTCTTCTGTAATTACCAAAGCAAAAAGTTCATTCATCTTCTCTGCTATGATGACATTGTCCTTCCTCAGTGCCTCTTTTGCTTCTTCATGATCTAAAGGTCCCACAGATTCCCTCACAAGCTTTCTACTTCTGATGTACCTCAAGAAATTGTTTCTGTGAGTTTTGTCTCTGTGAGAAGTTTTTCTTCATATTCTTTATCAATGTTTTGCTAGTGCTCATAATAATAAAAAAAGTCTAAAAACCCGCCTAAATCGGTACACCAAGTACTGATAATCGAACAGGGTTTTAGATGTATCTAAAACCAGCTTAGGCTTTTTCCCTGCGTTTTTGGAGGACTGGGTAAGGCAGGATGTGGGCCGACCTAGACTTAGTCATTTGGCAGCCATAATCGAAAACTTTGACAGGTTGCCTAGACAGAACTTATACATTTTGACTTAGACCAAGTCAAAACAGGTATAAGTTCTGGAATGGGCCATTGAGTTGATTGTGGCTGCTATAATCAGCTCAGTGGCCCAGGGAACCCGTCTCTCCAACTCCATAACAATCGCGGCAGGAGGAATGTCCAGTCCCTCCTGCCCAAAGCTGCCGCAACCCCCGTGAATGTTTATGATCAACTGACTTTCCCGCCATAATTCAAATTGGCGGGCTGCCCTATTCCCAATCAGGTCAATGAACTCACTATTTACAAAGTTGCACAGCAGACTTCAGAGCATACCCCGAAGAAAGCCACAGCATGGTGGCTGAAATGTCTGTTTCTACCTGACAAATGCCAGCTGCGGAAACCCTGAGGGAACATCTAACAGAACATTTTTATGCATTCTCCACTTTTGCTGCATTAGGTGCATGTTGGCGCCTAATGTAGCTTGGTAAAAGGGACCCTTATGCATTTAAACCTTTTGAAAATTGACCCAGGAAACATTAATAAAGAAGCATGAAAATTACAAATATGTGATTCATTCCTTCATTGCTGCTCCTATTTAATACTCCTACTCATAGTTACAGCTACAACAATCACTTATCTTCCCTTACAAATATTTACTAAGCATGCAAACTACAGGTTTTTTCATGTCTAGAAATCTAAAATCTAAATGAAATAATTATGCTTAAATTGACTTCCATAAATAAATAAATATATAGTGTCTCCCGGTCTTTCGGGATTGATGGTTCGCTGTCCCGGTCATTTGCGGTATTTTCCAATCGCGAACCACCAACAAGGAGAAGGCAGCAGGAGAGGCAGAAGAGAGCAGCCGGAGTGCTGGTGAGTGCAGGAAATCACTCGCTATATGCTCTGAACACCTCTTCCTGCACTAAGTCGGGCCTTATCCAATCAGGAGTTGTTTTGACACGCAGCTCCTCATTGGTAAGGCCCAACTTAGTGCAGGAAGAGGCGGTCGGAGCATATAGTGAGTGATTTCCTGCACTCACCGGCGCTCCGGCTGCTCTCTCCTGCCTCTCCCGCTGCCCTCTCCAGTCTCCCCCATGAAAAACTGTATTCGCGGTTTTTCAAGATTTGCGGGGGTTCCTAGAATATCGGGGGAGTACATTATATATATTATATGAGTCACATAGCTATAGTTATCTTCAAATGATGATTGCCAAATACCAAGCCCTGCTAGCTTAACAGTTTCTCAACGATGTGACTCTAAAATCTTAGGTACTGTTTCTTTTCAGTTAATTACTTCAAAGGTTCTTGCTTTTTACACTAGGGCCCAGATAATTACAGCATAATGTTCAACAGTTAAGAGACTGTTTACAGTTACTATATCAAGATTGAAAATAAAGCATTTACAAGATTTGAAGACTATTGCAACCAACTGTTTGAGCACAACAGTGGAGGACTTTGGGGGCTGTAAGCTATAGACCACTAGTTTAATGTATGTGGGTATGTATCTTCTAATATAATAAAACGGTAAGCCGCGCATGCGCACTTCCTAAGCGTGTGTCCGTTTTCCGTGAGCTGTAGCTAGGAAGTGCGCATGCGCGACTCACCCCCTGCCCTCTCCATCGCCTCCCGGCTCCAGTGGCGTGACAGTTTTCAAAGAGGCGCGGGATTGTTTCAACGCGGAACCACCAGCCGTTAAAACTCCTGGCGCTGACTCCCGACGGTGGAGGAGAGGCAAGGTAGAAGAAGATTTCCGCTGCCCAGCACCCGAGTCCTTTTCCGCCCCCCCCTTTCCCTTACCGTGGCCCCGACTGGCGATTTAAGCAGCATGTCCAGCAGTCTTCACACGCTGCTTCGGGCCCTTCTACTGCCCTGATTTGTTCCGGACGTGCCAGAGTAAATCAGACCAGTAGAAGGACCCGAAGCAGCGTGTGAAGACTGCTGGACACGCTGCTTGAATCGCCATGTGTAGTCGGACCCGTGGGAAGGGAAGAGAAGGGGGGGGCGGCAAAGGACTCGGGCCCGCGTTTGTAGTCGTGACTGTGGGAAGGGAAAGGGGGTAGAGGAAACAATAATGCTGCTGCACAGGGAACTGGTGTGGGGGGAGGGAAATGGAAGGGGGAGGGAATGCTGCTTTGGACAGACAGACAGAGGGAGGAAGGGAGACAGAAAGACACAGGGGCAGGTGCACAGGGAACAGACACAGGTGCAGGGAGATATACAGAAAGACAAACAGACAAAGGGGGCCAGGGACAGAGACAGATAGAAAGAAAGACAGCGGGAGTCGCATCAGGAGGGGTGCGGGATGCCGCAGAGCGAACTTTTTCAATGGGTGCAACTGGGCGGCTGTCGGGAGCCTCTGATCAGGAGCAGAGCAAGGTAAGTGTATCATAGGGATAAGAAGGAGGAGGGGGGGAGAAAAAGGAAGGGACGACTACTGCTGGACAGGGGGAGAAGGAAAGAGGTGCTGATGGACAGGGGGGGGGGTGAAGAAAAAGGAACGGAGGCCTAATGTTGGACAGGGGGAGAAGGAAGGTGCTGCTGGACAGGGGGGAGGTAAAACAAAGGGAGAAGGGCTGCTGCAGCATAAGAAGAGCTGTGAAGGGGTGGTGGTGAACACAGGGGAGGTAAAAGGAAGGGAGAATGGACAGGGGGAGCAGGCAAGGGGTGGTGATGGACAGCCAAGGAAAAAGAAAGACAGAAAGAAAGAAAGCGGCTAAGGAGAGAGAGAGAAAAAAAGAAATAAAGAGAGACACACACACATATATTCTAGCACCCGTTAATGTAACGGGCTATAAGACTAGTATGTGTATAATGACATTATTCTTAACAGTAAAACCTGCATTCCTGTTTTTAGATTATCAGAATTTGCTGACAACTGGAATCTTTTACATACATGCATTTAATTGAACACATTTGGTTCATTAGCAGTTTTTAGCGCCGGCTGCGGTAGTAACAGCTCTTATGTTCATGGGAATTCTATGAGCGTTGGAGCTGTTACCGCCATGACCAGCGCTAAAAATCGTGCTACGGTTTTGTATTGGGGGGAGGGGGTTAATGTAGGTCTTTCCCATAGACTGTCCTGTCCATTTTTAATGTGGCATAAAGCAGAGCTTTTAATTTTAATTTAAAAATTTTTGCAGACCCTGCACTAACTTGGCCATTTGCACATGAGATCTGCAAAAAATTAACACAGGAGCACATACCACTTCCTATGAAGGAGGTGCTAATTGCTCCCTTATTAACCCTGTAGTAACCAGTTAACACACACTAATCTTAACACACTAGCTGATTTATTGATTTATTATTGCACTTACCGTATATTTCACCTGTATCCTAAGCAGATTACAATATAGGCTAAAACCACATACACAATACACAAGACTCCAAATAATATTCATTTTAAACGACAATATGTAAGCTACTGCAGAACCCCACTTCCAGTTCATAAAGTGCCAAACATCCCTAAAAAGAAGGCACAGTCAAACAGATACATTTTTAATAGTTTAATAGTTATTTATTTTATTTATTTAAAATATTTATAATCCGCTTAAAGCCTAAGCAGATCACAATAAAACATACATAAAAGAATGGACATACATAAATTGTTCTCCCATCTTGCACAATCTTAAATTCCGCAGCAGCCTGTTTCATAAAGGAGGGCCCGCCATGGAAACGGCCATCCTTCTTGTCTCTGTGTAGTGATTGGTGTTGGGTCTCGCAGTCTCCAGTTGTACACCAGTCTCAGATCTTAACACTTTCATGCCCATTCTCTACCCATGACACGTACCCTGTTAGAAATATATAAAAGAATAAGTAATGCACTCATTAGCATGAACAAACAGGCAAATTACCACAAAACACAATAAGGCTTTTCTCACTTACTAAGCCCACATTAGGGCTTAAAGCAATTTAATGAAAAGGCCCCTTAGTGTATTCTAAATCTAAAACAGATTAATTTATGAATTAAAGCATCAATTTGCATGCATTAAAAAGTTCTAATGTGAAGTAAAATAGGCCTGACCTCCTACAGCTATGCAAACGACATCACCATCCTCCTTCCTTTTGACCAACCAGCGCCCTCCATGACAGGCATGCTGCACAGAACACTAGAAACAGTAGCAACTGAAACTAAATCCTGACAAAACAAAATTCATCCTCCTCGAAAATAGCAAAACCATAACAAACCTAGTAATAAACTCTATCACACACCCCATTCAACCCACTCTAAAACTTCTGTGAATGCTGATAGACAGAGGCTGTACCATGCAACCACAAATCAATAAAACAATACAAAAATCATTCGCAATCATGAGAAACCTAAGACCAGTTCGAAAATTATTCGACAGAAAACAATTCCAGCTAGTGGTCCAATCTCTAGTCCTTGGTCTACTAGACTACTGCAACATCCTCTATCTTCCTTGCCCCGCAACCATGATAAAACAACTACAAACAGTACAAAACACAGCTCTAAGACTTATCTACTCACTGAGGAAATACGACCACATCACAGCAGCATACCTCGACTCACACTGGCTCCCAATACAAGCAAGAATACTTTTCAAATTCTATCGCCTATTATTCAAAGCCATAAACGGAGACAGCCCAGTCTACTGGAACAACTGACTAATTGAAACCACCACAACCAGACATAGGAGAACCCACACACCATTCTCATACCCTCCAATCAAAAACGTCAAATGAAAAAAAAATGTACGCTGCCCTCCTAGCCACCCAAGCAGTAAAACTAGACCACCAACTCTCCAACTTACTGATCTCGACCGCAGACTACAAAACCTTCAGAAAAGAAATAAAAACCCTGCTATTCAAAAACTCCATAAAGACAAACTAACACAGCAAGATCTATCTCAAGCCCCATTTGCAATCCATTTCACCCTTTAGCACCTCCAAAAATGTCCAGACAATTCCTAATGTACTCCTAAATGTCCTGACAACTCATATGTAATCCGCCTTGAACCGCAAGGTAATGGCGGAATAGAAATCATTAATGTAATGTAACACCAGGTCAATTAAGAATGCAACTTTTATTCTTTGTAATCCGGTCATTGATTGCACTTTAAACATTTTTTTGTGACTGAAATCCGAATTTCCTGATCAGGTGTGTTCTGTAGAGTCTTTTCCATGTATGAGTAAGTAGGGTGGAAGGGTATTGGTTATGGTTAAAAGCCTGAAATCTCTAGAGTAAGAAGGAAAGTTGGTATTACATTGTTACTACTGACATTTAAGGTTTATGATTGGTTTGCATTTCTCCTAATCAGAATGAACATTTAGTCATAAGATTTATAGAGTGGTCAGGCACATTAGATTTTAACCTTTCAGACTGGGCATTATGAGATTTCAACTGGCATGATGATGTGCATCCTTTGTCCCCATTGATTGATAGGTTTCAGACTGCTATGTCTACCTTGGGTTTTATTCAAGTGGTAATCGATCCAACTAGGACCCTTGAACTTAGTTTTTGACTCATCACATAAAATAAAGCACAGCAGTAAACATCTAGGCATGTATCAAGGTCTCAGTCCCATAGCTGGGTCATGAGCTTGTCATGGATGAGAATTCAACATAGAGAAATGACTTATAAAAGTTATAACCTAAATATAGAATCAATTTTAAAAATTGAGAACTATGATAGGAGAAAATTTTGTACACTGGGATATGGAATCTGGGAATGTGCTTTTGGGAGTGGTAATATGGCAGACTTTTTCCTCAGAGAATGGGCAAGGGGTCTTATCATGACCGACAAGTTTAAATATCAAAATCTTAGTGGAGCCCCTGTGGACCAGAGCTCTTAAGTCTTTTGCCTTCCATTATGATTATAAAATGAGGTCCAAGCCATAGATTCTGTCCATAAGGGATTAGATTCAGTAAATGGCACCCATATTATGGTGTCAAAAAAATAGAAGCTGAACACTATTCTATAAATGGTGCTTGGAGTTAGATACTATTTATAAAATAGTACATAGCATCGGGATACGCGTCCAACTTTAGGCATGAGGAACTACGCCTTGTGTATAAATTAGGCATGGAAGAATTTTATTGCATTACATTAGTGATTTCTATTCCGCCGTTACCTTACGGTTCAAGGTGGATTACGCAAGAATTGTCATGATGCTGCGAAATACATTCGATGGATTACATGAGAATTGTCATGATACTAGTAAATGCGTAATGAGTGGTTTGAATATTTTTGATTTGCTATGTAGATAGTGTTGTGGTTGAAGCTTGGGGCGGGTTTGGTCCTGTTATAAAGGTTTAACCTTTTCCTATCGTGTGTCCCGGATGACGGGACATTCCAAAAATGTCATTGCCATTGTATGTCCCATGGCATGGGTTATACAGTACATGACAGGAACACAAAATATTTGAATTTATAGACTTATGATTTATTTACATTATATTTACAATAGCCGTAAATGATAACGGTGAATAATACAAAACTTTGCTAAAATAATTACGATTGGAACCAGCGTAGCGTAAAATTTATTACGATAGGAAAAGGTTAATGTATTTTTTGAACAGTAGTGTTTTTGTTTCTTTTTTGAAGGTTTTGTAGTCTGTGGTCGAGGATAGCAGATTTGTGAGTTGCCTGTCCAGCTTTGCTGCTCTGGTGGCTAGTAGATTGTCGTACATTTTTCTTCGTTTGACATTTTTGGTAGGTGGGTGTGTGAATAGTGTGTGGGTTCTCCTGTGTCTGGTTGAGGTAGATTGAGTTAGTCGGTTGTTCCAGTAGGTTGGGCTGTTTCCGTTTATAGCTTTAAATAGTAGGCAATGGAATCTGAAGTGTACTCTTGCTTGTATTGGGAGCCAGTGTGAGTCGTGGTATGCTTCTGTGATGTGGTCGTATTTTTTTAGCGCACATCTTTAGCAAACTTCCCTCACCCACCCATGTTCCTCCCAAGCCACCTTTTCAGTTACTTGCCAAAATATTAGCGCGTACATCTTTATAGAATAGCAGCATGATGTGTGCGCAAATTCAAATTGTTGCCAATTAAGACCAATAATTGGTAGCACTCAATTACTGGCAATAATTGACTCATTAGTCAATTAAAGTGTGCATGCAGCTTTGGGCATCATTTATAGAATCTGGGGGTAAATGTCTCCACACAGCACTGTATACATCTGATATATGGTATACACACAAATATGATAATAATAATTAAATTTTGTAGAGAAGATACAGGATAAAGGGAAAGGAGGATTGAGAGTAAGTAATTCAAAGAGAATGTGTTCTTGGGAAGGGGATTTTCCTTGCTGTAGATAAAACTAGAACTAGGTGGGAATAGTGCGGAGGGATGGGAAAGCTGGTTGGCAAGATGTGTGGCCCATCGCTTCCCTCCCAAACAAAGAAGCTTCAAGGCTGCATTTGCCACAGTTGGAACTGTAATTATTTTGTAGAGTAATGAGGGAAGACTCAACAAGTTTCTGTCCTGAGGGCCTGAAAGGTGTTCTCAGATGATCTAGGCTCCATGCCAAATGTGCAGGTGTTCAGAAGAATTAATGGGCAATCTTACTTTCAATCAAACTTTTCTTATATGCTGCCAACACGTTAATCAACTTTTACTTAGGGGGGGATGTCCTCTTTATAATATACAGTGGTGCCTCACACAACGAACTTAATTCGTTCCAGGAGCAAGTTTGTTATGCGAAAAGTTCGTTATGTGAAACGCGTTTTCCCATAACAATACATGTAAAAAAAAATAATTCGTTCTGTAGCATAAAATATGCTAAGATGACATAAAAAAAGATAAATTTATCTTGTTAGAGCTGTTAGCATGATATAGAGGGGATATATGTGAAGGGGAGGGGAGACAGGGGTTTTGTTGATCCTTGCTGTGTATTATAATCACCCCCCACATACTCCCCAGTACCTTTTTTAATTCCTCCCATCTTTCCCAGCCAGTGGCGTACAGGCCAGAAGCGCAGAGATCAGGAGCAATTCCTCTGCACGCCTGTGTGGGCCCATGCCGATCTCCGAATGGCTGCAGTTAGTTCTTGTGAGTCCCGCGAGAGCTGGCTGCAGTTAGTTCTTGTGAGTCCCGCGAGAGCTGACTGCAGCCATTCAGAGATCAGCGCAGGCCCAGGCGGCGGGGGGAGGTTTAAAAATATGCGGTGGCGGCGGGGGGAGGTTTAAAAATATGCGGTGGCGGCGGGGGGAGGTTTAACAATATGCGGTGGCGGCGGGGGGAGGTTTAAAAATATGCGGTGGCGGCGGGGGGAGGTTTAACAATATGCGGTGGCGGCGGGGGGAGGTTTAAAAATATGCGGTGGCGGCGGGGGGAGGTTTGCGATGCAGCTCGGGCGACTTCGTTATGTGAAACGAAGTCCGTTGTACGAATCAAGACAAGAAGTTCGTTGTGCGCAGCGTTCGCTGTGCGAGGCGGCCGTTATGCGAGGCACCACTGTACTCACATTAAAGCAGCAAGATTGAATGGGGAAGAAAATATTCTAAAGAATATTTTTTAATAAAGAATGAAACAAAAATTGATTAGTGTATGAGGTGGCAGACAGTATTATACTGTCCATTAAAAATGAGCATGAAAATACACCAGCATTGACTTTGAACCTCTTGCCATAGCCTTGCTCTCTTAATGTCCATCTTGCTCCCAGTAAGTTCTTTTTTTTTTTTTGCTTCTTTGTTCTGATCTATACTATCTCTACATTTATTTTAAGGCACATATTAGTCATTTTTGTTTAATCACAAATGTTGGGGAGATTGAATATATGGACTAAAACTACTATGTGTGCTGTGGTTCTATATTAATACAAGTAAATTGCCAGCTGGAAAATAAGAAAAAGGATCTAGTGTACATTTTAATCTACGTAGTACCTTTCACACAGTTGTGCTCCAAAACATGTGTCCAGTTAGTTGATAGGGGAGAAGAGGAGACTATAAAATCCACATGAAATATTAGAAAGAAGTTGAAAAGAATGATGAGAATTGACCAAGTGCTTGATTGATTTACGGATTGAAGAAATACCATCATGTTACGCTATTTTGTTGCGAATTGCATTGGTTGCCTGTGGAAGCTCGGGTATTGTTCAAGTTGGGCTGGTTTTGTTACAAGGTTTTATATGGTGCAGCCCCTACTTATCTGGCTAATAGTTTTTCCATAGCTACACACAAATGTAATAGAAAAACTCATGCTCTGTTCAATTTCCCTTCTGTAAAAAGTTGTAAAAGCAAGAAATTCCTAAATCACTCTTTAGCATCTCAGGCAGCTTCTCATGAAAAAGAATTTCGATCATTGTTGCTCACAGCTGATTCTTACAGACATTTTAGAAAACAGCTAAAAACCTATCTTTTCTCCAAATACCTGACTAGCTGACTCATTCAAATATACGATTATGTTTAATGTTTATAATCTTTTGTAAACCGCGTAGAACTTTTTGGTAACGCGGTCTATAGGTGTAATGTTATGTTATGCTGTAAAGATAAAACAAGGCAGTAAGGAAAAAAAGAAATTTAAGGTCTGGCAGAAAAATGAGTTTTCAATGCCATGTTGGAACCAGAAAGGTAAAAGTGCCAGTTGAGAGAGTGAGGGAGCAAGTTTTTGATTTAGGGGGTCAGAGGAGGATAGAGCCTTATGTAACATTATTGTGGGAAAAAATTGGAGAATGGAGCACAGTGATCTCAGGGCCAGATGCAGAAAACTCTCCAATTGTGCACCAATGGTCGCTAAACCAGTTCGACTGGTTTAGTGGCCAATAGAATTTGCCGACCCAATTTTCAAAACGGCTCACCGTGTGGTTTTCTGTCCGGTTGTACATTCTCCAATTCTGGCATGCAAACGACCTCATTACTATTAGAATAAGGTAATTAATATCTGGTTCATTAAAAAAATAAAGCTGAACTGGCCTCCCGCCCCCCCTCCCCCGACAACCCCTGATGACTCCCCAGAACAAAAAAAGAGGCAGGAGGGATGCCTACTCCCTCCTACCACTGTGAAACCCCCCCCCCCCGCTCCGAGTTGAATGCTCCCCTCCCCCACCAGGATCCTCCCATACTTCAAAATTGGCAGGATGGATGCCTACTCCTTCCTGCCACTGTAACACCCTCCCCCTTCTGAACTGACACCACCCCCAACCAGGACTCCAAAAACTAACCCTTCCTCTCCCTTTTCCCACTTTACAAACAATTGGAAGGAGAGATGCACACTCTCCTGCCACTGGATGCTCCCCAGCTATCCTGAACCACTCCTCATACCCCTCCAAACATCCCTGTACCTATAATACTGAAGCCCCACACTTTACTGCAGAAATGAGGTTTATATTTTTTATTTGAAGTTTTTATTTGCCTCTTCCTAATCTAAACTCAAGTTATTGCTTTGCCCAAGTAGACTTACAATCTAAATTCATCCTTCTCACTTCCTGTGCTCCTCTGTCTTCTTTAGAATTCTAGTATAATTGTTTATTGTTCCTCCAAATTCCACAAAGCTTACATACTCTTCCTTCAGTCTATGTAGCTACTGTCTTTTTAGTTCAGAAACTCTTATTTTGGGAGAGTCTTTGCTACCCTGCAGTGGCGTACCTAGGGTATGTGGCACCCGGGGCCCATCATTTTTTGACACCCCCCCCCCCCCCTCATGGAAAAATTTTTTTTTTTTTTTTTTTGCAATAACCATGAAATGGAATAAATGGTCAGAATAGAAACAGGCAGTGAAAATTTTCTTTTATTGAACCTCATTTATGTAACCATTATTCCAAACATAACATAACATAAATTATGTCGGAATTGTCATGACATCAGAAGTACATATGGAGTAGTTGCAGGTGATGCTTGGGACAGTTCTGATTATGTTAGTTTGGTTTTATGTGTTTTTTGAATAGAAGGGTTTTTATTTCTTTTTTTAAGGTTTTGTAGTTTGTGGTCGAGGTCAATAGGTTGTAGAGTTGGGGGTCAAGTGTTGCAGCTCGAATGGCTAGGAGGTTGTCGAACAGTTTTTTTCTTTTGACGTTTTTGGTTGGAGGGTGTGTGAATGGTGCGTGAGTTCTCCTATGTCTGTTTGAAGTGGATTGAATTATTTAGCTGAAGAAATTAGTTACCCCCCCATTCCACACACATTAATTCTCTTCCATTTTTGTTCCCATTATAAAAAAACACTGATAAGTTCCCAGGAAAAAAATACATTAAAATAAGAAGTGAAAACAAAGGCCCCTACAGATGAGAACATAACATAAGAATAGCCTAACTGGGTCACACCAATGGTCCATCATGCCCAGTAGCCCATTCTCATGGTAGCCAATAGTGCTGCCCGATTCAGAGAAAAATATTTCATTCGATTCGATTCACCCTGTTGAATCGATTTTTCGATTAGATTCACTGTTAATGACACCGCTTTTTAAGTTTAAACAAAGTATAACAATAAATTTCACAACAACAATAAATTTCACAAAGTACTTAAAAAAAAAAATCACATTTTTCCATTAAAGCAGTTCTGGAGACATTTGCTTGAACAGTCTTTTTTCCCAGTCCATAAGCAAGCAATATGAAAAAGATTTCCTTAATTATCTACTCAAACATTTTTGCTATTTACTTTCATTGTACCTAGACTATTATTCAGTAGAAAAAATTTAGTTTGTTCAATCAAGCAGAACATTCACTCATAGAAGTCCAATGTCCACACAGGATTTGATTGAACAAACCATATTTTTTCTACTGAATAATAGTTTAGGTATACTGAATAGCAAAAATGTTAAAGCCACACAGAAAAGCAGTAAAAGTCAATAGGTTCTCCAAGTGGGAACAACCTGATGTCTCAGCACTTGAGGAAAAGACCACGTAATAATGTTTATAAGATAAATCATATAAATGATTATACTGAAGCAGGGTGTCCTCAGCGTGAGAGGTAAGCGAGAGGAGAGAATTCTCCAGTGCTTTACACAATAAGGCTCCTCTGCCTGCAGTGCACACCATCATAGGACACCTCAGGTGTGCTCAAATTAATCAATGTGATAAATTAAACACTGATAAACAATTGGTCAATCACAAGAGTGCAAGATCAAACAGGTTGTTCCCACTCAGAGAACCTATTGACTTTACTGCTTTTCTGTGTGAGTAGATAATTAAGCAAATTTCTGATAGCCTACAGAACTGATTCTCACCTTCCATCCCCAGCCCCCAAGACTTACCAGACCCCCCCTGCCGATGCATTTACTTACTGCCTGAACTGGATATTAAATCGTGGGGAAGAGAGGAGAAATGCGGGGAAAGAGCCAGCCAAAACTAGTATTTGTTGCTGCTGAGTGCACCAATCCAGGGCAAGCAGACGCTTCCCCCATGTCTTAATAACAGACAATGGACTTTTCCTCCAGGAATTTGTCCAAACCTTTCTTAAAACCAGCTACGCTATCTACTTTTAACATAACTTCTGGCCACTTCATTTTTAAGCTTAGATCTTTCCTTCCAAACAGAGACCTTGCTAGATGTCAAATACAGCACAAGGTAACTTCACATGGACTTAACTGTGCAGGAAATGAATCTCCTCATACACCCACCATATAGTGCAAAAATGTGCAAAGGTCTGTTTTTTTCTTTCGATCACTACATAGCCTAATGCCACACAAGCAGCGCTGTTACAAACATATTCTGAAGGTCAATGCTAAGGTTGACAAAGTTTCCTTCCTTGGACCAGAAGGAGATACTGACAAACCACTGGAAGAGATTCTAAAACAACTACCCAGAAATAACACCCAAAGACCCACTCAGTGTGTGAACCAGTTGAGTGGAGTGGACTAACTGGGGGTGGAAATGGGCCCAGAGTTTGCTCAGCAGAATTTCCCAGACTACCTCTTCCTCTCAACACACTGA
Organism: Geotrypetes seraphini; assembly: GCF_902459505.1. Lineage (NCBI taxonomy): Eukaryota > Metazoa > Chordata > Amphibia > Gymnophiona > Dermophiidae > Geotrypetes > Geotrypetes seraphini. The sequence continues at coordinate 159,063,025 of NC_047088.1, read as the reverse complement.
CATGCTACCACCACCACCAACACTAGGAACACCTCACCGAGTATGCCAGCAATGCTTATAAACTTTATAAAACACATTATTATATTTTCTTATAAAGCATATATTTTAACTGAACTCAGCCTTGCCATTCACAAAAATAGAAAAGTTCCCATTTCAAGCTGTCTCATGTACACTTTTCAAATCTAACATATTGTAATCACAAAACAGAAAATAAAATTATTTTTTCTACCTTTTGTTCTCTGATCAATATTCAAATCTTGTTGGTCCCAGGCTCTTGTTGTCTTGCTTGCCAGGGTCTCCTTTCTCCGTGCTAACCATCCGTCTGCCATCTCTGTTCTCCCCTTCCGTTTCCCTTCCCTCTCCCGGAGATCTGGCATCTTTCCTTTTTTTTTGTCTCCATCCACAGATTCACCTTTTCTCAACTCCCCACCACCCCAGGATCCACCATCTCTCCCTTTCTGTTCCCAACTATCCTCCTATCCAGTATCTCTATCCCCCCTCCACACCATCCCCTGTTTCCAAGTTCTCTCCCTTTCTGTTCCTTCCCTCCCTAAATCCCATTATGCACCATCTCTCTCCCACTCCTCTGTTTTTAGACCCATTATTTCTAACCCCCAAAGTCTGGCATATGCACGTATCTTTGAACCCCCCCCTTCCCTCTCTCCCTCTGTGTACTTTTACACCAGGACCCCCCCTCCCCCGAAGGTCTGTCCCCCCTCAGAAGGGCTACACCCCACCCCTGAAGACCTGCACCCCCCGAAGGACTTTACCTCCCACCCGAAGGTCTGTCCCCCTCTGAACGCCTAAACCCCACCCCTGAAGGCCTGCACCCTCCCCGAAGGATTGTACCCCCCACCCGAAGGTCTGTCCCCCCTGAAGGCCTGCACCCACCCCGAATGCCTGCACCCACCCCGAAGGCCTGCACCCACCCCGAAGGCCTGCACCCCCGAAGGCCTGTCCCCCCCCCCTTGAAGGCCTGACCCCCCCCTTGAAGGCCTGCCTGCTTGTCCCCCCTTGAAGGCCTATCCCCCCTTAAAGGTCTGCCTGTCCCACCCCCTTGTAGGCCTGTCCCCCCTTAAAGGTCTGCCTGTCCCACCCCCTTGTAGGCCTGTCCCCCCCTTGAAGGCCTGACCCCCCCTTGAAGGCCTGCCTGCTTGTCCCCCCTTGAAGGCCTGTCCCCCCCTTGAAGGTTGGCACCTCCCCAAAGGCCTGCACCCCCTTGAAGGCCTGTCCCACCCCCTTGTAGGCCTGTCCCCCCCTTGAAGGCCTGCCTGCTTGTCCCCCCTTGAAGGCCTGTCCCCCCCCTTGAAGGCCTGCACCCCCCCTTGAAGGTTGGCACCCCCCCCAAAGGCCTGCACCCCCTTGAAGGCCTGTCCCACCCCCTTGTAGGCCTGTCCCCCCCTTGAAGGTTGGCACCCCCCCAAAGGCCTGCACCCCCTTGAAGGCCTGTCCCACCCCCTTGTAGGCCTGTCCCCCCCTTGAAGGCCTGCCTGCCTGTCCCCCCCTTGAAGGCCTGCACCCCCTTGAAGGTCTGCACCCCCCCCCCGAAGGCCTGCACCCCCCCGAAGGCCTGTCCCCCCACTTGAAGGCCTGCCTGCCTGTCCCCCCCTTGAAGGCCTGCACCCCCTTGAAGGTCGGCACCCCCCCTGAAGGCATGCACCCCCCCTGAAGGCCTGTCCCCCCTTGAAGGCCTGTCCCCCCCCTTGTAGGCCTGCACCCCCTTGTAGGCCTGTCCCCCCCCCCTTGTAGGCCTGTCCCCCCCTTGAAGGCCTGCCTGCCTGTCCCCCCCTTGAAGGCCTGCACCCCCTTGAAGGTCTGCACCCCCCCCGAAGACCTGCACCCCCCCTTGAAGGCCTGCCTGCCTGCCTGTCACCCCCCTCCCCCTTGAAAGTCTGCCTGCCCGCCCGCCCGCCCCCCCCTGAAGGCCTGATGCCCCGACCCACCCCGAAGGACCATTCGCCCCCCTGGCCTCCCCGCACTACCTATGAAGCAGCCGCAGCAGGATCGCGACGTCAGCTATCTTTGCGCTGCTTAGGAGCTGCTTCCTGCGCCGGGCTACCTTTAGCTACTGCCCCCCCCACGCCCGAAGGACCGCTCGCCCCACTGACCTTCCAGCACACCTATGAAGCAGCCCGCAGCAGGATCGCGACGTCAGCAATCCCTCAGCTGCTTGGGCGCTGCTTCCTGCGCCGCGGTCCCGCCCCCTCCTCTGACGTCAGAGGAGGGACGGGACCGCGGCGCAGGAAGCAGCGCCCAAGCAGCTGAGGGATTGCTGACGTCGCGATCCTGCTGCGGGCTGCTTCATAGGTGTGCTGGAAGGTCAGTGGGGCGAGCGGTCCTTCGGGCGTGGGGGGGGACTGAGCGGCAAGGCCGGGAACACCCCCTCAGGGCTGGTACCCGGGGCGGCCCGCCCCCCCCGCCCCCCCCTAGGTACGCCACTGCTACCCTGTGAAATCATCAACAGCGGGTGGATAGAAAATAATAAAATTAATTGTGTCTCTTTGTCTCATTTAGTCCCACCCTGCTCCTTCCTGTTCTTAAACCCCACAAATGTCCTGTCACTTGCGGGGAAGCCAATCTGCACAGGACTTTTTAAAACAAAACAAGAATTATTGACATTACAGTATTTTACTGTCTCACCATAACCACCCACCAGTTTGGTTTGCTTTGCTGTGCTTGTCTTGTAGTACTCAAAAACAAATCTGCACATAAGTACACTTAATAGTAAGAAAAGGCCACAGCCACAGCTTTTAATTTCTAGAAGAAATGTACTTGTACTCCCTCTGACTCCTGATCTCCACTGCTCTTGCTCCAACTCATCTTCCACATGGGCTTTCCTCCTGGCCCTTGGTTTTCCTCTAGCTCCTTTCTCTTCTGCTCTGGCTGCATGAGTCTCCAGGCAGCCATCCTCTCAAGTTTGTCTCTTTTCACTAAGAGAGATTTCTTTCAGGAGCTTACAATAGCTCCTGCTCAATCGCACCCCTCTACGCACTCAGGGCACCCAGCAACAGCAGTTCTACTTTGCAGGCATTCTCTGCTGTATGATGTCATCTCTGACCTCACAACATTCCTTGAAGCTTGTGCCAGAGGAATGGTGTTTATTTCCAGGAATGCAGGACTGGAAGTGTAACAGTGATGGGGGACTTCAACTACCCGGGAATAGACTGGAGTACGGGTCACTCCAACTGCACTAGGGAAACAGGATTTGTAGAAGCTGTGAGGGACTGCTTCATGGAGCAACTATTCAAAGAACCGACGCGAGGGGGTGCTACTCTTGACTTCATCCTAAACGGATTAGGGGGGCCTGCAAGAGGGGTAGAAGTGGGAGGACCACTAGGCAACAGTGATCACAATGCGATCAGATTCATATTAGAAAGGGGGACACCCATAGTAAGGAGGACCGCAACAACTGCGCTCAACTTCAAGAAAGGGAACTATGTTGCTATGAGGGAAATGGTGGGGAGGAAGCTCAGAAACATCTTTAGGATGGAGACTGTGGGAAGCGCCTGGACCCTATTCAGGGACACCCTGCAGGAAGCACAAAGAATGTACGTCCCCAGTTTCAGGAAAGGCTGCAAGAACAAGCGATCAAAGGACCCGGTTTGGATGTCAACTGAAGTAAAGAGGGCAATAAATGACAAAAAAGTATCCTTCCGGAGATGGAAAAAGGACCCAACGGAGGAAAATCACCGTGCGCACAGGAAATGCCAAAAGGAATGCCACCAAGAGGTTAGAAAAGCGAAAGGGGAATACGAAGAGGGGCTGGCCAGGGAGGCGAAAAACTTCAAGGCATTCTTCAGTTACGTAAAGGGGAAGCGACCAGCGAGAGAGGAGGTGGGGCCGTTGGACGATGGGGATAGGAAGGGAGTGATTAAGGAGGATAAAGAGGTAGCTGAGAGGTTGAACACGTTCTTCTCGTCGGTTTTCACGAGTGAAGACACATCTAATATACCGGACTCAGAGGAGCTCATGAGTGGGGAACAGGCCGAAAAATTGGAGCACATAGAGGTAAGTAAGGAGGATGTCCTCAAACAGATAGACAGGTTAAAATGCGGTAAATCACCGGGCCCGGACGGGATCCACCCAAGGGTTCTGAAGGAACTAAGACAAGAAATAGCGGGCACAATCCAGCATGTTTGCAACCTATCCTTGAAAACTGGTGAGGTACCAGAGGACTGGAAATTGGCGAATGTCACATCTATCTTCAAGAAGGGATCGAGGGGTGACCCCGGGAACTACAGGCCGGTGAGCCTGACTTCAATTATAGGGAAGATGGTGGAAGCTATGATCAAGGACGGCATTTGCGAGCACATCGAGAGGAATGGCCTACTGAGAACAAGCCAGTACGGATTCTGTAAGGGAAGGTCGTGCCTAACGAACCTTCTGTACTTCTTTGAGGGAATAAGCAGTCGGGTGGACAATGGGGAACCCATAGACATCATTTACCTCGATTTTCAAAAGGCTTTCGACAAGGTGCCACATGAAAGGCTGCTTAGGAAGCTGTGGAACCACGGGGTGGGAGGGGATGTGCACAGATGGATCAAGCACTGGTTGTCGGGTAGACTGCAGAGGGTCGGAGTGAAGGGCCAATATTCTGACTGGCGGGGAGTCACGAGCGGTGTGCCACAGGGATCGGTGCTGGGGCCGTTACTCTTCAACATATTTATCAATGACCTGGAAAAGGAGGCAAAGTGCGAGGTTATAAAATTTGCAGACGATACCAAACTGTGCGGTAGAGTTAGGTCCAGGGAGGAGTGTGAGGACCTGCAAAGGGACCTGGACAAGCTGGAAGACTGGGCAAACAAATGGCAAATGCGCTTTAACGTGGAAAAATGCAAGGTCATGCATATAGGGAAAAAGAACCCGTTGTTCAACTACAAATTGGGGGGGCATTGTTGGGAGACAGCAGACTTGAGAGAGACTTGGGTGTGCTGGTGGATGCATCACTGAAGCCATCTGCACAGTGCGCAGCAGCCTCGAAAAAAGCCAACAGGATGTTGGGCATCATAAAGAGGGGCATAACAACCAGGACGCGGGAAGTCATCATGCCATTGTATCGAGCGATGGTGCGTCCACATCTGGAATACTGCGTTCAGTATTGGTCGCCACACCTCAAGAAGGACATGGCGGTACTTGAGAGAGTCCAAAGGAGAGCAACGAAACTGGTAAAAGGGCTGGAACACTGCCCATACGCCGAGAGGTTGGATAGGCTGGGGCTCTTCTCTCTGGAAAAAAGGAGGCTCAGGGGAGATATGATAAAGACCTTCAAGATCATGAGGGGCATAGAGAGGGTGGATAGGGACAGATTCTTCAGACTGAAGGGGACAACAAGTACGAGGGGGCATTCGGAGAAACTGAAGGGAGATAGGTTCAAAACAAATGCAAGGAAGTTTTTTTTCACCCAAAGGGTCGTGGACACTTGGGTAACTGAATATAGACAAAACCTGGCACAATTCTTTCCTTTAGAACAAATGCATGCAAAACAAATCATCCATCCAGCAGCACTTACACAATATAATTAATCATATGATCTGGAGATCATCTGTGGTTGGCAGTGGGTCCAGTGGAGATTTTTTGCAAGTTAAGTCTTTTTTGCATAATGTTTATAAAAATCGTTTTGTAAGTTCTGGTGTTAAAGACAAAATTGTAAAAAAAAAAAATCTCAAAATGTGTGAGACAATGCTGAAATTGGTAACTATGAGCAGTTCATTGTAAAAACTCTATATAGTTCATCACAGAGGATCTCCAGCTCATATAATTAATTATATTGTGTAAGTGCTGTTGGATGGATGATATGTTTTGCATACATTCTGAAGGTCTGAAAAAATTGTGTCGGGTTATGTTTACATATATTAACTTTTTCTATAAGTTGCATGTGCAAATTTGTGCTCTAGTTAGAAATTTGGGCACACAACTTTCTGGAATTAGGAGGTATATGTATCCACCACTGCTTGCATTATAAGTCACCACATAGTCACACTGTGCCAAATATACATTAAATTATTTATATCCTTTAAAATATTTCATGTAGGAAAAAACCCTACAATTGGCTATTGTATTTTTTTATTTGAAGCTTTGGTAATGTAATTTGTGTTTATTAAAACAAATCCATCGGGGTGGTATTGTTCTCCTTGTTACTTGTATTGTTGTAGTTACTTTGGTAACAAAAAAAAAGCCCCATTGTAACTGAGGAATGCTCTGTTTAAGTTTTTCCACCAACTCTGTAAGCCGAGAGTGGGAACACTTGTTTCATACTTTGCCAGAAACATACAGTATAACAGTAACATCTTCCAGAGCTAACAAACACATGTAATTAGTGGGAGCTTTTGGCAATTCCTTGTTAATTGGTTCTGCTTTTTTTTAAAAAATTCTTTATTTTTTAATGATTTCAGAGGATGTAAATTGAACTAATAATGGTCTTTGGAGTCTTTTTGCTTCTGATTTCTCTTTGTAAAAACAAAGAATCTCATTAGTAGGGTGGCAGGCACACAATAGAACTCATACAGGGAAAATAGTCAACCTATATGAGAATTTGCAATTTCAACTTAGGAGCAACTTGAAATTCAAAAATTAAAAAAAAAAATCTTGAGAGGAAATACTATATAGAATTGCAAATAAACATACCGTAACTGGATGAAAACTAATGGAATGCCCCATTTTCCACCTAGCTCTTCAGAGAATGGAGCAATCCATTGGAAATACAGAGTTGGAAGACAAACTTGTTGAAAATGTGCAAACCTATAACAATTTTACATTAATTCAAACTATTAACACCAGTGAATAATTTTGATATTCACATTAACACTCTTGTTAGAAAATGTTATTTTCTGTTAAGGAAGTTTCGAACAATTAGGCCATATTGTGACCTTTCCTCCTTTAGACTATTGGTACAGTCACTTATTTTAAGCACTTTAGATTGACAAATTGGATGTTACAGTAATCTGTAGGTAAAACATAAAGAGGTTGCAAGTTATTCAAAATACCGCTGTTATTTTGATATTCACTCTGAATAAATTTGGCCATGTGACAAAATAGCACCAAAAATTGCAACGGCTGCCAATTTAGGCAAGAATATTGTTTAAGTGTGGTTGTATATGTTTTAAGTCTTTACATGATCTTTTACCTAGTTATTTTCTTGACCACTTTGAATTTGTTAATAGAAAACACCCTACACGGGGTTCACGGATATTTGACTTTCCATCTAGTAAGGGATGTGTTTACCAACGATTCTTATCAGGCTGTATATGGGATAAATATATTGGTAATTATATATTAAGTTCCAACACCTATCTGGCATTTAGGAAATTGTTAAAAACATGTTTGATAAATTTTTTAACTAATGTATTGCAATTCACTAATTTAACTAATAGATTGTAATTCACTGTGAATGTCCAGTATCTGTACTCTGTAAACCGCACAGAACAGAGAGATATACAAGCATATTATGTTATGTTATGTTCAACTAAAGGCCTTTTGGCATAGCATCATAATTTAGCCTAAATATGTATTCACCACTGCACAAGCAGAAGGCTTAAAATCATGACGAGATCATGAATTTTAGGGGTCATAATAACAATGTCTCTCTTTTGAGAATTAAGGATAAGTGATAAGGAAAAAACACTACTCTCAGGCATACAGAACCGGCTTTATTCTTAACTATCACCATAGGAAAATTAGGAAACACACATATCTTGTGACTCCAAAGGGAAGGGGGGATGAGACTTGATAGATTGCTTTTCTGTGGTTACAATCAAAGCAGTTTACATATTATATATGGGTCCTTATTTTGTACCTAGGTCAATGGAGTGTTAAAGGACTTGCCTTTAACTAGTTAAAACAAACCTGTTCAACCGATGTGTAACCAAGAACTCTTAATACCTTACCAAGTATGCTTCCGACAAGTACTCGACGCCTCTACTCTGTGTCTATCACTCTGACATACTCCCACTCAACTTGTATCCACCCTTCTCCAATTGTACTCAACAACGTCATTGTAATTATTTTCGCTGATTGTCCAGCTCTTCTTGTTGTAAACCGCCTCAAACTACCATGGCTTTGGCGGTATATAAGAATAAAATTATTATTATTATTATTATTGCCCAGAGTCACAAGGAGCTATAGTGGGAATTGAACCCAATTCGCAGGCTGCTGCACTAACCACTAGGCTACTCCTCCACTCCAAAACCAACTCATCACTACAATAAAAATATTGAACCTGATAGTAACCCCCCCCCCTATAAACCTGAACTCCCAAATTTATGCTCCTAAGTTAGGATCCTAAATGAGTGCTTTATTTTCAGTAAGGAAAGCAGACCAAACAAAATAAGAAAACACAGTCTTTATTAGACATGCTCCTAGGACATAAAAGTCTGTCTGATGTGCCTGTGTTTTGCCAAAATGGCTGCGTCAGGGACAAGCTTACTAGCTGGTGAATGACACACTAATAACATCAAAGCTGTAATATAAAAAATTATGGGCCTGATATTCAGCCAGTGATGGTGAGTGTTTTGCTCGCCGCCGATAGTTATTCCTGGATATTCAAAGCCGGGCCCTGTCTGGGCTTCGACTTTGAACATATGGTTATTTAAGTTGATATTCTGCACTTAGGTGGCCCTGGGGAAATGCTTAAAAATAAGGCAGACTTTTAAGCAGCCAAGTACTGACTCTGCCACTAGAATGACCCCAATATAGCCAGCATTGAGTTAGGCGTCAACTGCAAATTTCAGCAGCACAGCCGGTTAAGTGCTGCTGAAAATTCATAGCTTGGCCCCAACCAATTGATCTAATCGGTCAGCAGCCAACTAATATTTGAATATTAGTCAGTATCTGACTAGAAAATTTTCAAGGAAGCTAATTTGAGGTTGTAGGTTCAAGCCAAGTGCTTACTCCTTCATTGCCCTAAGCACATTAGTCAGATTGTGAGCCCAGTGGGACAGATAGGGAGAAATACTTGAGTACCTGAATGTAAACCACTTAGGCCAGGGGTGTCAAAGTCCCTCCTTGAGGGCCACAATCCAGTCGGGTTTTCAGGATTTCCCCAATGAATATGCATGAGATCTATTTGAATGCACTACTTTCATTGCTAATAGATCTCATGCATATTCATTGGGGAAATCCTGAAAACCCGACTGCGGCCCTCGAGGAGGGACTTTGACACCCCTGACTTAGGCTATAAGTGGTCTATAAATGCTAAAATAAATAAAATAATAAATCCTTTGAATATTGGGGTCATTTAGTTCAATGCCTACTTTTGTTTGGCTACAAAGCAATGGAATGAATAAAGTGGTACCTCAGAGCTCCTCCTGATGTTTCAAGAATCTGATCAAGATTTAAACTGTTCAGACTACATTCTTGTGACATCAGATTTCATCATGGAAATCTGATTGGAGCCAAGGGCTCTGAACGGCCCTTACTTCTTTCTTCCTGTAAAGCATGTGGGAAATGACTTAAACCAGGGGTGTCCAACCTGCGGCCCCGTGAAGTATTTTGTGCGGCCCCGGTCGAGGGCGATGCAGTGCTTTCCTCTGCTGTCCCCGGGTATTTTTCCATCTTGTCGGCTCCCTTCTCTGTTTTGCTGCAGCGTTTGCGTGGCCCCAGAAACATTTTTTTCGACCAATGCGGCCTGGGAAGCCAAAAGGTTGGACACCACTGACTTAAACAAAACAGAGACTTGGCAGTCCAGTTTGATGAAGATATTTCTCCACTAGTGTGAATGAGCTAACTGAGAGTGTAGCGTGGAAGGAGATGCATTATTAATTTTTACATTGCCTTTATATATACTCAGGCCTAAAGGATGGGTGTATTAGACACCTATCTACTGTACACTGTATTTGGGAGTGTCCCTCTCCCATAATGAACTTATGGAAATGGGTGTTTGACAAGTTATCAGAAATATTGGATGTTACATTCCATAGCTGCTTGTTTATTGGATGCCCAAATGGTACTTAATTTTGGTAATAGCATGGAAATATTGTTTGTTCAGAAAACATGTTTAGCGCTGAAGATTCCTCAACCAAGTTGGAAACCTGGAGAATGAAGGTGCATGTTCTGCCAAATGGAATATTGTACAGCCATGACCTCAATACGTGTCAGGAAGGAGAAAAATGTTTAAATATTTGGCATCTGTTTTTGATAACTTTGAAGAGAGTGAGATTTTGAGTGAGATTAAATTTTGCTCCTTTTGGGGTGAGTGGAAGGGAAACAGACTGTTAGGGGAATGCCTTGCCCACCTTTGCTGGGACATCCTCTGCTTTATGAATGGATGATTACACACTACCAATTTGTGTTTTGGGTGATTATTTTTTATTATTGGTAACCTGTAGGGATGGGAGTTGAAAGTCATGCTCATATAGTGCTTTGTACCGTATTCTAAAATATAATATCAATATGTTTTGCTTTTACAATAACTCTTATTTGTTGTGATTGTTGACCAAAAAATGTTTGAACTTATGAAAAAAAAAGAAAAAATATTTGAAGGTAAAAGAAAGCTCAGGTCAATGACTGCAACAGTGTCTGCATGATACTAGATTTCACTGGGGGGATAAATTTTCAAAAGCAGAGTGGTGAAAGGTGTTAGGTAAACCTTCAGTCTTGCATCAGCTCATCTTGCAGGATTCAAAGCATCCCCAAACAAGATTGCAATAATTAAACTCGATATCCCATTATATCTGTATCAGACCAATCCAGAACAAATGGGTTATGACCATCTACCAGCGGATGGAGATGGAGAAAAAAATAGTCCCAAGAACTATGCCATTTAAGGGCATCATGCAGCCTGGAACGTTCAGGCACTTTGTCCAGATTTTGAAAAGCAGATTGCATCGGGAGGTGATGACATTGCATCACATCCGTGCATGCGCGGATACCCTCCCTCCCGATGAGCAGGCTGAGAGGGGCGGGGTTAGGGGTGGGGCTAGGGGCAAGGCTGGGACATGGCGTGGGCATAATGGGGCGTGGAATTAGGCGGGCCTGGGGGGGGCGGGTCTATGGGTCCAGATTTTACATATGTAAGATCTGGTATCACTATACTAATATCACTACAATCATTCTCAACAGAACTAAGAATCCAAATTTCAGATATTTTGAGAAAAATAGAACAATGGATGTTGCAATCAAAATTGAAACTCAAACTTGAGAAAACTAAGATCTTTCTAGCTAGCCCCAATGATAAACTCAGGGAAACTTTCATTCAACGCAATGGTCAAAAATTCGACATAGTAAGTCACATCAAAATCTTGTGAGTTACTCTAGACCGACACCTAACGTTTGAGAAACACACGGACCAACTGACTAAAAAATGCTTCGCTATTTTATGGAAACTAAGAACCATAAAAAAATATTTTGACATGGTGTTCAAGCCACCATCCTATCTACCTTAGACTATTGCAATATCACAAACCTAGCGTCAACCAAGAAAATATTGCTAAGATGTCACCTGGTTCAAAATGTGGCTGTATGTCTGATCTTTGGATTAAAGAAGTTTGCAACTTCATTGGCTCCCTTTCGAAACTAGAGTTATTTTTAAATTCAACCGCATTTCTTATAAAGCACTCTTCGGGCTACTACCATTATACTTATCCACCCAACTAAAATTATTCATAACAAATAAGAACACAAGAAACTCAAGTATGTTTATGTACCTCCCTCTGAAAGGCTGTTTAAAAAGTTTTCTAGATAAAACTCTGGCTTTCCAAGCGGGGAAAATGAACTCTTGGATGTAATTCTTTAATTGCCCAATCCCAAATCTTACTATGAGTTCAGAAAATCGATGAAAACCTATTTGTTTAGTAAATTTATGTGATGATTTTACATTGTATTATATTGCATTGCATTGCATTGTATTGTATTGTACTGTATTGTATTCCACTAAATTCTACTGTATTTTGTGTCTTCGCTGATGTGTCTCAGTTCTTTTGCTGTGAACTGCCCGGAACTTCTGGTTGGGCAGTATATAAGAAAATAAATTATTATTATTATTACATATATACTAGGTGCCACCTGCACTTATAAGGGTTATTGGAATGGTAGATAGGTAGGTATAGTAAGTTTTGGGGGAGTTTTGAGGGCTCACCATAAAAAATGGGGTTATGGTGAGATGTACTTCTGGCACTCATTATGTGAAGTTCACAGCTATGCTCTCTAAGGTGCCCCACTGTTCTATTGGCATGTCTTTGTGGCCAGTCTATTACAATGCTGGCCCCTCCCACATTCAAATGTTCTAGATTTGGATGTTTTCAACTTGGATGTTTCTGTGGTTGAAAATGGGGAATAAAGTTAGGCATCCTGGTGGCCAAGAAGTCCAAGCAGATAATTTTCAAAAAACAATTTTAGACGTCAGCAGTTTTGAAAATGGATGTTTCTCCACCCCCGACTTTGGACATCTTGCGGGAAATGTCCAAGTTGGACTTGGACGTCCTTTTCAAAACTAGCTCTCTAAGTATTTGGTAGGAAGATTGGATAGACTGAAAGCTTTACTTGCCATCATTTTCTGCGTTTCTCTATTAAGCTCTGCCTGGAGGGAGCATGGAGGGAGTGATTCTTTTTGCTATAGAGGGAAGGGGTGATTCTTTTTGCTACAGAATGACATGGGAGAGCAAATGGGTTATATTGCCTTTATAAGAGGGGTATTTAACTCCTTTGCTTAAGTCTCAGAATCCTGATCAAAGGACTTCAGCGTGTTTAATCTGAGAAAGCTTCAGGGGCCCAAAGCTGCAGGGGGTCTTGTCTGTCCTCTAGTTAAATAAAGAATGCAAGTAATAACTCATTTCAAACAAGAAGCTCTTGTTGAGTTGTTTATGCATACATTCGACAGAGTTCATTTAAATCAATATACCACTATATATGTATACTGTAGACATAAGCCAAGTTTGAATTCATCCTGTAACACTTAATGTACTCGTGCTATTTTTCATAATACGCAACATAGTTTTTAGTATCCAGGGAACACCTTGTTGGCTTCATATGCATGGGAGTCTCTTGGCAAGTGTCCTCACTGAAGATTGCTCACATATAATTGCTTTGCTGAAGGCTATGATACAGTATAGTGTAGAAGCCAGGAGATCTCGTATTTATTTATTTATTATTTTGTTTTATATCTCGTCCTCCCCAACGAGCTCAGAACGGGTTACAGGTTAACATATATAAAAATAGTCACATTGGGTTATAAATTGACATACCTAGAATAAGTTTCAAGTTTCATTAAAAATTTGATTAAATCACAATTTCATACTTCAGAGCGATGTACAATATAAAAATAGGGAAAACTGACTACATTTATTACAATAAAACGTGGACAAAACAGACAAGTGCAAAAAGAAAAACGGGTGGAACTACAAATTAAAGAAAAGAAAGACAGAAAAAAAGAGGGAAAACCAGAAAGGGAAGGAATATCCTAAATTAACAGATATAATACAGATTGATCATCCTATATTTACATATACAATGTGAACTAGATCCGAGTTTTATTAAGTCTTGATATACTGCTTGACCTTTCTAAGCGGTTTAAAAATTAAAGAAAATTAAAAAGGGATTAGACATACATGATTAAAATTGAAAAGGACAACTGCATGAGACATAAAAGGGAAGGGGAGCAGTTACCGGACTGGAGGAGAGCTGTGGGTGACCTGTTTGCTGGTCCCGGATTCCGGCAGTGGCGGTTTCCCTTCCCGACTGGCGGCGCAGTCAGGCATCTACAGGGACGGACCCCTGACGGCCCCTTGGGAGCCCCTTAGGAGCCACGTGGAGTCCGGGAGTCGGTAGTGGGCAACTTTTATTTGGGGTACATAGACCCGGTGCGGATTCTGCTCCCTATTATTGGATCTAAGATGTTCATTCCATGTCTGCTGTAGTGAGGACGCCGCTAAAGTTTTTCTTTTTTTTAAAATGCCGAAAAGACGAGGAAGGAACACCGGAGGAGCCTCCCGGTGACCCTTAACTCCAGTGGTTACTATTGATGACTTTCTCCGACGCCTACAACGGGAACAAGAAGGGTCGGGGGCTAGCTCATTGGGGACACCGCCGGAGAGTAGTGCGGTGGGTTCCCCTGAGCATGATATCACTCTTAGCCCCGACGTTAGGACGCCACCCCTTCAACCGACGCCGCAAGCTGCCAGCTCCCCACGGGACAAGAATCCACCTGAGGAGGTGGTTTTTTCATTGTCCACAGAGGCTAGTATGGAGGGCTCGCCGAATATGACAACGCAGAGTGGAAGGATCTCTCTACAAGGACTTGCGACCGGGTCAACAGAGGTTGGAGGAATACAAGACGGCACTGAGGTAAAGCTAATTTCAGAACATTTAGATACTACACCATTACAACTTTTTTCACCTACAAAACCTCCTACAGTCACACTTGAAGCATTATGGGACTTGGTAGTGAATTTGGGGAATTCCTTAAATCCTCAAATAAAAAGTTTGGATAAAGAATTAAAAGAACAAAAGGAAGAAATAAAAGTTTTAAAGCAGGATATGTCACAATTTAAAACAGAGACACAAAATACAAATAAGGAGTTAATGCTATTGAAACAAAATCAAGATATGCTGGTTAAAGATAATATATTACTCAGGAAGAAGTTAGAAGTGCAGGAGAATAATGGTCGAATAAATAATTTGAGATTTATAAATTTTCCAAAGATCCTGTCAACTTCTCCTAGAGAAATGGTGAAAAGATATTTTATGGAAATTTTGGAAATTCCTGAAAATTCCTTACCTCCTCTTACAAGAGTGTATTATCTACCTGCTAAGCCCCAATTTAAAGAAGAAGGAAAAAAAATTGAGGAACCCCGGGAGAGGTCATTGGACATTTCGGCAATACTGGAACAATCAGATAGAGAAATGGTTGTTCCAGCTACTCTCTTGTTGTCTGTTGCTTTGGCTCCAGACAAGGATTGGATATTAAAACTTTTCTTTAAAAATAGATCCAAAGACTTCCTGGGGCAGTATATTCAGATTTTCCCTGATGTCTCTAGAGAGACTCAAAAAAGAAGGAAAGAATTTTTAATTCTAAAACCTGGAGTGACTCAAATAGGGGGTATTTTCTTTTTGAGATATCCATGTAAATGTGTAGTTAGATACTTATCATTGAAGTATATATTTACAGAGCCAACTCAACTGATTAGTTTTCTCTCAATGAAACGTCTTGAAAAAGGAATAACAACGTCCATGGAAAGTTAGCTCCCTGCACTTTAGTCAGATAAGGATTTTTCTTATTTAATTAATTTGAATTATATATGTTCTACTCTTAAATGCGGATCCAATAATATTGAGGACTAGTGAGAGATCAGCTAGATTAGTATATCTTTGTAGTAAATATTAATTTTGGAAATTTTTGTTTAATATGTTGTTTGATCTCACTTTACTGTACAAGATGTATATGCTTGGAAATATTGTAAAATTCTATAAATAAATAAATTAAAAAAAAAGGGAAAAGGGTGGGATTATATTGTCTAAAATAAAAAAATAGAAGGGGAAGGATAAGATTAAGCTCTGGGTCTATACCTCATATGTATCTTTAAAGAGAAAGGATTTGAAGTTAGACAGTTGTTCGGAGGGTCTGACTGGGAGTCATTTAGAGTAGAGGAGGGAGTGGTGGGAATGGTGTGCTGTAGTGTATTTAACAATGCTGAGGAGCATAAGGGGGGGGGGAAGAGGAAACAAGACATTCTACCATATGGGAAGGAGGTGAAGGTGATGCAACCTCCTGTCACTGCTGTCGGGGCTTCTGCCGTTTTTAGGGTTTTTTTTCATGGCACAGATACTTTGTTTGTATTACACACACAAAATATCTGCCCAATACATAAAGAAAAAAAGGCCTCCCCCCGACAAAGTGCCCCCTCCCTCCCAGAACCCCAAAAAATGGCAGGAGGGATGCCTATTTCCTCCTACCACCATACGCTCCCCCCACACGAATATGGTAGGAGAGATGCTCACTTCCCCTGCGCAAACTGATATGGCAAGAGGGATGCCCTTTCCTCCTGCCATTGGGCCCCCCCCCGGGTCGGGTCTGGTCCATTCACCCCCCTCACCCTGCCTTCCCCCTCTCTGTACCTTTAAGTTGGGAGCAATGTGGGCTTTAGGCCCTGCCCTGGTGCATCATGTGATGTACAGGGAGGGCCAATTGGCTCAGGTGCCTCGGGATTCTCCCTTTGGGAGGGGCCTGAGGTATCTGAGCCAATCAGGGACTTCCTTAGGGAGGAGCTTAAGGAAGTCCCTGATTGACCATTGTTTTGGCCAATCAGGGATCCTAGAACCTGATGCAAAATAGCCAAGCAAATGTTAGTTAATCAATCGCTTGGCTATTTTGCATGGGGTTTTACAAATTTACATGGCCGGATCGGAAAATGGGCGATTGAGGGGAAAAACACACGGTGGGCCATTTTGAGAATCGGGTCAGTTAGCAGTGATCGTCGCTAAACCTGTGACAACAGGTTTAGCGATGATTGCTGACTTTAGTGAATCGGGGCCTATGTTGCTAGGCACCCAAAGTTGGCAGCAGGGAAATGTCCATTCTCGACAAAGCGACCAAAATGTGGGTTTTTCCGAGAATGGCCTACCTGTACATTCAGGCGTTTAATCACCCAGACCACCACTATGTCTATCATTAATCTGTATTCCTGACCAAAAATTCATCCAAGTCCCAAAAGGCCCATACAAGACCTTTTAGGCATGGGAGGGACAAGTCCTTTGTCTAAACACAGGTGTCAAACTCAAGGCCTATGGGCCAAATCTGGCCTACCTGGCCGTTTTATGCAGCCCGCAGTGTGATGCAGCGTTTTCATTGCTGCCCTCCTCCTCACTGCCGCAATGCACAAAGCCGCGGGTGATGGCTCCTATGCGTGTCCCATGCCTGAACCGGAAGCCTTCTCTCTGACATTGCAACATCAGAGGGAAGGCTTCCGGAGGAGCTGCCACCCGTGGCTTTGTGCACACTGCAGTAGTAAGGAAGAGGGAGCCGGTCAGAAGATAACACCGGGGGCGGCAATGAAAATGTGCATCGTACTGCAGGCCACATAAAACAGCCAGGCGGAAGCCGGCCAGAAGGTAAGACACTCAACAGAGGAAGGCACCTAGTTGAGGCACAGCATGGGGAATTTACATCTGCTGCCTATATTTTGCACTGTTCAGGAAGAAATGCATTTGTTTCTTTTTCTCTGGGGTTGTACTGCATGCAGAGTCTTGAATCTTAGGGCTTCATTTGTATATACAGTCAAACCTCGGTTTACGAGTGTACCGGTTTGCAAGTGTTTTGCAAGACAAGCAAAACATTCTCGCAAATCGTGACTCGCAAACCGAGCATTGACTTGATTTGCGAGTCCCCCTGCCCGCTAACTGGCATGGCCCCCCGCCTGCAAACGCTGTCCCCCCCCCGCGAACTGGCATCCCCCGCCCAAACTGCATGCTTACCCCTCAATATGGCACTGGCATGCAGCACCAAGCCACAGGAGGTGTCGGTGCCCGAAGATCATGCCTCTCCTCCAATTGGGCCTTGAGCATCTGTGCATGCTCAAGACCTTATGGCTCCTGCCTCTCTCTGAGATTCTCAGAGAAAACGAGAGCCAGAAGGCCTTGAGCATGTGCAGATGCTCAAGGCCCATTCGGAGGAGAGGCACAATCTTCGGGCACCGGCACTGGCACCTTTTGTGGCTTGGTGCTGTGTGCCATAGTAACATAGTAACATAGTAGATGATGGCAGATAAAGACCCGAATGGTCCATCCAGTCTGCCCAACCTGATTCAATTTAAATTTTTTTTCTTCTTAGCTATTTCTGGGCAAGAATCCAAAGCTTTACCCGGTACTGTGCTTGGGTTCCAACTGCCGAAATCTCTGTTAAGACTTACTGCAGCCCATCTACACCCTCCCAGCCATTGAAGCCCTCCTCAGCCCATCCTCCACCAAACAGACACAGACCGTGCAAGTCTGCCCAGGACTGGCCTAGTTCAATATTTAATATTATTTTCTGATTCTAAATCTTCTGTGTTCATCCCACGCTTCTTTGAACTCAATCACAGTTTTACTCTCCACCACCTCTCTCAGGAGAGCATTCCAGGCATCCATCACCCTCTCCGTAAAGTAGAACTTCCTAACATTGCCCCTGAATCTACCACCCCTCAACCTCAAATTATGTCCTCTGGTTTTACCATTTTCCTTTCTCTGGAAAAGATTTTGTTCTACGTTAATACCCATCAAGTTTCAAGTTTTATTTATATTTGATTAATCGCTTAATTAAATTGTTTCTAAGCAAATTACAATATATAAAAGTAACATGTAAATTAAACATAATACTAAAATAGGAAATGACATATACGATATTAAAAACTAACAATTTATACAATAAATACAATTTAAAAAAAATAAAAAATAAAAATAAAAATTTACATAACAAATGAACTAATAAATTTCAAGTATTTGAACGTCTGAATCATATCTCCCCTGTCTCTCCTTTCCTCTAGGGTATACTTATTCAGGGTTTCCAGTCTCTCCTCATACGTCTTCTGGCGCAAGCCTCCTATCATTTTCGTCGCCTTCCTCTGGACCGCCTCAAGTCTTCTTATGTCTTTCGCCAGATACGGTCTCCAAAACTGAACACAATTCTCCAAGTGGGGCCTTACCAATGACCTGTACAGGGGCATCAACACCTTCTTCCTTCTACTGACTACGCCTCTCTTTATACAGCCCAGCATCTTTCTGGCAGCTGCCACTGCCTTGTCACACTGTTTTTTCGCCTTTAGATCTTCCGACACTATAACCCCAAGGTCCCTCTCCCCGTCCGTGCATATCAGCTTCTCTCCTCCCAGCATATATGGTTCCTTCCTATTATTAATCCCCAAATGCATTACTCTGCATTTCTTTGCATTGAATTTTAGTTGCCAGGCATTAGACCATTCCTCTAACTTTTGCAGATCCTTTTTCATATTTTCCACTCTCTCTTCGTGTCTACTCTGTTACAAATCTTGGTATCATCTGCAAAAAGGCACACTTTTCCTTCTAACCCTTCAGCAATGTCACTCACAAACATATTGAACAGGATTGGCCCCAGCACAGAACCCTGAGGGACTCCACTAGTCACCTTTCCTTCCTTCTAGCGACTTCCATTAACCACCACCCTCTGGCGTCTGTCCGACAGCCAGTTTCTGACCCAGTTCACCACTTTGGGTCCTAACTTCAGCCCTTCAAGTTTGTACAACAGTCTCCTATGAGGAACTGTATCAAAGGCTTTGCTGAAATCCAAGTAAATTACATCTAGCATATGTCCTCGATCCAGCTCTCTGGTCACCCAATCAAAAAATTCAGTCAGGTTCGTTTGGCACGATTTACCTTTTGTAAAGCCATGTTGCCTTGGATCCTGTAACCCATTAGATTCAAGGAAGTACACTATCCTTTCTTTCAGCAATACTTCCATTATTTTTCCAACAACTGAAGTGAGGCTCACTGGCCTGTAGTTTCCTGCTTCATCCCTGTGACCACTTTTATGAATAGGGACCACATCCGCTCTCCTCCAATCCCCAGGAATCACTCCCGTCTCCAGAGATTTGTTGAACAAGTCTTTAATAGGACTCGCCAGAACCTCTCTGAGCTCCCTTAGTATCCTGGGATGGATCCCGTCTGGTCCCATCGCTTTGTCCACCTTCAGTTTTTCAAGTTGCTCATAAACACCCTCCAGCGTGAACGGCGCAGAATCTACTCCATTTTCTCGTGTAACTTTGCCAGACAATCTCGGTCCTTCTCCAGGATTTTCTTCTGTGAACACAGAGCAGAAGTATTTGTTTAACATATATGCTTTCTCCTCAACACTCTCCACATATTGGTTCCCAGCATCTTTTAGCCTAGCAATTCCATTTTTTTATCTTCCTCCTTTCACTAATATATCAGAAAAAATTTTTATCTCCCTTTTTTACATTTTTAGCCATTTGTTCTTCCGCCTGTGCCTTCGCCAAACGTATCTCTCTCTTGGCTTCTTTCAGTTTCACCCTGTAGTCCTTTCTGCTCTCCTCGGGTTTTTTTATATTTCATGAACGCCAACTCTTTCGCCTTTATTTTCTCAGCCACTAGGTTGGAGAACCATATCGGCTTCCTTTTTCTCTTGTTTTTATTGATTTTCTTCACATAAAGGTGCCGGTGCCGGTGCCACAATTCCCCTTTATCATCATCTGGTGTACATAACACACACATTCCTTGAGCCCAGTAAATCTGTGAAGCTCAATCTTTAATTAGACTTCCAAACTTTCAGTTTACCTTTACCTTAATTTTCTAAAACAAGCCAATTTCAGATACACATCAGTGAAACGTCTGTCTCACATCTTCAAGTTCTCCAAATTGATAATGCCAGGCAACAGCAACAACCTTGTCTTTGGCATCTTTGCTGGCATGCCACAATGCTTGATCTTGAGGTAATCTATAAACTTCACAGATTATGTCTCAGTGTTTCCACTATCTATTGGCAGCTATCTTTACCAATGATCGTGGGTGTTTCGCAGGTTATTATCAAATATTTCTCTGAATTGGGAGAGAGCAAGGTAGGCAAATGCTTGTATGGCTTGACAGCATCACGTGATCCCTTGATCTATTCTAGATTTCAGATTCTGCAGCTATATCTTTTTCAAGGAGAGGTTTAGAATGACTACTATCCCCTATATTCTTCCTCTGCTCAAAAAAGAAGATAGGATATTCTAGACCTCAATGATGTAACTAGAATGGATATTCTATACCTCAATGATGGATATACATGTATCCCAATCTACAAGAAGTATCTATAATACAATGGTGCCCACACTTTTTGGGCTTGCGAGCTACTTTTAAAATGACCAAGTCAAAATGATCTACCAACAATAAAATTTTAAAAAACACAAAGCACACTGTACGCAGAGAAAATGTTAATTATCATTTATATTCTGGGTTTTTTTTCCCCCCAAAGAGATCAAGACAGATGATTTTATGCAATGTCACTTCAGTAACAACTATACAAAAATAGACAAATATACCCTCTCCCTTATTACTAAACTGCTATAGTGTTTTTTAGCGCAGGGAGCTTCGCTGAATGCCCTGCGCTGCTCTTGATGCTCATAGGCTCCCTGCACTAAAAACCGCTATTGCGGTTTAATAAAAGGGGGCCATAGTGCAAAATATAGACAGCAGATATAAATTCGCAAAATGGCCACATTTTGATCACTAAATTGAAAATAAAATCATTTTTCCTACCTTTGTTGTCTGGTCATTATTCAAATCTTGTTGGTCCCAGGCTCTGGTTGTCTTCTGATAACTTGCATGCCAGGGTCTCCTTCTTTCTTCTTTCTTCGTGCTAACCATCCATCTTCTATCTCTGTTTTCCCCTTCTGTTTCCCTTCCCTCCCCTGGAGGTCTGGCATCTTTCCTTTTTTTTTGTCTCCATCCACGGATCCACCTTTTCTCAACTACCCTCCTATCCAGTATCTCTATCCCCCCTTCCACACCATCCCTTATGTCCAACTTCTCTCCCTTTCTGTTCCTTCCCTCCCTAAATCCCATTGTCCACCATCTCTCTCCCACTCCTCTGTTTTAGACCCATTATTTCTTTCCCCCAAAGTCCGGCATATGCACGTCTCTTTGAACCCCTCTTCCCTCCCTCCTTTATACACCAGGGCCCTCTCCCCCTGAAGGCCTGCACCATCCCCCCTGAAGGCCTGCACCCACCCCTGAAGGCCTGCATCCCATCCCTGAAGGCCTGCACCCACCCCTGAAAGCCTGCACCCCATCCTTTAAGGCCTGCCCGTCCCATCCCTGAAGGCCTGCATCCCATCCCTGAAGGCCTGCATCCCACTCCTGAAAGCCTGCACCCCATCCTTTAAGGCCTGCCCGTCCCCCCTGAATGCCTGCACCCTCCCCCTGAAGGCCTGCACCACCACCCCTGAAGGCCTGCACCCCCCCCCGAAGGACTACCCCCCTGGAAGGCCAGTGTATTCTTCCATGACCTCCCGCGCATCCCTTTACTTAATTTTAGCAGGGAGCAGCCTGCTGAGACGATCGCCAGTACTTTAGCGATCCTTGCAGGTTGCCATAGGCCTCAGGAGCTGTCGTCCCTCTGCCGTGGTCCCGACCCTCCTCTGACATCAGAGGCAGGATTGCGGCAGAGGGAAGACAGTTCCTGAGCCTATGGCAACCTGCAAGGATCGCTAAAGTACTGGCAATTATCTCTGCAGGCTGCTCCCTCCTAAAATTAAGTAAAGGGATGCGCGGGAGGCCAGAGAGAAAGCCAGACAGCACAGAAAGAAAACCGCATGGCTCAGCGATCGACGTATTGCTGTAATACAACTATTTTAATACAAAATCCTTTCCTTTGGCTTTTCATTGGCCCCCAGAGTGTTCTCAAAGTGCCTTGTAGCAGCAGTGGCACACATTTACAAACAAGGCCATTTCCTTACCTAGATGAGTGTGTTCTGATGGCTCAGTTAGTCACAGAAATAAATCACAAAAATTGGGAGTTATTACTTGTATTGCTGGATAATATATTCAAATATTATCTAAAATCTCAGCTTTATTGATTTTCTTTGTGAAAAACAATACAAAATTTTTTTGAATATTTATAAATTAGTAAAGTGCTCAGTCCGTATAACCATTAGTGCAATGATAACATGCTACAGTGGTTAATCTGGGGCCATCATAGACTTTACTGCCCCTTTACCAACCTCCTACCAGATAATAAAAATATATGAACAACTTATCTGTAGTCTCTCCTTAGATTGGATTACAGTCATAACCACTGGATAAATTGTGAAGGTGAACTTGTGCCAAAAGTGCTATAGTGCTGTAAACTCAAGTCGGAGGGTAGATGAAATCTTAAGGAGTCATGTTTACAGCACTATAGCACTTTTGGCACAAGTTCATCTTCACAATTTATCCAGTGGTTATGACTGTAATCCAATCTAAGGAGAGACTACAGATAAGTTGTTCATATATTTTTATTATCTGGTAGGAGGTTGGTAAAGGGGCAGTAAAGTCTATGATGGCCCCAGATTAACCACTGTAGCATGTTATCATTGCACTAATGGTTATACGGACTGAGCACTTTACTAATTTATAAATATTCAAAAAATTTTTGTATTGTTTTTAACAAAGAAAATCAATAAAGCTGAGATTTTAGATAATATCAGTTAGTCACAGGCCTTATCAGTCTTTGGGGTTCCTTTTTAACTTTCAGAAGTCTTCATTTTATCCAACCAACATTATTGTGTTCATTGGAGTAGTCCTAGATACTGTCCAGTCTAAAGTATTTATTTCAGAGAACAAAATTCAGTTGCTCATGGTCCTACAGTAAGTATCCAGGGTCCCAACCAGAGCATACTTACAAATGCTGAGGCACATAGCTGAGGCTATTCATGTTGTCCATCTGGCTCATTTGATAATGTGAGGTCCTCAGTGGGATCAATGCTTCCATCCTCTTTCCACAGTACAGTACCCTTCTTCTTGGCTCTGCCTCATCCTACAGTAGTGGTTGCATCAGTTAGTCCTCACTACAGATGACTCAACTCAAGGATGAGAAGCTCATCTGGATGGCCAACATTTATAGGGAGACTGGTCCAGATATGAGACAATCACATAAACCAGTTGCTCAGGGCAATCTTTCACATTAATGATTCCAAAACTTGTCTTAGGAAAACCCCAATCAGTCATGTTTTCAGGATATCCAAAATGAATATGCATGAGATCAATTTGCATGCAGTGCCCATTTGATATGTAGATCTATCTCATGCATATTCATTGCAGATATCCTGAAAACTGGACTGGTTGGGGTTCCCCCAGGACAGGTTTGGAACTCCTGTTCGGCATCCTACAAATAATCCCTCACCATGTCCACAGCATCTCTTCACGGTGGTGCTCCATGCTGGGGGAGGGGGAGGGGGCAGTCACCATTTTTTAAGAAGGAGTGAGTGGGCAAGCCTGGGGGACGGCCAGAGGTAGAAGGGAGCCTCCAGGGATTTAAATTCTTTTTGATGAGGAAAGAGGGGTTGGGTCTGTGAAAGATTAGGGAGTCACTAGATTATCAGGGAAATGTTTTGAACTATGGGTAGGGGGTGTTGGATCATTAGGTTATGTTGTCATGGGGGGGGGCAGAGACAACTAGATCATCGGAGAAGCCAATGCAAGGTAGCTGGGGTAGGGTGGCTGGGATGGGGTAGAGAGAGAATTTCACCAATGTTATACACAACTGCAGGTACAAACACAGTTAATCAAATGAACACTAATTGCATCCCTAGAGAAGCACAAACATAGTAGGAGCAAAAAGACCTCAGAGACCTTTTTTAAACTACCGCACCAATTAATAGTGATAAAAGTAGTCGATCATGTCTTAATCACTGGTCTAAAAACTCCTGTGTTTTTAATTAATGAGCTAAACTTTAAATAGTGCTCTGTGAAAATTTTTTTAAAATAAATTCAAAGCACTTATCTTAACACAAACATTAAGGACATCGCAAGAGAGCCAAGTAATGTTGTCACTGCATTTTGTATTAAAATCACTGTAAAATATTCAGTTTGTAATATAATTTCATCACAAATTTCTTTTTTACATGTAAGACATTCCAGCATTGCCCCTGAAGAAGCCTCGATGATTTGGTGAAACGGAGGCTCCGTAGGGCATGAGAATCTGGTTGTTGGCGGGGTACAATTAGTGTTCATTTGGTAGAGAGAGAATTCCAATAGAAACCTACTTCTCTCACCCGAATCTTCTATGCTGTCCTGGACCTGTCAAAAATATTTCCATGGAAGCTATGTATCAATTTTTTGTTGTTGTTTTGCACGCTGTGAAATAGCAAATCTCTGCATTTGAATTTATATCAACGTGGTGTATGGTCAGCTTTTCCATGCATGTTAACACTGACGCTGAATCTTTTTCTGCATTGCTGTCTCACAGAAAAGCAGTGCTAACCTCATAGTAACTGCATGAGAAGTTTTCTGCATTGGTCCCTGAGAATGGGAATGGAATATGGCTTTGTAATTATCTTCCTCCTATTAGACGATGATATTTTTCAAGTGCAGTATGAAACCTGTTTTTTGTATGTGTAGAATAGACAAACCCTTGACTGTGAGTCACACAATTACTGTACAGAACATTCAGAGATTGCTTGCTTGCCAGGATTATGTGCTAAAACATTGCCTAGGTTTTACTAACAGTGAGTTGCCTTCTATCTTTTGGCACCAATTGGGATGTGCTCAGGGGGAAGATGGAGGCGGTAAGAGAAGTTTAAAACCTTTGGAATGTTTGCGGCTTCCTCCTAACAATGGAATCTATCCACCGGCACAGTCTGTTGGGTGGATTTACAAGCATTAGATCATATTGAGAATGTGAATCGGGGTGATATAGTAAAATTCAGCATTTACTAAACCACATGGCAACACACTGATATTTCAAAACTTGACAGCATGATGCATATCTAGCCAGCACATTCCTGAGAATGAAGTATTGTTTATTGGGCATTGCACTCACCCAGGTAAATATGTTTAACAGTATAGATACAGGCAATAGAAAACCAGCAAAATAATAAAATACAGCAATACAAGGAAACATAAATATACTTTTAATGTTACAATAAATTAAAAAATACAAATCATTAAGACATATATATAGACACCAAAAAACAATCATTCGACTGCCCAACATGTTCCCACAAATTTCATAATTTTTGTAATTTATGATATCATGGTAGGGCTAGGACTGAATGGGTCCCAGCCAAAAAGATTGAGATGAGCCCCCTATAACAACATCGCTCCTATGGTAGTGGGGACCGGGGTGGGGGTATGAAGATGCACATTTTCTAAAGCTGATATATTACAATAATAAAGTCAGAAAAAATACATTTTTCTACCTTTTATTATCTGATTATTGCTTTGGTTCTGGTTTCTCTTTTCTGCTTCTCTCTTTTGTTTCTTAACACTCTTCAGTGTCTCTTGTCCTTTTGATATTTCTTCTCTATATGCCCAGCATTCATCTTTTATGTGTGTCTCTATCTGTCCTATCCAGCATCTCTCTCATTGTCCTTGTCCTTCCCCTTGTGACCAGTTTTATCCCTCTGTGTCTCTATCACTATACCCTTCACAGTCACCATCTCTTCTGTGTCCCTGTCCCTCCCCATGAACAGCCACTCTCTTCCCTTCTTCCTGCAAACCATCCCTGACTCCCCCCTTCCTTGTGTTCTAGCATCTCTCTCCACCTGCCTCCCTTGGTCCAATTCCAACATCTCTCCCCCCTCTTTCAAGTCCAGTCTCTCTATCTCTTCTTTCCGTTCCCCCCAGTCCAGTATCTGACACCTTTCATCTCTTTCTCTTTTCTACAGCTCTCTCTCTCCTCTGCTTCCCAGCCTGATTCCAGCATCTGCCCCCTTTCTTCTCCATCTCTTTTCTCCAGGTCTCTCTCTCTTTCTTTTATCCACTTCCTAGCCTCATTCTAGCATCTGCCCCCTCTCTTCCTTCCCCCATTTCTCCAGGTCTCTCTCCTCTGCTTTCTAGTTTGGTTTCAGCATCTGCCCCCTATCTTCCTTTTCCCTTTGCTGCAGGTCTCTTTCTCCCTCTGTCTCTTCTGCTTTTCCTCAGGTCTAGCATCATTTCCCCTCTGTCTCTCCTCCCCATTCCCTACTAGCTAGTTCAGCATCTCTCCATTCTCCCTTCCCTGTGGGACCAGCTCCAGCTCCAGTTCCTCAGTTCCTTCCTACCAGGCCTCCACATACTGCAATTCACAGCAGGCAGAGTCTGAAAGCTGCCACTTCTGCTGGCAGGGCCTTTCCTGTGCCGCATCCCAACTCTGATGCATATTCCTGTGGGCAGGAAATGGCCTTGCTGACCAGAATGGCAGTTTTGCCACGAGCTGCAGCATGTGGAGGCCCATCTGGAGGGAACTGAGGAACTGGAGCTTGAGCAACGCTGGTCCTGAAGGGGGGGGGGGGAGTGGGGTCCTGTGTGTGCAGCTGCAGTTGGCCCCTACCACTGGGTGGCCCTGGGCATTTTGCTATGCTCACTCAGTGGTAGCTGCACCCCTGAATAATATACCTCTGATGCAGGTACTATCCAGCTGCCAAGAGGTCATTTCTAAATTAGGCACCTCCATTTTGGAAGCCAGTGCAAATGTTTTAAAATTGGAGTAACATGATCTGATCTTTTTCCATTGTCTATTATACTTGCTGCTGTTTTATGGAATAATGAATTATAGTAATCAGGTCTACTCACTGATAAAATAGAACTTGGTCATAAAAGGCAAAAAAATAACATGATTTTACTACATTACAAATATGTTTGTCAGACTTCAAGGTTCTGTCACAATGAAATTCCAAAGTGATAATGTCCTCTTTTAATGGAAGTACTTTACCCAGTAGCATGTCACACAGTCAAGAAACAAATTATGAGACAGCCACATTGCTGAAGATTGCTCAACATTTAAAATCAAATCATGATAAGTTAGTTATGTTTATTACATTAACCTACCCCCACACACTTTTACGAAACCAAGTTAGACTTTTTTATTGACGGCGTTGGAACTAAAACCACCATGGTCAGCGATAAAAAAAGCCTAACATGGCTTTGTAAAAGGAGGGGTAAATTAATATGCCAAAAGTCACAACCTGGCTATAATTACCTCTTAATGGCTGATGAATTATGTGTCACAGGCTGAGTGAAATTTCAAAGTCTGTCTTATCAAATGAATAATATTAATTGACAGCACATGGAAACGTGTTGTAGTTCATGCATACGAAAGCTTTTCTATTCAAAATCCTTCAGGTCTGTGCTCCATCGTGTAAACCCCCTAGTGGCGGAGCAGGATTTTACATTTTAAAAAATGTTATTAAAATATGTCACAATGGTTTCCCCAAATAATCTCAACATCAAACCAGGGAATTTTACATTAAAAATATGGTTTTATTATTTTGTTAATTATTAGATGTTAAATAATCACCAGTCTAATTTCAAAACTTGCTTGAGACAAATTAACCTATGCTTTTCAATTACAGAGTAGCAAGATCAAACAACTTTTTCATCAAGAACATCAAAAACATTCTCAGATAATTACTAGTCACATAAATAATGTACTTAGAACTATTTTGATAAATTTACTTTGTAAAATACTAGAATTCTTAAAGTTTTTTTTCCCCTCTTTCCGGTTTCACACCTTGAGGATTCTGTATCAGGTACTCTCAAGATCTCAGTCACTTAGCTGTTTTTCTTCTTCCTAGAGCTCTCTTGGACATTGGGTACCTTTGCTTTCCGTGATGTCTTCCAGGGTCCAGATAAATATTCCACTCACTCCCTAACTTCCTGTGCCTAGGAAGTGATGTCAGAGGGCTGACACCACTTCCTGCATCTAGGAAGTGATGTCAGAGGGCTGACACGGGTAGCAAGTTGGTGATGCTGCTCATGCCAGGAAAGTTAAAGAGGTACAGGGAAGGGGCATGTGCGTAGTGGGGGGGGGGGGGGGGGGGAGGGAAGGAGTGCGGGGGAGGGGGCGGAGAAGAGGGCAGGGGAGGGGCACCTATCACTCTCGCTATGCCATTGGGTGCACCCATATAAGCCAATGAAAACCAAGCCTAAATACCTGCACCTAAGCTGGGCACAGATCAGGTGTATCCTGTAACCGTGCACCTAACTTTTAGCAATGTCCACAATCTGTCCATGCTCCTCCCTCGCCACACCATCCATTGCAATTCTCACACCAGAATTTACATGCACCACTTTATAGAATACACTTAGAAAGTTGTGCGTGCAAATTCTAATTTTGTGCCAGTTGTTACTTAATTGCCCATTATTGGCACTGATAAGCTTAAGTTGTGTGTGCAAATCAGCAATGCGTACAGATTTGGGTGTGCAATTTTTTTTTACACTATAGAGAATCAGGCCTTTATTGTGTATTGTCATAAAAATAGTGTGCCCTATTGCCCAATAGTAGGGTTGCCAGATTTTTCCAATCGGAAAATCCGGACCCCTGGATCTGCCCCACGCCCACCCAGTTCCGCCCATCCCCCTGTAAATGCCCTAATCTTGTCCACAGTCCCGCCCCAGCCCCGCTCCCCACTCTTGTCAGGCAGGGAGGAAGTTCGCGCATGCGCGGACGCTATGCAATGACATCATGCGCACGTGCACGTGACATCATCGCATGGCGTCCGCGCATGCACAGACTTCCTCCCTGCCCGACATGATTTAAGGAGGCTTTTCAAAATCTGGACAAACTGCCAGGAGGACATGTCCTGGGAAATCCGGACGTCTGGTAACCCTACCCAATAGTATGCTTTTTACGTTGAGTGTGTGTGTGTGTGTGTGGGTGGGGGGGGGGGGGAGCATGTTATTTCAGGCCTAGGGGGAGAAGTCAGCTCTTATAATTGAGGAATTTTGCACAAGAAATTTACAAAGAAAGTTTGCAGAATTTTCAATTTTTTGCACAGAATTTTCCCTCCCCCCCAATAACCAAATGAACAATCAAAACTAATAATAAGAAAAAAATATATATATTTTTTCCTCCTCTAGCATTAATATCTTAAGCTTTTCATGCCATTCATTGTTCATCATCAACTTTATTTGATATACTGCTAGATCATTAAAAACATCTAAGTAAACATAAGAACATAAGAGTAGCCTTACTGGGTCAGACCAATGGTCCATTGAGCCCAGTACCCCATTCTCACAGTGGCCAATCCAGGTCTCTAGTACCTGGCCAAAACACCCAAAGAGTAGCAACATTCCATGCTACCGATCCAGGGCAAGCAGTGGCATCCCCCTGTCTTTCTTAATAACAGACTATGGACTTTTCCTCCTGGAAATTGTCCAAACCTTTCTTAAAACCAACTATGCTATCTGCTCTTACCACAACCTCTGGCAATGCATTCCAGAGCTTAACTAGGAATAAATAGTACGCACTGTTGCTCAGCAGTGCACCCTATTTCTCATTAGTGTTACTATAATTGCACAACAAAATACCTATTGATAAGCAGTGTGCATGCTTGAGCAATAGGGTGCGCTGTTTGAGTCATTGTGTACACTGTTGATGACATGAAACAGAACAAAATCTTGGATTTTTGTTTTCTGTTGCTTTGACGTAAAAACACAATGGGCTCCTTTTACAAAGGTGCGCCAGCGTTTTTAGCGCACGCACCAGATTAGCGCGCTACCTGAAAAACTGCCACCTGCTCAAGCGGCTAGCGCGCGTGGCATTTTAGCCCGCGCTATTCTGCGCGTTAAGGCCCTAATGCACCTTTGTAAAAGGAGCCCAATATGACATTTCCCTTGCTGTTTCAAATGAATGCATAGCCCTACTTATTACATGGATCCAAGTATATTATTACCTTTCCCAGCCACTTTGCTATGCTGACTGGCTACATTGAGGTCATCAGAGATGATGACCACCAAGTCTATTTCCTGTTTGATGATGTCTACTTGTTTCTCTCAAAAATGTGCTGTACTTCAAAAGCAGGCGTTTGTAGTAGCTTTTAGATTAAAATATCATTTCAAAATCCATTATAATTCTTCTAGTTTTTAAGTCATCTTTCATCTTATCTATCCTCCAGGCATGTCCACCATGTTGCAGATTTTCATCTTTCAGATTTTAAGAAGATCTAAAGAGTGTTTTCATACAAGAAGTGAACTGAGGATACCTACAACAAATCCTTATTGAAGAGAGAAAGATTATGTGCTTTAATCTGCAAGTGGATCGGTTGGAGAGCCTGGAGCAGTTAATGTTGATTGACAGAGCCTTAGCTTGGGGAAAGAAAAGTCTGCTAAGAGGTATATAACATGCTGACACAAAGTTTCATAATAGTTAGTCTGTCTGTAACTCACAGGAAAGGACTATGAATAACAAAATACAGTATATTAGGAATACTGATACTGCCAAGCATAATAGCTGCCTAATCTTACTCTTTCTTTTTCCCATTGTAGTGTTTTGCCCCCCCCCCAATAACCAAATGAACAATCAAAACTAATAATAAGAAAAATATATATATATTTTTTCCTCCTCTAGCATTAATATCTTAAGCTTTTCATGCCATTCATTGTTCATCATCAACTTTATTTGATATACTGCTAGATCATTAAAAACATCTAAGTAAACATAAGAACATAAGAGTAGCCTTACTGGGTCAGACCAATGGTCCATTGAGCCCAGTACCCCATTCTCACAGTGGCCAATCCAGGTCCCTAGTACCTGGTCAAAACACCCAAAGAGTAGCAACATTTGATGCTACCGATCCAGGGCAAGCAGTGGCATCCCCCTGTCTTTCTTAATAACAGACTATGGACTTTTCCTCCTGAAAATTGTCCAAACCTTTCTTAAAACCAGCTATGCTATCTGCTCTTACCACAACCTCTGGCAATGCATTCCAGAGCTTAACTATTCTTTGAGTGAAAAAATATTTCCTCCTATTGGTTTTAAAAGTTTTTCCCTGTAACTTCATCGAGTATCCTCTAGTCTTTGTAATTTTTGATGGAGTGAAAAATCGATCCACTTGTACCCGTTCTACTCCACTCAGGATTTTGTAGACTTCAATCATATCTCCCATTAGCCATCTCTTTTTTTCAAGCTGAAGAGCCCTAACCTTTTTAGTCTTTCCTCATACGAGAGGAGTTCCATCCCCTTTATCATCTTGGTCGCTCTTTGAACCTTTTCTAGTGCTGCTATATCTTTCTTGAGATAAGGAGACCAGAATTGAATGCAATACTCCAGATGAGGTTGCACCATGTAGCGATTCAGGAGCATTATAACATTCTTAGTCTTATTAACCATCCCACTTTAAATAATTCCTAGCATCCTGTTTGTTTTTTGGTAGCCGCCACGCATTGGGAAGAAGGTTGGGCAGGGGAGTGGCCAAGATGGCAGTGGCATGAGCTTGGTGATGTAAGCAAGTATGGAGTTTCCTTGCTGAATTCCCTTTAAGATTTCTTTACAAAATGCCACATTCCAAGGGACCACCAACCTCTACTTAGTCCCCCCAAGCAGCAGAAAATCCACTGCTATATCATCAGAGCCCATTCATTAGATGTTGGGGAACTGAGCCATGCTGTGAGGAATGACAAAGGAGCGTCTTCATCCTTGGGGCATGAGATACTGCTATCACTCCTAAATTCCAACTCTCCTCTGTGTCCAGTGACCTCAGTGGCGTTGAGTGTGAAAGCACTGACAGTCGAAAGTACTACAGGTGAAGTTCCCTTGAGGGAACCTTGTCAAATGATATGACTCCACTGTCACAAAATCGACATGAGAGGTAATAACTATGGTTAATGAACTTGATGAATGAACTGGGATGGGTTGTGGGGAGGGTGGGAGGATATTATTAATCTGAATAGGGTAAGGCTATTGGGTAAATCTATGTTTCTGTGTTTTATTGATTAAGCATTGGGTGATGGGGGGGGGGGGAAATGGTTAGTTATGTATATTTGTAAGTTGAATGTGCTTTTACTGACTTATTATATGTTATATATTTGTGTGTTGCACTATTGACGTTTGGAAAATTAATAAAGGATTTTTTTTTAAAAAAAAGAAGATTTGACTTAGACTGATGAGTCTGTAAAGATGGACTTCATCAGCCGAGTCAGACAAATATAGGAAGATGTATAACAACTCCAAGAGTTTTAAGTGTCAAACCTTTTTTGTTTGCTTATAAAAGATAACCTAGTCCTGCATAGAAAAATTGAGCAGATGGAAAACTTTAATAGGCATCTGAATTTCCACTAGGTAAACTTTCCTAAAATCCCTGGGGTTTGCCATTTTGCACACTCCTTCTCATCATGAATGTAGTTTTAGCTCTGTTTCTATAGAGTTGTGTGTCAATACTTTCCTCCTTTTATTCAGGGTTTTGTAGCAAGTAAAGAGTAGCCAAGTTTGTATTTGAGCTCTTACAGATGAAAATCCACATCTGTGCATTCATTCTAAGTTGCCTTAGCAATAATTTGAGTGTCGATTAAGTGACTTACTGTATGACATTGGAAAGATCCTTCAGCATTTCTGTTGTGGCTTCAGGCAGTGTTAATAGAAAAGTGTTTTCTCTTGGGAGAGATCAGCTTTCATATTTCTGGGAGGGGAGGCCCAGGTTTTGCTTTAGCAATTATATAAGCATATAGGACTTCCTTTGATATTCAGTGAGTTTGTTTGTTTTAATCTCTATCGTCCCTACCTTTATATTTTGTCTGGCACTGGTTCTTAGCTCAACAGTTTCTTCCTTCTCTTTTGGGCTTCCAACACATTCACAACCAGGGAAATTTCATTCACAGCTACATGGAAATTCCCCTCCCCTCTGTTTTATATAGTCATTGTAGCAGCAGACCTTCGCTCCTTCCAAATTTCTACAATTACGGGCCCTAAAATTGGCCACTAGGTGTCCCCATCGTATGATGACTATGATTCCCTAGCCTAGGGGCTATGAATGCTGATTCAGCATTTTTATCTCCAGTTGATTGTGAGGGTAACGATGTGAAAGATCCAAGCCAGGTATTGAATCCAGGTCCCTCTATATGGCACTGCTTCTAGAAAGTAGAAATCTGGGGTAAAAGATCAATGTACTGAGGCCCCTATTAATCAAGCTATGGTACTTTTTTAATGTGGGAATCACAAAGTGCTAACAGTGTGTGCTAATTTCCCCATTAAACAGCTAACATGGAAAACATCGTTTTGGAGGCATGGAATGGGTGGAGAATAGGTAAGGGAGTAACTCTTACAGTTTATTTAAAAACTTTATAGACCACACTATCTCACAATTCTAGGCAGTCAACATAAAAACATACAAAATAAAATAGAACACATTAAAATGCATAAAAGAAAATATTTAAAAATATTAAGACAATACAATTGTAGGCGGGACAGATACAATTGCAGCAGGCGGAACAAATACAATACTATAGCCATCAAATGAAACCCTCCCCCTAAAACATGTTTATAAAGTAGCAGCATGTTAAAAATCTGTTAAAAATCAAGGGTGGGAGATTTCATGGTGACATTAGGAAGTATTTCTTCACCGAAAGGGTGGTTGATTGTTGGAATGATCTTCCACTTCAGGTAGTTGTGGCCAGCAACGTGCTCGATTTTAAGAAAAAAAATGGGATAAACATGTGGATTCTCTTCGAGGAAGTGCTTAGGGGGGAGGGTTCTTCGAGTGGGCAGACTTGTTGGGCTGACGGCCCTTTTCTGCCGTCATATTCTGTGTTTCTGTGTTTCATGTAAATATAGAAATAAAGTCGCTAACAGAGATAAATAAATAGAAACCAAAGTAACAGTAAAAATTTGGGGCTAATGCTGACCACCATTAAAATGCTGACCACTACCGGCCGAATATTGAGCAGATAGCACCTGACATTTAAAAGCATTTCTCCAGGGTAGCAGACATTATCTGGGTAACGCAGCTGAAAACCACTGCAGACTGCTCCAGCTTTATGCAATTAGCACCAGAGTGTTTAAAGGCAGTGATGGGTGGAGCAAGAATCTAACTGGATACTAACAATATTCATAAGAACATAAGAATTGCCACTTCTGGGGCAGATCAGAAGTCCATCGTGCCCAGCAGTCTGCTCCCGCAGCGGCCCTTAGGTCAAAGACCAGTGCCCTTACTGAGACTAGCCTTACCTGCGTATGTTCCGGTTCAGCAGGAACTTGTCTAACTTTGTCTTGAATCCCTGGAGGGTGTTTTCCTCTATAACAGCCTCTTCTTCAGAAAAACCATTTCTTAGTAAATGTTTTATCTTGGGGAAGAACTGTATCTTATGTTGTTGGCTTTCTTCTGAACCCCTCCCTTTTGGCTTGGAGGAATCGACTTCATGAACTTATGGGCTGGGAGGCCCGTTTGGCCTGTTCTTCTCGTCGCTGGAGCAGAGACTTTGTCAACACTTGGACTCCGTACTTGAAAATTTTGTCCCCTACGAGTCGTAGCCGTATCCTGAATAGACTCCAACTATAATTGGGTTTACCGGTTTGATATCGGTCTTTCCCTGTTTGTGTGTAGTAATGTCTCTCTTGGTGGGGGTGGGAGGGGAGGGTGTGTGTGTGGGGTTCTTTCTGTGGGGTTGGGGTGTTGATTCTGATCGTGGTGGACATCAGAGTCCACCACGGACTCTGATGGTTGTTGGTTGATATTGTAAACTGTGTTTTATGCTATTGTTGTACCTGCTGTTGTCACTGCTTAATAAAATAGATTTAAATATAACAGCCTCCGGAAGAGCGTTCCAGTTTTCCACCACTCTCTGGGTGAAGAAGAACTTCCTTATGTTTGTACAGACTCTATCCCCTTTTAACTCATGCCAATTAGTGCCATATGAGGGTAGGTGGCGCCTGGGGCCCGCTCCTTCCCCATCCCCCCCACACCACATCTGTGCTCTCCCTTCCCCCGTACCTCATTAAATCTTCACCAGCGCGAGCAGCTGCTTGCGCCGGTGTTGGCTTTCCCTCTGATGTTGCTTTCTGGCCTCTTGACCCGGAAGTGATTTCCGAGGGGAGCCAGGCTGGCATGAGCAGCAGGTCTGAGGAGTTTCTTGCGCTGGTGAAGATTTAAAGAGGCACTAGGATGGGAGGAAGGGAGAGCATGAGTGTGGCATGGGGAGAGGGGCAGAGGGGTGCTGGCACCCCCACCAAGACAGTGTCTGAGGCGGTCCGCCCCCCCTTACTACGTCACTGGGGCTAGTACCTGGATAACTGTACCTTCATATCCAGTTAGTCAGTGCCAATATTTGGATATTGATCAGCACTGAATGTGCAGGTATATGTTTAGATGCTTGACTGGTGTTAAAAAAAATCCATCAATTGTGGTGTTGGAATATTGACCCAATAACGTTTTTCTCTTGTTATTCATTCTTTCAAGTTCATGCATTGATAAAATCCCCTTTTAAAAAAAATGTTTAGCAAATATAATTGACAGTGCAGGAGTTCCTGCCTCCCTGTTTTGTTTTTTTAAGGTATTAGGCTCTGCTTGATATGATAAGCTGTCTAAGCCAGTTTCTGGCTGCAGGGGCAGTTCTGAGAATGAGTGCCTTAATGACAGGTAAATATGCTTTAATGGGTTCCCAAAAACCAAATCACTCCTACTAGGAATACACAGTTCTACAAAAGGAACTTAAAATTTGATTACAAGTATTGGTAGCTTGAGGATACTTAAGTGGAGGTATTCTTTTTGAATTTTAGTGGGATTACCTAGCTTTTACTTTAAACTTATTTTGTTTTACCATCTGATATAACAAAAAGTTTTTAAAATTGTAGTTCTGTGCATAGGTCATTTTTACAACAATGAGATCAGAAAAATCCTATTAAGCCAATTGTATCCAGGCCTCTTTATGCTTTTAAATTCCCATTCTCAAATGTTTTGGGTTTTGTAGATTTGTTAAATAGTTGAATCAACAGCACGAGGGGTTGCTAAAAAGCCCAACCAATAAAGCTGGGGCAGTGTCTATCGAGTCTCCACTTAGGGTCTGTTTTACAAAGCCACGCTAGTGGCTGTCGCGTGGCAGCAGCCCCAAAGCCTTTTAAATTTCTATAGACTTCGGGGCCGTTACCGCTCTGCAGTCACTAGTGCGGCTTTGTAAAACAGGCCCTTGGTCCAGTGATTTTCTGCTTTTTTTGTTCCATCGGAGTGGCCGAGGAGATGACTTGTTGGAATCCCAGTAGCAACGCTATCACATTATAATGCACATTTAGCACCATTAATTATATATGTAGTGACACTGAATATATACAGTAATATACATGCTGGTACCAGTGTTTAAATGAATGTAGCTGTTCCAATGGAATATCAGTTTGAGTTTTTAACTAGCAAATGAAGCAGATGCAAATAAAAGAAGAATGCTACATGGAGGATAATTTTATAGCAGGTTGCCTATACATGAAAGCCAAGTAGATGCCTATTGCCAACATATTTTTAAAATACACATAGGTGCCTTTGTTTCTTTATAAAATACTATAGACAAAGTGGCAGAATTCTTGCTAGATCAAAATTGCAGACATTTATGCCTGCTCAGGAGAAGGAGTAAATGTTCTTGAGTAACATACTGTACTTATGTATGAAAGGGTTGTGCGAGAGACAGATAATCTGCAATGATTCAGGTGTAGAACAAAGAGCAGACCAAATGAGTATATGGAGCAAAAAGAAATTTAATGTCACATGTGCCCAACGTGGCCACGTTTCACCTGAGGGATGCGTCAGAGGCAAAACTAGAGAGGAAAAACAGACAGCAAGCTTCTCTCTAATCTAACAGTTTACAATCCAGAATACTCAAACATAAAAAAGTACACTTCACACTGGTACAGAAATTCAGCAGCAGTAGTTCTGCTATAATACTCCTTCAGACAGGCAAACAGAAGAAAACCAGACAAAACAGAAAGGTGACGGGACTAAATCGCGCGAGACAACGGCGCGCCGACAACTGAGCACAAGGTTGACGGCGCGCCGAAGAAAAGCACTATTTTAAAGGGCTCCGATAGGGGGTGTGGGGGGGAACCCCCCCCACTTTACTTAACAGACATTGCGCTGCCGATGTGGGGGGTTTGGGGGGTTGTAACCCCCCACATTATACTTAAAACGGAACTTTTTCCCTTAAAAACAGGCAAAAAGTTTGGTTTCAAGTATAATGAGGGGGGTTACAACCCCCCAAACCCCCCACAACGCCAGCGCGATGTCTGTTAAGTAAAATAGGGGGGTTCCCCACCAACACCCCCCGTCTGAACCCTTTAAAATAGTGCTTTTCTTCGGCGTGCCGTCAACCTTGCACTCAGTTGTCTGTGCTCAGTTGTCGGCGCGCCATTGTCTCATGCGATTTTGTCTATGAACCAACAGAAAAGGCAAGGGAGGTGATTTTTCAACCAATGATCGAGTCTTTATTTGAATCAAATAGTCCCAACAAGGATCCTGGTTTTGGCGTATAGAAGACGCCTTTCTCAGGGGACACTTGACTGGTAGATGCTAGGTCCAAAAGCATTCTATAAACAAACATATGTAGACAGTGGTATCCTTCAACCACTGATTTTGGGAATTCCTGGCAGCTGATGGGGATTCCTGGCAGCTGATGGGGATTCCCTCTGCCAGGATCAGCTGAGCTGTGGAGCCCTACACCCCTCCCCCTGACATCCCTACATCCCCCTGATATCCTGTACCTCCCCTGACATCTCCACC
This sequence comes from Geotrypetes seraphini, assembly GCF_902459505.1. Lineage (NCBI taxonomy): Eukaryota > Metazoa > Chordata > Amphibia > Gymnophiona > Dermophiidae > Geotrypetes > Geotrypetes seraphini. Next base: position 159,024,944 of record NC_047088.1, on the reverse strand, counting down.
CCCCACATCTTCCCAACATTCCTGGGCTTCCCTTCCACATCCCCGGAACTCCCTCCCCCCCCTCGTACCTTCAGAAGAGCAAATGGCAGGAGGGATGTTTACTCCCTCCTGTCTACAGGGCTGCGTGCTGCAATGATAGGGCTTCCCCCCTCTCATTGCACCTTATTGCCACTTGCTTTCAAAACAGGTCTAGCCCCAAATGGCCAAATTGTGTCTTAGATGTTTTGTAAAATTTTTGATTAACACTACAAAACGTTCAGGCATTAAACCTGCCCTAGTCCCACCCAAATTGTACCACTAACTCGTACCCTTGGAATTTAGGTGTACAACAGCTGAACAGCAAAAAAAAAAAAACAACCACGAAAAACCTGCCTAGAAAATAGGTCTCAAAAATGGCAATTTGAATGTTTTGGTGATTTAACCGTCCAAGTTCTACTTTATGCCATTTTTTGAACATAAGAATAGCTTTACTGGGTCAGACCAATGGTCCATCAAGCCCAGTAGCCCGTTTTCATGGTGGCCAACCCAGGTCCCTAATACCTGGCCAAAAACCCAAGGAGTAGCAACATTCTGTGCTACCGATCCAGGGCAAACAGTGGCTTCTCCCATGTCTTTCTCAATAACAGACTATGGACTTTTCCTCCAGTAAATTGTCCAAACCTTTCTTAAAACCAGCTACGCTATCCGCTCTTACCAAAATCTCTGGCAATGCGTTCCAGAGCTCTGAGCAAAAAAATATTTCCTCCTATTGGTTTTAAAAGTATTTCCACATAACTTCATCAAGTGTCCCCTAGTCTTTGTAATTTTTGGCAGAGTGAAAAATCGATCCACTTAACCACACAAGTGCTGAATCGGCACTCCTGTCCTGTAAAATCGCTTCGGATTTTGGCACTTTAAGGCTTCAGTGAACCCATTAATTATTGTGTATGCTAATATTAATGTTAATGAATCAGCTCCATAGAAGGTTAGCATGGAAATTAATATTTTGATTTTGCCTTAATTTTGTTTTAAAAAATCTTAGCTCAAGTGATACAACAGAAGAGAAAAAGCAATGATAATAGTCTTTGAAACAGTAAGGGTAGCAGTATGATCCTGGTTAATCCCCAGATTGTATCAGCTAGGAGCCCTTATGCATAACTTGCAATTGAAAGGAGGGAGGCCTGATGCAGCCCTCAAAAGAACAGTTCAAGGAGAGACAAAACATCCTATAGTAAGAAAAGTTTAAAGGAGCTGAATACAATGGCTATCCAGAGGTAGGGCTGCTGTATAATGGGTACTGCATGTGATTCTCATCATAAAGCAGGTAAGATGATCTCAGATTCAGGCAGAGATTATATGATCTTACTATTGTGTAATGGTTCTCAGCCAGAAAACTGGGCCTCTCATAGATCTTTTTCATTTGCTTACCGGTAAATAGCCCTGCGTGACTTCTCTGTATACTTTGTGGCCAGGATTCTGTAACCGGTGCTGTTATTGGCAGCTACCTTGTCAGTCATGTTATTGGCCGCCAGTCGTGTCAGTCATGCGACGGTGCTGGGTATAGAATCATACCCCTGGCAAAGTCAGGCACTGGAAATATAGGCCAGGGTTTTCCTGGCCTACATTTCCGGCACCTACCTGTGATGTGACTTACACCTTCATAGGCGCTTTAAGGCGCCTAATGCCACTTCCAGCATTATCAAGAGACTTTAGTCACCACTCGAAAATATCCTATATGGGTTCTTAAGTCACCCTATCACCAAGTTCCTCAGTGTGCCACACTAAATCGATTGATATACATGATTTCTTGGTTTAGTAGCAGTCCTCATAGGAACTTATAAACGGTGATATATTTATTTTTTATTGAATTTTTTATATATAAATTATTAACTATTTTATGTCATTGAATATCAACTCAGTTCATAATAAAGTGCCAGTGCTTGTTTATAAATTAATGAAATCAATTCATGATAATATGGAGCTTAAATTCATTGATGGTATGTTAAATCACAAAAATAGTGTTACTTAGCTTAGAACGTATCTGCCTCAGTCCCCTCCGACGCGTTTGATTCTTCCTCAGGGTCAGGGACGAGAATTGCAGAAACGTTCAATTCATTAGCGTTTAACTAAATCCATGCTTTACACTTTTTTGGGGGGGGGCAGATTCGGAGTGTATAGCCTAAAGTGCCTGCAAAGGTGCAATTCCAGCACCCAAATTTCAGGCAACAGTAGGGATCTTGAAAACATGGTTTCAATGTTGTTTTTTAAACTGAGTTTGGGTGCCTACCGGTGCCAAAATATCGAGCGCCGGAATTGCACCTTAGGTGCTTTAAGCTATCTAACACTACTGTGGGCGTGGCTAAAGCTGGACGTGGCATTAGGCGGCTTAAAATGCCATAAGTAGGCGCCAGAAATGTAGGCCAGCAAAACCCTGGCCTATATTTCCAGTGCCTACCTTTGCTGGGGGTGCGATTCTGTACCCAGTGCCTTTGCATGATTGACACACAAATCCAGGCTTTTGTTTTTTTATTTCTCATCAAGCAGTTATTGTGGAATTTGTATTTTACTTATGTATGAATATATTCCATCCTCTCTTCCTCTAGAGCAGTGGTCTCAAACTCGCGGCCCGCCAGGTACTATTTTGAGGCCCTCGGTATGTTTATCATAATCACAAAAGTAAAATAAAACAGTTTCTTGATCATATGTCTCTTTAGCTATAAATGACAATATTATTATTAAGACATAGCCAAAAGGAAATATTTATAAACTATAAAGAGTTTTAACTCATGTAAAATTGTCATTTCTTTAATAAGACATTAACTATTTTTTTCTGAGGCCCTCCAAGTACCTACAAATCCAAAATGTGGCTCTGCAAAGGATTTGAGTTTGAGACCACTGCTCTAGAGTGACCGTTTCTAAACATTCCCATCATGGATTTACTCTTGAGATACAAGTACGGTATATCAGAGGATCTATTCTACCTCTAAATAATATGGTTTCAAAATCCATGTCAAAATGAGTATTTCATATGATTAATTCTCTAAATCTAATGCTGCATATGGCAATGCTGTTGTTTTGCTGTCCTTCTTGAAACTTGACACTTGATCAGTGTTCTTCAAAGCAAGGTCTGGGGGCCAATGACAGCTCTTGAAGGCCTCTGAGGCTGTCCTCATCATCATTCTGGGGTTTTTTTCTGCTACTCTTTGCCTCTCTATCTAAGCTCATGAGACAAAAAGCTGCCTGCTTGAAGGACAAGTCATTTCTCAAATTGCAGCTCTACACTCTTGAGGAACGTAGGAAGAGGGGAGACATGATCGAAACATTTAAGTACCTCACGGGACGTGTCGAAGTGGAAGATGATATTTTCTTTCTCAAGGGACCCTCGGCCACAAGAGGGCACCCGCTCAAACTCAGGGGCGGAAAATTTCATGGCGACACCAGAAAGTATTTCTTCACAGAGAGAGTGGTTGATCATTGGAACAAGCTTCCAGTGCAGGTGATCGAGGCAGACAGCGTGCCAGACTTTAAGAATAAATGGGATACCCATGTGGGATCCCTACGAGGGTCAAGATAAGGAAATTGGGTCATTAGGGCATAGACAGGGGGTGGGTAAGCAGAGTGGGCAGACTTGATGGGCTGTAGCCCTTTTCTGCCATCATCTTCTATGTTTCTATGTTTCTATGATGAAGAGAATGCATTTTTAAATGCTTACCTCCATGAGCATTCCTTCAATATAAAGTCTGAAGATGGGCTGGGGGCAGATGTCATTGATACACACTGGTCAGCAGCGTCACAGCCTTGCAGGGAAAATATTTGGCGTCTCTCCTTCAGATCATTTGGGTCTAAAGAAGCCTTGACTTAAAAATAAGTGAAGACCACTGCTTTAGATTGGCTTGGATGAGGGAATGGGCTTCTTCTGCTTTTCACAATCACATTTCTTGCAACTCATAAGAATATAAGAATTGTCATACTGAGAGAGACCAAAGGTCTATCAAGCCCAGTATCCTGTTTCCAACAGTGGTCAACCCAGGTCCCAAGTAATAAAACAGATTTTATGCTGCTTATCCTAGGAATAAGCAGTGAATATCCCCGAGTCATCTCAATAATGGCCTATGGACTTCTCTTTTAGGAAATTATCCAAACCTCTTTTAAACTCCACTAAGTAGGGTTGCCAGATTTACCCTAGCATCTGATAATTGTGATTTGGGTTATTCTTCCCAATATGTATCACTTTCCATTTGTCCACATTAAGTTTCATCTTGCATTTTTTGTTAACTTGGAAAACTTAATAAAGATTTAAAAAAAAAAAGTTTCATCTGCCACTTGGACACCCAGTTTTTCAATTTCCTAAGGTTTGCCTGCAATTTTTCACAATCCACATGTGTTTTGACAACTTTAAACAGTTTAATGTCATCTGCAAATTTAATCACCTCACTCGTTCCAATTTCCATATTATTTATAAATAAGTTGAATAGCACCTGCGGCATTCCACTGTTTACCCTCCTCCATTGAGCAAAATGACCATTGAACCCTACCCTCTGTTTTTTATCTGATAACCAATTCCTAATCCACAACTGAACTTTGCCACCTATCCCATGACTTTTTTCGCTACTGTATGTATGGGTAATTGTAACAACGGTGAAACTAAAGTAGATAGAATAGAATTGCTAATTAATGCAATGGATGTGCTTGTTTATGAGTGCAAATTAACTCAAAACACAGCTTGATAGTCAACAAGCAAACATGCATTTCATCATCCAACATCTACAATCGTTCTCTTTTTTTAATTTCATTTCTGTCGGAGCTGAAAATCCAAGTTCGCAAAGATAAGAAAATCCAAACGGTAACAAAGCCTTAATTGCTTTGTTGCTCGTTGGGATAACTACTACATAAAAATACTAATATAACTAAAATTACTTGCCATTAGTTTTCAAGGACAAATCACGTCAAAGAATGATGCTATAAAAGACTCCGGAAGAGCGTTCCAGTTTTCTACCACTCTCTGGGTGAAGAAGAACTTCCTATCCCCATTCAACTTTAGAGAGTGCCCTCTTGTTCTCTCTACCTTGGAGAGGGTGAACAATCTGTCTTTATCTACTAAGTCTATTCCCTTCACTATTTTGAATGTTTTGATCATGTCTTCTCTCAGTCTCCTCTTTTCAAGGGAGAAGAGGCCCAGTTTCTCCAATCCCTCACTGTATGGCAACTCCTCCAGCCCTTTAACCATTTTAGTCGCTCTTCTCTGGACCCTTTCGAGTAGTACCATGTCCTTCTTCATGTATGGCGACCAGTGCTGGACGCAGTACTTCAGGTGAGGGCGCACAATGGCCCGGTACAGCGGCATGATAACCTTCTCCGATCTGTTCGTGATCCCCTTCTTTATCATTCCTAGCATTCTGTTCGCCCTTTTCGCTGCCGCCGCACATTGCGCGGACAGCTTCATCGACTTGTCGATCAGAACTCCCAAGTCTCTTTCCTGGGAGGTCTCTCCAAGTACCGCCCCGGACATCCTGTATTTATGCATGAGATTTTTGTTACCGACATGCATCACTTTACACTTATCCATGTTGAACCTCATATGCCATGTCGATGCCCATTCTCGAGCTTGATTATGTCATGTTGCAGATCTTCGCAATCCCCCTGTGTCTTCACTACTCTGAATAACTTTGTATCATCCGCAAATGTAACCACCTCACTCGTCGTACCAATGTCCAGATCATTTATAAAGATGTTGAAGAGCACGGGCCCAAGCACCGAGCCCTGCAGCACCCCACTGATGATGCTCTTCCAGTCCGAATATTGTCCATTTACCCCCACTCTCTGTTTCCTATGTTCCTGCCAGTTTTTAATCCACATGAGTATTTCACCCTCGATTCCATGGCTCGCAAACGCCTTGTGAAAATTCAGATATACAATGTCAACTGGGTCGCCCTTGTCTATCTGCCTGTTTACTCCCTCGAAGAAGTGCATCAAGTTCGTCAAACAAGATCTGCCTTTGATGAAATCATGATGGCTGGTCCTCATTAGACCTTGTCCGTCAAGGTGATCAATGATGAGGTCCTTTACCAGCGCCTCTACCATCTTTCCCGGTACCGAGGTCAGACTCACCGGTCTGTAGTTTCCCGGATCTCTCCTTGAACCTTTTCTGAAGATCAGCGGAACATTCGCCACCTTTCAGTCTTCTGGAATCTTTCCCGATTTGATTGACAGATTGGCTATTAGTTGAAGCAGTTCAGCTGTAGTCTCTTTCAGTCCCTTGATGACCCTTGGATGGATGCCATTCGGTCCCGGGGATTTATCGCTCTTAAGCCTATCGATCTGCCTGCATACCTCTTCTAGACTGACCATCAACCGTGCCAATTTCCCGTCTTCATTTCCAGCATATAGCCTGATGGGTTCAGGTATGCTGTGTATATTCTCTTTGGTAAATACAGACACAAAAATGTGTTCAGTTTGTTGGCGATTGCTTTGTCCTCCTTTAGCACTCCCTTTATTCCATGGTCATCCAGCGGTCCCACCGCTTCCTTCGCGAGTCGTTTCCCCTTAATATATCGAAAGAACGGCTTGAAGTTTTTCGCCTCCTTGGCTATTTTTTCCTCATAGTCTCTTTTGGCCCCTTTTACCACCTTATAACACCTGCGTTAATATTGTTTGTGCTTATTCCAGTTTTCATCCATTCTTGACCTTTTCCATTCCTTAAACAAAGTTTTCTTGTCTCTGATGGCTTCCTTCACCTCTACAGTGAGCCACTCTGGTTCCTTGTTCTTTTTCCTCTTGGATCCCTTGTTGATACACAGTATATATAGATTTTATGCCTCGGTGACTTAACCTTAAAAAGGGACTAAGCATGCTCTAGCGTTTTTACACTGCTTATTCACTTCTTAATCTTCTTCCCCACCATGAGTCTCATTCCTTTGTAATTCCCTTTTCAGAAGTTCAGTTCCGTGGCCGTCGTTCTTGACTGATGTTTCACCCCTGCGTCCAGGTCAAAGCGGATCATGTTGTGATTGCTGTTTCCCAGCGTCCCTTCTATTGAACCCGCGCCTAGGAAGTGACATCAGAGGAAGAGCTGATGCTGGAGTGACAGCAGTTTGGAGGTTGCTGCTCACGTCAGGAACATTACAGAGGTACAGGGGAAGGGAAGCAGTGTTCGTGTGGCAGCAGGGGGTGGGGAAAGAGTGTGTGTTTGTGTAGGGCGGGCGGAGAAGAGGGTGGGGGAGAGGCACCACTGCCCTGGGTACTCACTAAGCCACTGCCAGTAGTGCAGCATGCTGGCACAGGACTTGCTGCAGTACTCACCCAATCCCTTCACTCACACTTTAGACCCCCTCCCAAAGCAGCCAATCCAAACCTTGCACCTCTGAAGAGCCTAATCAGAATCCCTGCACTCCCCAATGAACTTAAAATCCCTTCCTCCTGACAAATCCACCACTGTAGGAGAACCAAGTCCCCTGCCACCAAATCTGTGCCAACTGTAGCCTACCCTTCCCCTATCTTCTGATCGACTTTTGGTGGTCAGTAGTCCCAGTCCTCCCCTGCTGCCACCTGGGTTGGAGCTGAGAACCAAAATGGTGCTAATAGCCCCTAGCTGTAGTCTCAATTGACGAATCAAGCTTTTGATTAACTTCTTTTTTTAGTGTGTGTGTGTTTGTTTTATCTTGGTTTTCAAAACCTCTGTAAGTTTGCTCCTTTGGCTAGGTTCAATTCCCACTGCAGGTCCTTATGACCCTGGGCAAGTCGCTTAACCCTTCATTGATTCAGGTACAAAATTAGATTGGGACAGGAAAATTACCTGTATATGATAGGTAAACTGCTTTAATTGTACCACAGAGAGGAAGGGGGGACTGCCCCAGGCATTGTTTTGGTGGGGGCGCTGGCACCTTTCTGCTCCCCCATGCCACACTCGCGCCCTCCCTTCACCACCCCTATACCTCTTTAAATCTTCACCAGCATGAGCAACTACTCTAGCTTGGTACCCTCTGAAATCACTTCCGGGTCATGGAGCCAGGAAGTGCTATCAGAGGGAAAGCCAACTCTGGCGCAAGCAGCAGGCTGGAGAAGCTGTTCACACAGGCAAAGATTTAAAGAGGTACGGAGGTGGGAAGGGAGGGCACAAGTGTGGCATGTAGGGTGCAGAAGGAGCAGGGGTGGAGGCAGTGGTATGGAAGCGGGTGGCAGAGAGGAGGGGGGCACCACAGCCATGAACACCTCCTAACCTCACTACGCCACTGTCACTAGATGTTTGTTTTATCTCTTTTAGGGTTAGTCAACAGGTTCTTGCCTATGTCCTTGTACATTTTGAATCAAATTTTAATGTACCTCTGATTCCAGTGTGAGCTGGAACATGTTAATTAGAGATTATATCCAGTTAGGTTAACAAATACTGGGCCTCTTTAATGAAGCTGCATTATAGGTGTTCAGTGTGAGCCAGCATGGTAAATGTTCTAATGCTCATAGAATTCCTATGAGTATTGGAGCACATATGAGTGCTTCACCAGCCCGCACTAAAAGCCTCTAGCACAGATTGATAAAAGAGGGGGAGGGGAGGGGACTGTTAGTCTTAGATAGATATTCAGTGCTATTTTGTATATGTTCTGTGTAATTTTTAGCCAAAGGGCCAGGGAAATGGTATATAATAATTTAAATAAATACAATTATTCTACTTGCTTTTTAAAAATAATTTTGTATTAATACAATATATGCTCTGAATTCTTGAAACTTTCTAAGAACATAAGAACATAAGAAGTTGCCTCCGCTGAGGCAGACCAGAGGTCCATCTTGCCCAGCGGTCCGCTCCCGCGGCGGCCCATCAGGCCTATTGCCTGAACAGTGGTCCAGACTAATTTTGTAACTTACCTCTAATCCTATCCCTATAACCTACCTCTACTCCTATCCGTACCCCTCAATCCCTTTGTCCTCCAGGTACCTATCCAAACCTTCTTTGAAGCCCTGTAGCGTGCTCCTGCTTATCACATCCTCCGGTAGAGCGTTCCATGTATCCACCACCCTCTGGGTGAAAAAGAACTTCCTGACGTTTGTTCTAAACCTTTCCCCTTTCAATTTCTCTGAGTGCCCCCTTGTACTTGTGGTTCCCCATAATTTGAAAAATCTGTCCCTGTCTACATTTTCTACGCCCTTCATGATCTTGAAGGTTTCTATCATGTCTCCTCTAAGTCTCCGCTTTTCCAGGGAGAAAAGCCCCAGCTTTTTCAGTCTGTCAGTATATGAGAGGTCCTCCATACCCTTTATTAGCTTAGTTGCTCTTTTCTGAACTCTCTCAAGTACCGCCATGTCCTTCTTGAGGTACGGCGACCAGTACTGGACACAGTACTCCAGTACACCATTGCACGATACAGTGGCAGGATGACTTCCTTCGTCCTGGTCGTGATACCCTTCTTAATGATACCCAACATTTTGTTTGCTTTCCTTGAGGCTGTGGCGCACTGCGCCGACGCCTTCAAGGTTGTGTCTACCATCACTCCCAGGTCTCTTTCAAAGTTGCTCACCCCTAGCGGTGATCCCCCCATTTTGTAAGTGAACATCGGGTTCTTTTTCCCTACATGCATGACCTTGCATTTCCCTATGTTGAAGCTCATTTGCCACTTTTTGGCCCACTCTTCCACTGTTCTAGACTAAATCACTTCTCAGAATGAAAAAAAACCAAGTCACATCTGCACAACATGAAAACGAATGTAATTACATTCAATTAACTGTCCAGTACACATGGTGTTATGGATATAAATAGCTGTTTTCTGAGAAATATCTCTATAATATCAGAGAATTATGGAGATGTGGAGCTGCTATGTCCTCCCTTACTTAAGGATACCAATTGTCTGATGACTAACGTTTGTTATAAAGCATCTTATGTTGGGCTGGATAGAGCTAGCTAGAAACCAATTTTGATATATTTCATGGATTTAGCAGCAGTATGCAACAAGGTAGTGTGAAACAATAAGTTGAAGGGTGAAGGACGACTTCAAATTATCAAAGAGAAAATGGTTGTAGAATAGGAGAGAAAAAAAAGGTATCTATTTAATTCTTCATTTTAATTCACATCAAAAAGAATGTGGCTTTTGTTCCTAATGGGGCTGTGCAACAGTAAATAGAGGCCTCACTCACAAAGAGCTGAAGATAAATAGGCAGGGCATTCTGTGTGATGATCAATCCCTTGATCACACCCTGAGCCCTGAGTTTGCACAGATAATTATACACCTTCCTCTGTGATCCACAGCAATCAACAAGAAGGCCTGAAAAGCCTTTGAAGTGAGGACTTTTGAGTCGTACCCTCCAGTCCGGAGCTCAGGCGTTTACACTTCTAATTGTAGTTTTCTTTGTGAGAGTGGAGAGTTGTGTCTTCTCGATTCTGTATCCACTGCTGTAAATTATAATACAGGTTGATCTCGAGGCAAAACATATACTCCCACCCTGTTTAGATTAATGCAGGTTAATCTCAACAAGAATGTCAAAAATGTACAGCTCACCTAATAACTGTTAATGGCGGGTTAAATGATCGCCATCTTAGTTGAGTTATGCCAAACAAGTTCCTTGCCGCAAGCAGTGCACTGTATATCCAGCAAGAACACTAACTTTTTAGGTCTACTTCTAAGTAAAATGACACCAATTCACTTGTGTTTAATTGAGCCCTTTAGTTTCTCATTCAGGATAAATTAAGGAAAATGAATTGGTTTTGAGATGTGTAGTATGTAGAGTCCATATTGGAAAGATCTCCTTTCATGATCTTACCTCTATATCAGGGGTAGGAAACTCTGGCCCTCGAGAGCCGTATTCTAGTCAGGTTTTCAGGATTTCCCCAATGAATATGCATTGAAAGTAGTGCATGCAAATAGATCTCATGCATATTCATTGGGGAAATCCTGAAAACCCGACTGGAATACCGCTCTTGAGGATCGGAGTTCCCTACCCCTGTTCTATATGGATGCTGGAAGAGCCAAACAAATGCTAACTAGTGAAAATCAAATGAAGCCAAAATAAACCAGGACCTTTTTAGGTTCTGCACCCCTGTAACTGATCAATGAAATCCTAACATTCCCTTCCTGTGTCCACGTGTGGCTTCATGTGTCACTGCTAGTTGCTAATATGTCACTAACATTATATACCAGGGGTGTCAAAGTCCCTCCTCGAGGGCCGCAGTCCAGTCGGGTTTTCAGGATTTCCCCAATGAATATGCATGAGATCTATTAGCACACAATGAAAGCAGTGCATGCAAATAGATCTCATGCATATTCATTGGGGAAATCCTGAAAACCCGACTGGATTGCGGCCCTCGAGGAGGGACTTTGACACCCCTGTTATATACACAGGTATACTAATATGTCACTAACATTATATACACAGGTATGCTACCAATAACTAACCTAACTGCATTTTCACTGTCTAGGAAGTTTCAATAAATCGCTTCGTGCTTATGTTTATTGAAAGACTTAATATACCGCAATTCAATTACAAAGATTTCAAGACCCTTCTCTGTACCCTGTTTGACCTCTTCCCCCCTGGGGTTTGGGCACCACTGGTTAAGAACCCCTGAACTAAGGGGTTAATAGATTTAGAAGGATTTATCTGGATAGTATTGCAGAATATCTTTAGTCTGTCACAGCGCCATCTAAATAGTGCTGGAACAGTCCTAGTGTGGAGATGAGTTATTTGATGAATGGCAATTTTCACACCTGGACACTGTCCAGATTACGTAGGATGGCAAAAAAGAGAAATAAATACTGTCCAAAGTGTATCCAAATAAGCTATCTGGATACTGGCAAAAAATTGCCACTCTCCAGATATTATCAGATACGCATCACTGTATCAAAATATTCAGTGACAGCCTCTATTTGGATAATAAATACTCCAACCATAATTTTAACTGAAGAACAAAAGCAAAATAAATGTCCCCTATCAGGCTCACCAGCAATGCTACTTCATTCAATAGCTCAGCACCTAAAATCCTCTTCTTCATAAAAAAAACTATTTTAAAAAACATGGCAAAATATAAACTCATATAAAAATTCAGCATCTAAAGTCATCTTCTTCAAATTTATACCAGCAACATGTGATATACATGTTAGTTAGCCCTTGTCAACTTCTATATGTGGGTCAAACTTCTGGAGCTTTGAAGACAAGAAAGGATTGGACAATTTCCTGCTGGAAAAGGGGATAGAGGGGTATAGAAAGAGGATTACTACACAGGTCCTGGACCTGTTGGACCGCCGCGTGAGCGGACTTCTGGGCACGATGGACCTCAGGTCTGACCCAGCGGAGGCATTGCTTATGTTCTTATGATTGAACATAAAAGTTGTGTGTCGCTAAGGAAGATTACAGCTCCTCTGATTTCTCATTGTGTTGCTGCCTGACATAAGTTTATGGATTTGTGCTGCTAGTTGCTTGATCATATTCCAATCTTGATTCAAAGGGGGAATATACAGCAATGTTTATGGTAATTGGAACAAAAGTGGATATTTAGTTGGGACAGTATTTCACCAAGGGGCTTTAATAATGGTATTGAGTGGAATGCTTTTTCTGACTATGCCTTTTGAACTATATGGAATTCCGTGGTTTTGTTTTTCAGTTGCTATTTTTGTTTTTTTTGGACTTTGTGACATTATCATGTTGTACATGTGAACGTCTTTATGTTGATTGTGGTGTCACCACACAGGAATGTGACACTGGAAGTGCATTACATTAAGGGCTCCTTTTACAAAGATGCGTTAGGGCCTTAACGCGTGGAATAGCGCGCGCAAGCCGCTACCGCCTCCTCTTGAGCAGACGGTAGTTTTTCAGGATGGTCTCGGGACTCAAAGACCTCCCGTATGAGGAAAGGCTGAATAAATTGCAGCTATACTCACTCGAGGAACGTAGAGAGAGAGGAGACATGATAGAGACATTTAAATATATCACGGGCTGTTGTTCAGTTAAGTTGATGGTTGGAGAATCGGTCTTGGCCAGGATCCTTGAAATAGCTGTTATGTGAAACAGATCTGCTGCCGGGCCTGGCTGAAGAAATTTGGTTGGTTGATTAACATTGATGACAATCCAACCTTAAGAACATAAGCAATGCCTCTGCTGGGTCAGACCTGAGGTCCATCGTGCCCAGCAGCCCGCTCACCTGGCGGCCCCAACAGGTCCAGGACCTGTGCAGTGATCCTCTATTTATACCCTTCTAACCCCCTTTCCAGGAAATTGTCCAATCCTTTCTTAAACCCCAATACCGTACTCTGCCCTATTACTTCCTCTGGAAGCGCATTCCAGGTATCCACCACACGTTGGGTAAAGAAGAACTTCCTAGCATTTGTTCTGAATCTGTCCCCTTTCAGTTTTTCCGAATGCCCTCTTGTTCTTATATTTTTTGAAAGTTTGAAGAATCTGTCCCTCTCTACTCTCTCTATGCCTCTCATGATCTTATAAGTCTCTATCATATCCCCTCTAAGTCTCCTCTTCTCCAGGGAAAAAAGACCCAGTTTCTCCAATCTCTCAGCGTATGAAAGGTTTTCCATCCCTTTTATCAGACGTGTCACTCTCCTCTGAACCCTCTCGAGTAATGCCATATCCTTCTTAAGGTATGGCGACCAATATTGGACGCAGTATTCCAGATGCGGGCGCACCATCGCCCGATACAGCGGCAGGATAACTTCTTTCGTCCTGGTTGTAATACCCTTCTTGATTATATCTAGCATTCTATTCGTTCTCTTAGCGGCCGCTGCGCACTGTGCCGTCGGCTTCTTTGTCATGTCCACCATTACCCCCAAGTCCCTTTCTTGGGTACTCTCGTTCACTAACATCCCTCCCATTGTATAGTTGTACCTCGGGTTTCTGCTTCCCAGATGCAATACTTTACATTTCTCAATGTTGAACTTCATCTGCCATCTCGTTGCCCATTCCCCTAGTTTGCTCAAGTCCCTTTGCAATTCATCGCAGTCCTCTTTAGTCTGAGCTTCACTAAATAGTTTGGTGTCATCCGCAAATTTTATTATCTCACACTTCGTCCCTGTTTCTAGATCATTTATGAATATATTAAATAGCAGCGGCCCGAGCACCGAGTCCTGCGGAACACCACTCGTGACCCTCCTCCATTCCGAGTAGTGGCCCTTCACCCCTACCCTCTGTTTCCTACCCGTCAACCAGTTTCTGATCCATCTATGTATGTCTCCGTCCACCCCATGGTTCTTCAGTTTCCGAAGTAGACGCTCGTGTGGCACCTTGTCAAAGGCATTTTGGAAATCCAGGTATATGATGTCTATGGGGTCTCCTCTGTCCATAAGGCACGATCTCACGAACTTGCTGTACTTCTTTGAGGGAATAAACAGTCAGATGGATAAGGGTGAATCCATAGACATCATTTACCTTGACTTCCAAAAAGCCTTCGACAAGGTACCACATGAACGGCTACTTAAAAAACTGTGGAACCACGGGGTGCAAGGGGATATCTACCGATGGATCAAACACTGGCTAGCGGGCAGGAAACAGAGGGTTGGAGTCAAGGGCCAATACTCAGATTGGCAATGGGTCACGAGCGGAGTTCCGCAGGGGTCGGTGCTGGGACCTCTACTATTCAATATATTTATTAACGATCTGGAAACGGGGACAAAATGTGAGGTTATCAAATTTGCTGATGACACCAAACTCTGCAGCAGGGTTAGAAACACGGAAGACTGTGAAGACCTACAAAAGGATCTAACGAGACTGGAAGACTGGGCAAAAAAGTGGCAAATGAGTTTTAACGTGGAGAAATGCAAGGTCATGCATGTAGGGAAAAAGAACCCGATGTTCAACTACAAAATGGGGGGAACACTGCTAGGGGTGAGTAACCTGGAAAGGGACTTGGGGGTGATGGTCGACTCATCACTGAAACCATCGGCGCAATGTGCGACAGCCTCAAAGAAAGCAAACAGAATGCTGGGCATCATCAAAAAGGGTATCACAACCTGGACGAAGGAAGTCATCATGCAGCTGTATCGCGCAATGGTGCGCCCGCACCTGGAGTACTGTGTTCAATACTGGTCGCCGTACCTCAAGAAGGACATGGCGGTACTCGAGGGAGTGCAGAGGAGGGCGACTAAGCTGATAAAAGGTATGGAAAATTTTCCATACGCTGACAGGTTAAAAATGCTGGGGCTGTTCTCCCTGGAGAAGAGGAGACTTAGAGGGGACATGATAGAAACCTTCAAAATCCTTAAGGGCATAGAGAGAGTAAATAAGGACAGATTCTTCAAACTGAGGGGAGCCACAAGCACTAGGGGTCACTCAGAGAAATTGAAAGGGGACAGGTTTAGAACAAATGCTAGAAAATTCTTTTTTACGCAGAGGGTGGTGGACACATGGAACGCGATTCCGGAGGAAGTGATAGGCCAGAACTCTGTACAGGGGTTCAAGAAGGGTTTGGATAGGTTCCTGGAGGATAAAGGGATAGAGGGGTACAGATAGAACTTGAGGTAGGTTATAAAAGTGGTCAGAAACCACTTCACAGGTCACAGACCTGATGGGCCGCCGCGGGAGCGGACCGCTGGGCGAGATGGACCTCGGTCTGACCCAGTGGAGGCAACTTCTTATGTTCTTATGTTCTTATCTCCCCCTGCAGAAACCATGTTGGCTTGTTTTCAGAAGTTCGTTTCTTTCCAAATGTTCATCGATGTTTTCTTTTATCAATGCTTCCGCCTTTTTCCCCGGAACTGAGGTGAGACTCACCGGTCTGTAGTTTCCCGGGTCACCTCTTGATCCCTTTTTAAAGATGGGTGTGATGGCTATCTTCCAATCCTCCAGAATCACTCCTGTTTTCAGGGATAGGTTGCAAATTTGCTGCAGTAGTTCCGCTATCTCCTCATTTAATTCTTTCAGAACCCTTGGATGGATTCCGTCTGGACCCGGGGATTTGTCAGTTTTTAGTTTTTCTATCTGCCTGCGCACATCTTCAAGGCTCACTTCCATGGATGTTAATTTTTCTGCTTGATTTCCATTGAAGAATTGCTCAGGTTCCGGTAAGTTGGTTGTGTCTTCATTCGTAAATACAGACGAAAAGAACATGTTAAGTCTTTCCGCGACTTCTTTCTCCTCCTTCACTACTCCCTTCCTGTCTCCATCGTCCAGCGGTCCCACCTCCTCCCTAGCTGGCTGTTTCCCTTTAACATATCTGAAGAACGGTTTGAAATTTTGTGCCTCCCTGGCTAGCCTCTCTTCATACTCTCTTTTGGCTTTACGAACCACACGGTGACATTCTTTTTGATACTTCCTGTGCTCTTTCCAGTTCTCCTCAGTTTTGTCCTTTTTCCATTTCCTGAATGAATTTTTCTTAATGCCTATCACTTCTTTCACTATTTTAGTGATCCATACCGGATCTTTTGTTCGACTCTTTTTACACTCCTTTCTGAATCTGGGGATGTACAGATTTTGAGCCTCGCTCACCGTGTCCTTGAAAAAAGACCAGGCATGCTAGTAACATAGTAAATGACGGCAGATAAAGACCCGAATGGTCCATCCAGTCTGCCCAACCTGATTCAATTTAAATTTTTTTTTTTTTTTTTCTTCTTAGCTATTTCTGGGCGAGAATCCAAAGCTTTACCCGGTACTGTGCTTGGGTTCCAACTGCCGAAATCTCTGTTAAGACTTACTCCAGCCCATCTACACCCTCCCAGCCAATGAAGCCCTCCCCTGCCCATCCTCCTCCAAACGGCCATACACAGACGCAGACCGTACAAGTCTGCCCAGTAACTGGCCTAGTTCAATCTTTAATATTATTTTCTGATTCTAAATTTTCTGTGTTCATCCCACGCTTCTTTGAACTCAGTCACAGTTTTACTCTCCACCACCTCTCTCGGGAGCGCATTCCAGGCATCCACCACCCTCTCCGTAAAGTAGAATTTCCTAACATTGCCCCTGAATCTACCACCCCTCAACCTCAAATTATGTCCTCTGGTTTTACCATTTTCCTTTCTCTGGAAAAGATTTTGTTTAAGTATTTGAACGTCTGAATCATATCTCCCCTGTCTCTCCTTTCCTCTAGGGTATACATATTCAGGGCTTCCAGTCTCTCCTCATACGTCTTCTGGCGCAAGCCTCCTATCATTTTCATCGCCCTCCTCTGGACCGCCTCAAGTCTTCTTACGTCTTTCGCCAGATACGGTCTCCAAAACTGAACACAATACTCCAAGTGGGGCCTCACCAATGACCTGTACAGGGGCATCAACACCTTCTTCCTTCTACTGACTACGCCTCTCTTTATACAGCCCAGAATCCTTCTGGCAGCAGCCACTGCCTTGTCACACTGTTTTTTCGCCTTTAGATCTTCGGACACTATCACCCCAAGGTCCCTCTCCCCGTCCGTGCATATCAGCTTCTCTCCTCCCAGCATATACGGTTCCTTCCTATTATTAATCCCCAAATGCATTACTCTGCATTTCTTTGCATTGAATTTTAGTTGCCAGGCATTAGACCATTCCTCTAACTTTTGCAGATCCTTTTTCATATTTTCCACTCCCTCTACGGTGTCTACTCTGTTACAAATCTTGGTATCATCTGCAAAAAGGCACACTTTTCCTTCTAGCCCTTCAGCAATGTCACTTACATACATATTGAACAGGATTGGCCCCAGCACCGAACCCTGAGGGACTCCACTAGTCACCTTTCCTTCCTTCGAGCGACTTCCATTAACCACCACCCTCTGGCGTCTGTCCGATAGCCAGTTTCTGACCCAGTTCACCACTTTGGGTCCTAACTTCAGCCCTTCAAGTTTGTTCAACAGCCTCCTATGAGAAACTGTATCAAAGGCTTTGCTGAAATCCAAGTAAATTACATCTAGCATATGTCCTTGATCCAGCTCTCTGGTCACCCAATCAAAAAATTCAATCAGGTTCGTTTGGCACGATTTACCTTTTGTAAAGCCATGTTGCCTCGGATCCTGTAACCCATTAGATTCAAGGAAATACACTATCCTTTCTTTCAGCAACACTTCCATTATTTTTCCAACAACTGAAGTGAGGCTCACCGGCCTGTAGTTTCCTGCTTCATCCCTGTGACCACTTTTATGAATAGGGACCACATCCGCTCTCCTCCAATCCCCAGGAATCACTCCCGTCTCCAGAGATTTGTTGAACAAGTCTTTAATAGGACTCGCCAGAACCTCTCTGAGCTCCCTTAGTATCCTGGGATGGATCCCGTCTGGTCCCATCGATTTGTCCACCTTCAGTTTTTCAAGTTGCTCATAAACACCCTCCTCCGTGAACGGCGCAGAATCTACTCCATTTTCTCGTGTAACTTTGCCAGACAATCTCGGTCCTTCTCCAGGATTTTCTTCTGTGAACACAGAACAGAAGTATTTGTTTAGCACATTTGCTTTCTCCTCATCACTCTCCACATATTTGTTCCCAGCATCTTTTAGCCTAGCAATTCCATTTTTTATCTTCCTCCTTTCACTAATATATCTGAAAAAATTTTTATCTCCCTTTTTTACATTTTTAGCCATTTGTTCTTCCGCCTGTGCCTTCGCCAAACGTATCTCTCTCTTGGCTACCGTTCTACCGTTTGGCATTTCTTGGAAGTGTTCCTAAGTTTCTTCCTTACTATTTCCCTCATTGCTTCGTAGTTTCCTTTCCTGAAGTTGAAAGTTGTCGCTATGGTTCTCTTTCCTTTCGATATTTCTACTTCAACCATGAACTTGATCATATTATGATCGCTGTTTCCCAATGGTCCCACTACTTCCACTTCCTTTGCAGGTCCCATTAACCCATTTAGGATTAGATCCAGAGTGGCATTTCCTCTTGTCGGTTCTCTAACAAGCTGCTCCATGAAGCAATCTTGTGTAGCCTCCAGGAATTCTGTCTCCCTAGTGCATCTTGAGCTTCCAAGACTCCAGTCTATCCCGGGGTAGTTGAAGTCTCCCATAATAACTGTGTAACTGCTTTTACATTCTCGCTTCATCTCAGCTTCCATTTCTTTATCGATATCTCCGGTTTGCCCGGGTGGACGATAGTATAGGCCCATCTTTATTTCATGTCCTTTCCTATCCGGTATTTTAACCCATAGCGATTCCAGCTTGTTGGTCATCTCTGCTGTATCTATTCTTGTCGATTGTATGCTTTCTTTTATGTATAGGGCTATTCCACCTCCTTTCTGTCCTGACCTGTCCTGGCGATAGAGCTTGTACCCCGGCAGCGCTGTATCCCATTTGCTTTCCTCATTCCACCGTGTTTCAGAGATTCCAATGATGTCTATGTCCTCTGCATTAGCCACGGCTTCTAGTTCCCCCATTTTGTTTCTTAGGCTCCTTGCATTAGTATATATGCAGTTTAGATCCTGGCATTTTGTTGTCTTCATTTCCTTTCCCTGTGCTTCGGTCTTTAGTGTCTTCTCTTTTGCTACAATCTTTCTAACCTCCTCTTCTGGGTTAGTTGAGTCCTGTAATTCGTCCTTTGTTTCTTCCCAGTCTTTTTTCCCCTTAGTATCTTCATGGGATACCTTCTTCCGAATCGTCGACACTAGGTCGACTGTCGGCTTTCCCCTTCCTCTTAGTTTAAAGCCTGTTCTATTCCTCTCTTGATGTTGTTTGCTAGAAGTCTTGTTCCCGCCACACTCAGGTGCAGTCCATCTCTCCTGTAGAGCTTGTTCTTGCCCCAAAACTTTGTCCAGTTCCTCACGAAGTGGAACCCTTCTTCCTCACACCATCTCCTTATCTATGCTTGTATTGATTGTAGTTCCTCCTGCCTTTTCACATCTGCCCTCGGTACTGGTAGGATCTCCGAGAACACTATCTTCTGGGTCCTCATCTTCAGCTTCCTTCCCAGAATCTTGAACTGTTCTATCAGCGTGCTTTTTCTGTAGTCTCTCCTGCTGACATCATTCGTCCTGATGTGGATCATTACTGCGGTCTCTTCCATCTCCGCGCCTTCCAGGATCTTCCCAATTTTGTCCACGATGTCCTTGGTTCTTGCTCCTGGGAGGCAGGTCACCAGCTGATCCTCTCTTCCTCCTGCTATGTGGCTGTCCACATGCCTCAGGATCGAGTTTCCCACTAGGATTGCTGACTTTCCCTTCTTCAAATTTTGCTTCGGTCTCAGGTCGATGTCCTCGGTGTGCTTCGCTTTCTCTTCTTTTGGGCATCGACTAGCCAATTCCTCCCCCTCGTGCGGTATTCCTCTGTGGGTATCTTCTTTGAGGTCATCTGTTTCTTGCTCTCCCTTCCATGTTGGTGTTGGTGTAACTTCATCTTTCATCTGGAGATTGTTCTCTTCTACCCTCCTCCTGTATGCTTCCTCAATGAATTCCTCGAGATCCCTGACTTCCTTCTCGATGTGTCTCTCACTCATGAAGTCTTCAAATGTCCTGATAGGGTCCTCTGTGGTGTAAAGTCCTTCTAGCTCCTGTATCTTGTCCTCAAGTCGCTTGACTTCCTTCTTCAAGCTTTTCAGCTCCTGACACCGACTGCATACATTTGACTGTCTCCCCGAGGGAAGGTAGTCATACATATGACAGTCTGTGCAGAACACTGGAAAGCTCATCTTCTGGTTTCCCTCTGCTTCCATCGTCGTTCCTGCTTAAAGATAACAGTTTAAGATTTTCTGCTGTGTTAGTTATTGGTTTTCTTACCTTGTCGCCCTTCCTTGATGTACTATCTCTGCCCTTCTTGAGGCCCTTCGCAAAGGCGCTCTCGCTAAGGCGAGTGCCTTTGCCGCTCGCCTTCGCTGCATGCTGAACGTCTGCGCGCCGTTGGCCCCTCCCCTTAAAAGGAGCTTCGGTGGCTGACGTCAGGGGTGGGTGGAGCTAACTTTCACCGAGCTTCGGTTTGCCTCCCTTCTCTTCTGCTTTCTTCTGCTTGCCTGCTTGTCTTGCAATGTGCTCCGGAGGTTGGCCCCTCCCCTTTTAAGGGGGAGCTTCAGTGGCTGACATCAGGGGTGGGCGGAGCTAACTCTCGCCAATCTCCTTAGTCTCCTGCCTCTTCTCTCCCCTTCTCAGCTTCTCAGCTTCTCTCCTTCTCCCCTTCTCACCTCTTCTCTCCCCTTCTCAGCTTTGGTTTGCCTCCCTTCCTTCTACTTTTGTCTTTCTAAATCCTCTGTCTCTCTCCTCTGTTTTCTCCTGCTTGCCTGCTTATCATGCAATGTGCTCCGGAGGTTGGCCCCTCCCCTTTTAAGGGGAGCTTCGGTGGCTGACGTCAGGGGTGGGCGGAGCTAACTCTTGCCGATCCCCTTAGTCTCCTGCCTCTTCTCTCCCCTTCTCAGCTTCGGTTTGCCTCCCTTCCTTCTGCTTTTGTCCTTCTAAATCCTTTGTTTCTCTCCTCTGCTTTCTCCTGCTTGCCTGCTTGTCTTGCAACATTGCTCTCCTTCATTTGGAATTTATATTTTGAACTATTTTGTTAACTCTTTGTAGTTTAAATTTTGTCCCAGGATATTCCTATGTTTAAGGGATAGTACTGCATTAACTCTGCAGTTCTGACTGTAAGGACTAAACCAGGAGCTGATTGTTGAAGCGACCATGAGCTTTTGACATGCAAGATCAAGGTGAAGCTTTGCAAGAAGAAGATCATTTGTGACCTTCCAAAATATGACTTTTCGATAAAACTAAACAACAGGTTTGCCTTGTTTGATACAGGAGATAGAGAGCCAGAAGAGTTATGGAATGACATCAAAACTGTAATTAGTGATGAAGCTAAAAAAAAACCACTCCAGAAGAAAAAGAAAGCCAAGAAATCACCTTGGATCTCAGAAGAAACCAGAAAAGTAGCAGAAGAAGACAAGCAAAACTATCTGGTGATAGAGAAAAAGTATCATATATAAACAGTGTTTCAACGTCAAGATGAAGAACGATATTTCAAGGATATTTGTCAGAAAATTGAATCAGAACATACTGTACATGTAAATGGAAAAACAAGATTGGTTTTTCAGGAGATTAAGACATTGCAGCAGAAATTCCAACCTCAACTGGGGATATTTAAAGACGTCAATGGAATGATAATGAATGATCGAGAAAGCATTAAAAAGAGATGGATAGAATATATGGAAAATTTATACAAACAAGGCAATGAGGATTACACTGGGGAATTTGAACTGGAAACTGAAGCCAAAGATATTTTAAAAGAAGTCATAGCAGCGATTAAAGCTTTGTCGAAAAACAAATCATCTGGTATCAACAGTAATCCAAATGAATTAATAAAAGGCTCAGAAGGTGCTATCATTGCCCTCACTCGACTGGGCATTTGGAAGGAAAAAACATGGCCAACCGATTGAAGATCACTGTTCATACCTATACTGAAGAAAGGTGACGCTAAAGACTGTAACAACTACAGAACAATTACATTAATTCCACATGCCGGCATAATATTGCTGAAAATAATGCTCCAATCATATGTTGAGCAAGAGCTACCCGAAGTTCAGGCTGGTTTCAGAAAAGGTCGAGAAACAAGAGACATTATTGCCAATGTTAGATGGATATTGGAGAAAAGCTTTTGACTGTGTGGATCACAATAAACTCTGGAAAACTCTAATGTAAATGGAAATACCCAAACACATAACTAAGCTGATAGACAGCCTATATGAAAATCAAGAAGCTGCAGTGAGAACTGAATATGGCAGCACTGATTGGTTTCCAATAAAACATGGTGTCGGGCAAAGACTCAGGTGGGTGGGTCTGTGAAGTGGGCAGACTTGATGGGCTATGGCCCTTATCTGCCGTCATTTTTCTATGTTTCTATGTTTCTAACCCCAAATTGGCGTCCTTCTATTGATTGGACCCCAGGGGTTTTTTGAGGTCTTTTTCCTCTGTTTTGATATTATTATGCATTATATACTATTGAAGTGCTCTACATTGTTTATGTAAATCTAAGGGTTATATGCAATTATATATTTATACTGAAGTTATACAAAGATGACCACAAAAGGTTTAAAGTGAGTAGTTTTTCGAGATTTGCAATTATATTGTAAGTCACTTTCACAAATCAGTCTCCCCATCATGTTCTCTTTATTTTGTCATTGGTAGCAGTGTTTGAAGACAAGTATATTCTACTAGAAGGGCTCACCTAGCTCCTCTGAATATGCTCCCATGTGTCAAGATGAGCATCAAGGAAATGGACTTTGAAAAACATCCTACAGCCCAATTTACTGCAATTCTTCACTAGATTCTCAATTAACTCCATGTAGTTTTCGGCCTTGTGATCACCCAGAAAGTCCCAAACCACTGCAACAAAGCTGTTCCAAGCCGCTTTCTCCTTCCTAGTTAGCTTCTTGGGAAATTCTTTGCACTCCAGGGTCTTCTTTATCTGTGGTCTGATGAAGACACCAGCTTTGACCTTTGCCTCAGAGAGATTAGGGAAGATGTCTTGAAGGGAAAATGCTTGAGTACCTGATTGTAAGACCGCTTAGATAATCTTGATAGGCGGTATATAAAAACCTAATAAACTTGAAACCTGAAGGTACTTGAAGGCTGCCGACACCTTATCTACAGCTCTAACAAATTGTTTCATTAAGCCCAGTTTGATGTGCAGTGGTGAAATAGCACCTTCCTGGGGTCCACCAGTGGTTCCCATTTGACGTTGTTTCTTCCAATAAAGAACGTGGTCAGTCCTGCCTTTGGTAGTGTGCCTTTGTGTCCCTACTGTCCTAAAGGCAGAAATAGCAGGGAAACTTGGTAAAATCCTTTAGGAATGCCACCATTTTGAAATCTCCAATGACCTCGCTGATGAGCTGACAATGAAGAGATGCCTTCTTTCAGATTTCAGGTGATTTCAATTGCCTCAAACAGACCAGTCACATTGTGGCAGATGCAGAGCCCATCTTAATGGGTGAAGAAGGTGGAAAAAGCTTGGTGATGCTTCCTTTGATTTGTGACTTGCACACTTTCATTCAACAATTTCCACTGCTTGAGCCTATATGTCAAAAACAATAAACAATAAATTTATGTCACCTATGACTAATGTGTATGAGATGCTCGCAACGTATTTCATATCATTGAAAATTTAAATATTTTTTTTTAAATTAAACTTTCTAAGAAATTTTAAAGCAGAAAATTCCAGCATCCTAGTGATAAACAAAATTGTCTTTTGGCAGTGCTCGCATGTGAAGTGAGGTTCCCAAGGTTGTCTTGATCCCTAACAGGCATGCGGAAATACAAGGGGTACTTAAAGATTCTCAGCCCAACTAAGAAAATAATGTGGATATGCTTCAATCATAGATCTGAAACAATGTCAAAACATAGAATTTCATTGCAGCAAATTAGCACCTAACAAAATAAGATAACACTCTTTTTAGCTAAAGTAGCAAAAAAAATCCTCAGAATTTGGTTGGGTTGAGCACTTTTCAGCATCCCCTCATATGCTTTGTAGGCATTGCACATCTTAGCAGATGCTTCTGTGAGGTACCTTTCCCATCTTGACTTGATAGATCGGCCACATACTTAGCAAAATGCATCTGCCCGATGTTTGCACCTTAGTAAAAGAGCCCCTAAGCTTGGAATCAATCTGGAATGTTCTGCAAAGAAGATAAATTTTAAAATATCAATGTTCTGGTCACAAAAGCAGGAATGATAGCCATTTTCTATATCTTTGTGACGTAGGCAATTAAGAGAGAACACTTATTACCCAAGAACATAAAAAAGATAAGTTACATAGTATTGTGATTCATATGTTTCTTTTTATGACTTTATAAGAATGAAAAGGTGAAAATTTGGCATTTTCATGTTTTATCCTGCTCCCCCCCCCCCTCGAGCTAAATGTCGAGCCACCCATTCTATTCCTGTGGTCGACTTGGCATTTCACTTATGATGCTCAGCAGCACAGTTTTGTAAAAGTGTGTATGTGTGCGGGGTGGGTGTGGGGGTATAAATAGGTAAATTGCAAAATTTGACTGTCTTTTGGTCACAAAAGCAAAAAATTTTATGGAAATAACAGACATTTTCTATACATTTTAGGCATGAGCAATTAGTCACTGGCATATTTCCTCTTCGACTGATACTGACTCAAGCAGGTCTGTATGCAGAAATGTCTGAGTAGTCAGGTGTATGGGGTGAATAGTGATATTTGTGATGTGTGTTAGTGAAGGGTACAGTATACCTGGAGACTGTAAGTAGGGTTTCAGATTTTAGGTTTTAACTGGTAAACATTAATAAAATATTTCCAATGCAAAAATCAAAAAAATATTAAAATAGGGTCAATATTTAGCCACTATAATCAGGGTTTTAGTTTTAGATCTGGCTGTTGTGGTTAAAATGCACCAAAAAAGGAGGAAAATGTCAATCTCTGCACAAATACCAGAAAGTCTTGGAAGAGCAGAGAAAGCCAAGTCTTTGAACCACACAAATTTTAATAGCAAACAGATATATATTGCACATACTGTATATGAAACTCATAAGACATTCATATGAATGTCTTATTAGTATTAGGTATGTTTGATATATATGGTTGCTATTAAAATTTGTGTGGTTCGAAGACCTGGCTTTCTCTGCTCTTCCTGGACTACTTTGTTGTGGTTAAAAAACATCTGGATATTTAGCCCCACTCTCCAGATACTTATAAGTGCTACCGAATATCTGGACAGAGCAGCAATATTTATCCACTATCCTGATAACTTAGAACTCTTCAAACACTCCCCCCCCCCCTTTTCCCCAGCTTGTCTTGCATGCGTCATTCAATGTTTCTGCCTTTTCTGCTCTGTAGCCCCTGATTGACACTAATGTACATATTTGATTTTACCAGAAAAGGAATCCACCAATAGTACCTATGGCATAAAAACACTTATAAACAATGAAGTCAGTATTCACTGTGGTTTAACTGGAGAATCTTGCTCAGTTAAATCATGCTGACTGGGCCGGGAACAGTACTGAGGCAGAGAGTGGCACTGAATATCTGCTCTGACCGCTGTGGAACTCTCCAGTTGACCTTGGCAATCCTTCAAAACTATGAGAGCAATTCTATAAATTGGGACCAAGATGTTATGCTTAGTGACAATTCTATAATGGCTTTTGGGCATGAGTAAGCTGTTATAGAATACTAGCGCAAAGCTGCTATGGCACGTCAAAGGTTAGGCTCACCAATCAATAGCATGTCAATGGCTGGTATAATTTAGTATGCTTAAGTGTGCCATGCAACTCATGCAATTGACAGTATGCTCTGCCTATGTGTATACCCAGTGGCATAGTAAGGGTGAGAGGCACTCGGGGGAGGTGGTGCCCCTCCCCTGCTCCCCACTCCTTCCCTGTCCCCTCTGCCACGCGTGCATCTCTTCCCTACCCTGTACCTCTTTTAATTTCCCAGCATTAGCAGCATCACCAACTTACTGCCTGCGTCGGCTCTCCCTCTGATGTCACTTCCTAGGCAGGGGACCTGGAAGTGATGTCAGAGGAAGAGCCGATGCTGGTGTGTGCAGCAGGTTGGAGTGGCTGCTCATGCCAGTGAACAGATCAAAGAACAGTGAGGGGGACGTGAAGACATGTGCTTGGCGGGAGTAGGAGTGGGAAGGAGAGGTAGGGGGTGGAGAGGAATGGGGTGCCTGTGCCCTCACTAGGACAGCGCCCAGGATGGATTGCCACCTGCCCCCCCCTTAATATGCCACTGTATTTATCCTTCTTGTAGTTGGATGATAAACAACTTACATGTGCTGGTTGCAGAATAATGCCTAGAGCTTAAGGGACTCATAATCCCCCCTCCCAAAAAAAAACATTCAAAAAGTGGCCTAAATTGGTACTTGGACAATCAAAAAGACAGATCATCCATGTACCAATAATCAAAGCTGGTTTTAGACATATCTAAAACCAGCTTAGGCCTTTACCCTGACTCTGAACGCCTAGAGTGAAAAGAGGCATTTTTACAGGAGGGCAAAGGGCGGGAGGTGGGCTGACCTAGACTTAGTCGTACTGCAAGTATAACCAAAAGTCTAACGAGATTGCCCAGTCGAAACTTATACGTTTTGACTTATACCAAGTCAAAACAGGTATAAGTTCCGAATAGGGGCTATTGAGCTGATTGAGGCTGCCGCAATCAGCTCAACAGTCCCAGCAACCTACCCCCTCCCAGCAACGATCTCAGCAGAAAAGATGTCTAATCTCTCCTGCTGTGATCGCGATACCCCCCCCCCCCCCCGAACTGCATTGAACCGGCAGGAGAGATCCCCAATCTCTCCTGCTGGCCCTCCCAACAAAACCAAGATCACCAGCAGGAGAGATCCCAAGCATTCCTGCTGGCACCCCTCACCCCCAGAACCCCGAACCGGCAGGAAGGATCCCAAGCCTTCCTGCTGAAGATACACCCCCCGAACCTCTCACCTCCCCACAAATACTGGCAGGAGGGATCCCAAGCCCTCCTGCCGAAGATGCACCCTCCGAATCCCCCACTCCCTATGAATACCGGAAGGAGGGATCCCAAGCCCTCCTGCCGAAGACATATCCCAAACCCCCCACCCCCTGTGAATACTGGCAGGAGGGATCCCAAGCCCTCTTTCTGAAGACATCCCCACCCCTTGTGAACCCCCTTGAACCCCTGAATGCCCCCTGAACACCCCCCACTACCCCTCCCCCCCACTAACCTGTAAGTTGGCTGGACGGATGGGTCCCTGGTCTGGCCGGCCAGCAGGCCCGCCATCCTCGGAATGGTGGGCCTCCTCTTCCCAGTGCATTGTGGGATGCACCAGGGAGGGGCCTAGGGCCTGATTGGCCTAGGCACCTAAGGCCCTCCCATAGGAAGGGCCTTAGGCAATTGGGCCAACCGGAATTGGTCCAGTTGCCTGAAGCCTCTCCTATGGGCAGGGCCTTATGCACATGGGCATGGGTTGGCCCATGTGCCTAAGGCCCCACCCATAGGAGATAGTGGGGGCCATTCGGAGTGGTATTCAGGGGTTCCTGAGGGGGTTTTTCCTGCCAGTTTGTGGCAGTTCAGGGGGGATCGCAATTGCAGCAGGAGAGATTAGGCATCTCTCCTGCCATGATTGTTGCGATGGGGAGGGGGACAGTTACAGGATTCTGTAACCAGCGTTGTTTTTTGACAGATGCCAGTTACAGAATCCTGCTTTTAGGTGAAGGACTGGATCCTTTTTCGCCTAAAAGGTCTGGGTTTGGGCGTTTGGGGCTTGGGTGATTTTTTTGGTCAGGAATGTATTGTAGGGATAGATGTAGTGGCAGTCTGGGCGAGCAGATTGCTGAACGTGGAGGTAGGCCATTCTCAAAAACCCCCTCATTTTGGACATTTTTTTTTTTTTTTTTTTTAGAATGGACATTTCCCTGCTGCCAACTTCAGTGTCTAGTGACTTAGGCCAAAAGGGGATTTAGACATTTTTTAAAATTATTCCCCCCCATGAGCCTAACAGTCAATTATTGGTGCTTACATCTTCTGTAATATACACACACTCTTTGTGACCCTGGGCAAGTCACTTAATCCTCCATTTGTACCGGGTGCAAAATAAATGCCTGTAGATATGTAAACCACTTCGAGTGTGGTTGTGTAACTACAAGAAGGCAATATACAAGCTCCAAACCCTTTCCTCTACAAAAAGGCGATGTACAAGCCTCGATCACTTTCCTCTTTCCCTTACCCCTAAATTTAGGAGTGAGCTTATAGAACTCTTTTTATACATGCAAAGCACGTGTGCTTTTAATTTTGTGAAGGGTGGGCATTTTTCAAAAGTTCTTTTCTCTCAAGAAAGTGTATTTTGAAAAATACCTTCCAATTATGAATTTCATTTTCTTATTTTCGGTGAGATTTCTCCTTCCATAACAATTTTCCTTTTGAATTGTGGATTGATTTTACTTTGAACATAAGAATTGCCGCTGCTGAGTCAGACCAGTGGTCCATCGTGCCCAGCAGTCCGCTCATGGGGCGGCCCTTAGGTCAAAGACCAGTGCCCTATTTGAGTATAGCCTTACCTGCGTATGTTCTGGTTCAGCAGGAACTTATCTAACCCTTTCTTGAATCCCTGGATGGTGCTTTCCGCTATAACAGCCTCTGGAAGAGTGTTCCAGATTTCTACCACTCTCTGGGTGAAGAAGAACTTCCTAATGTTTGTATGGAATCTATCCCCTTTTAACTTTAGAGAGTGCCCTCTCGTTCTCTTCACCTTGAAGAGGGTGAACAATCTCTCTTTCTCTACTAAGTCAATTTCCTTCAAAATCTTGAATGTTTCGATCATGTACCCTTTCAGTCTCCTCTTTCTTGTAGCCTTTGGCTTTACTTCCTGTTTTATCTTTGCTTCCAATATCCTTTGCTAATACTTTATATGAATTACTGTAGAAGGGGACTAATTTAGTCTTTGTGCTTTGGGAAGAAAGTCTGCAGATACTTTTGTCCCAGGATACTCTTGCAGTTCTTTACTTGTTATGTTTCATTTTTTTATGAACTGTAAACTGAGTTGAGCTCCTTAGGGAGTAGATTCGGTATATAAAATGAAGATTAGATTACTTAGCGGCTGGTCATTTCTTGGGAGTCCTTTGGTTGGCTATGCTAACAACCCTGCCAGAGGGTGGGAGATTTCACTGGTTTTATATCTCTGTTTGATGTGCTTTCTGGACAGTGTTTGGGTTTTTTTTTTTTGTTTTTTTTTGGAGGGGGGGGGTTTCTAGGGTTAGTTGATTAATGTTATAAAATGGAACCTGCATATTTGTACTTTATTGTTTCTTGCCTGGATGGTTGTGATGAGTTTCCAATAAAACACATTTTACTAAAATGGATTCTTTTTTCATGAAAAATAATAATACATGCAGATACAAAAATACAGTCTCTGAATATTATTTCCTTCCTAGACCTAAACACACCCCATAACACGTTCTCTAACCGTGACTTTACTTTGGAGAAAAGGTGAGAGAGGGGAGATATGATAGAGATGTTTAAATATTTAGGTGGCATAAATGCACATGAGGCGAGTCTCTTTCATTTGAAAGGAAATTCTGAAATGAGAGGCATAGGATGATGCTGAAAGGGGATAGACTCGGATGTAACCTCAGAAAATACTTTGTCACAGAAATGGTGGTGAATGTGTAGAATGACCTCTCTGTGGATATGGTGAAGACAAAAACCATTTGAATTCAAGAAAGCTTGAGATAAGTACATTGGATCTCTAAGGGAGACGAAGGGATTGTATATGACAGGGGTAGGCAATTCTAGTCCTCGAGAGCCAGAGCCAGGTCAGGTTTTCATGATATCCACAATAAATATGCATGAGATAGATTTGCATCTCAAGGAAGCAGTGCATGCAAATCCATCTCATTCATATTCATTGTGGATATCCTGAAAACCTGATCTGTCTACGGCTCTCGAGGACCGGAATTGCCTACCCTGGTATATGGCATGGGTAGACAGATTAGATAGGCCATATGGTCTCTATCTGCCGTTATTTTTCTCTGTTTCTATGAGTAAAATGATGTAGATAATTGGAATAATTGCATCAGATGTGATACAGTAATGAAAATATTCCCTATCCCTACCCCAACCTCATTAATTTATAAATAGAAATGTCACATAAGTTGAAGAAAAAAATTATTTAAAGATCAAGCAGATTACTGATTTGTTGCTCATGCAAGACTTTGCATTAGCGAGATGAGATATTCTTTTTATGTACTCTAGTTTGATTCTTCTTATCAATGTGCACCTTTCTTGTTCCATTTTCCTGTCCTTGATTACAGACTCCATGCTCTTTCCTGCCTCAAAAGATAATCTGCAGGTCTATAATTTTCTGCATCCTTCCTTGGTCCCATTTTAAAAATATGAGTAAGTAATGTTTAACATTGGCCTCTTTCCAGTCTCCTAGTACTACCCTAGTCACAAAATAACTATTAGCTATTTCACTTAATAGTAGCACAGTGAGGCCCCAGTCATATACTATTGCATTTAGAGTACCGTATTTACTGCTAGCTTATTGTTTTGAGGTATTACTTTATCTGCCTTTTTTATTAGATCATCTTTATGGGGACAATTGGAAAATACATTATACTTACATGCATAATTTTCTGTCGCCAAGAAAGTTCCATAACATCAGAAAAATAGGTGGATATGTTAGTAAAGGATGTGCATTAGTTTTCAGAGGAACAGGAAAGTGAATGAATGCATTTTCAGCTCATATACTTTTAAACAAACTGAATTATCAGGCTGCCTATGGGTTGGCCACCCTGAGTAGGCCTGCTTTTACTATCAGAAACTAAGCAGCACTGGGGCTGACTAGTACCTGGATGGGAGACCAGCTGTGAATACCAGGCGATGTAAGCTGAGGGGCCCTTTGTTGCACAGTAGCAACATGGTGGAGCCACACACTGTGTGGGAGACGCCAATGACAAATCACTCCTGTGCTCTGCTGTGAAACATCACAGGGTGGATTCTTCACTGTGTATGTTGCCATGAGTCAGTGGCATAATTCATCCATCTAGGATGCCAGTTTCAAGCCATTCCTAAACTAAACTAAAACTTAGGGCTCCTTTTACGAAGGTGCGCTAAACGTTTTAGCGCATAGCTGAAAATGTACCGCCTGCTCAAAAGGAGGCAGTAGTGGCTAGCGCACGGGGCAATTTAGCACGCGCTATTCCATGCGTTAAGGCCCCAGCGCGGTTTTGTAAAAGGAGCCCTTAACTTTATATACCGGATCTTCAACCAGAGGAAGCTCGACGCGGTTAACAATAAGTTAAAAAAAAATAAGCTAAAATACAATAGGATTAATTTTCAAAATGTTTAGCAAATAGAAAAGTTTTTAAAGATTTACGGAAAGATTGGAAAGAGCTGGGATACCTCAAAATTAAAGGAAGTTCATTCCATAATTGGGGAAATTTAAAAGCCAGAGAAAGGCTAAAATTCTTGACTCCTTGAATTCCTTTCCTAGAAAGGAGGGAAAGTTTAAATCGTTGAGTGCCTCTCGCAAATGAAAATCTATAAATATTCCATAGAAGAGGAACAAGAGGAATAAAAATACCATATAAAATTTTAAAGATAGTACATAAACATTTAAACTGAATTCTGAGACAAACCGGGAGCCAATGGAGACTCAAAAGCAAAGGAGTCATGTGGTCGAATCTGCTTTTTTCATAAATCAACTTTGCAGCGGTATTCTGAATCAATTGTAGTCTTTGGAGGCAGATCTTTGTGATGCCAAGATAAATGGCATTACAATAATCCAGCTTCTCCAGCTTGCTGCTCGCGCTGGCATTGGCTTTCCCTCTGACATCACTTCCTGACCTCGTAACCCGGAAGTGATTTCAAAGGAAGCCAGGCCGGCGCAAACAGCGGGCTAGAGTAGTTGCTTGCGCTGGCAAAGATTTAAAGAGGTACGAGGGAGGGGGCGGAGAAGAGAGGGCGCAAATGTGGCATGGGAGGTGATGACACCCCCACTAAGATGGCGCCTGGTGTAGCCTGTCCCCCCAGCCCCCCCTTATTACGCCACTGCATTGAGGGAGGTGCATGAGCATGTCCAATATTTATTGGTATAAATTACAGGCTATTGTAAATTATACACTAAAGTGCCTCATTTAAAAGTACACATTTATGCTTGCTATTGATATAGTGCAAGCTGGCATGGCTAAATGTAAGTGCGTACATGACAACTTACACTAATATTTTATTATGGAATCTGGGTGTGCTGATGCTGTTGTAGAATTAGCGCTCGGCGCATTCCATCTAGCTGCCAAATCTGTGGCGCCCACTTACAGAATTGCCCTCTCAAAGCACAAAACTGAAATATGGAGTTTGAAAAAAAATCACAGGGCAGTAATATACCTACCAAGGAGACCTTTAGGTGGAATGGAAGAATCTAATAGGCATGGCCTGAAATGAGGGTGAGACTTGTTCTTCATAAACCGCATCATTTCGGATTTAGACAAATTCCGTTTCATTTTATGACCTTACCTAACATGAGTCACTCAAGATTAGTAATTTCACACGCTACTTAGAAATCAATAATTAATAGTCCAACCTTCAGCGACATGGTATACAGTAGTTTACTTTTACCACGTTTCCTTTTATGTAGATGATCTTCAGATTGCCATTAGGGTAGCATAACCGTCTACATTCACCATTGATCCTCATAGATATTTTGTTTAAAGCATCATTCATTTCCTTAATACTTATACTTCTAGTGCAATGTCATCTTAAATAGAATGATGAGTCAATTTATCTTGCAGCAACACCTCTAGAATGATACTTCAAACAAATATCTATGAGGATACTTTAAATAAATATCTATGAGGATCGATGATGACTATAGCCAATAGATGTTATGCTACCCTAGTGGCAATATGAGTATCATCTAAATAAAAGGAAAAGGGTTATGTGTTACATTACTATAAACTACACCATGTCTCTGAAAGTTGGACTTGCCTAAGATGAGCCAGCCTGGAACGATACATAGACTAAAGTGTGCGGGACAACCACGCGCTGACAAAGCTGCTCGGACAAATTCACACAAGACAGTGCACCAGATTAAATCTTAACTTTAAAGCGCTCTGAGGGATTTTTGGGGGGGACCCCCCCACTTCACTTGGAAGTGTTGCTGCTGCCATTGGGGGCGGGGTTTGGGGGTAACCATCCCCCATTACAGAGGAAAATGTAATTTTCCCCTCTATTATAGGGAAAAATTAGTTTCCTCTCTAAGTGTGTGTGTTTATGGGAGGGGAGGGTTCTCCCCCCACCTCCCCCAATGGCAGCAACAACACTTCTAAGTAAAGTGGAGGGTTCCCCCCCCCACCCCCCTTGGAGCACTTTAAAGTTAAGTTTTAATCTGGCGTACAGACATCTTGTGTGCATTTGTCCGAGCGGCTTGATTATCTCACATGCTTTTGACTCATCATTGTCTGAAACACATAATAGCGAGCGACTGACAGTTTGTGGCTGAGCCAAATCCTAAGACTTTCTGGCAAAAGAACTTGAACATTATCTGTATAAAAATAAACATTCAGGTTTAAATCTGCATCAAAAGTTGTAAGGGGGAGGTGCCAAAAAAGATGTTAAATAATATTGAACCAAAAAGGGAATCTTGAAATATCCTCACAAGCTTTAAAGATGTTCCCTAATCTGGATCCTGAAGGTATGAACAGCCAAATAAGATACAACGAAATGTATTGATTGCAGAGTACACTGTGTAAAGACGCTGTAAATCTATGTGCTTGAAAAGACAAATGAACAACAAACAGCTCTCAATCTCACTCTCATAGGTGGCGCAATCGTGCGTCCGATGTCAGCACTGTGATTTCAACTCTCTGTTGAAAGACACATGATGCAAGAGTGGGCTTGAGAGCTGTTTGTTGTTCATTTGTCCTTTCAAGCACATACATTTACAGTGTCTTTAAGTTGATTTGATTGTTACACAATATACTCTGCAATCAATACATTTTGTTGTTCTTGAGGCTCCTGAGGCAGACCAAAGTGGCCGAAACACGTATCGAGCCATTATATTAATAACAGCAAAGGTTTGAAATACTGTAAGCACCTTGGTTTTCTTGGACATTTCCACTGTTTGCCTGATGGTCATCGTTTTGTGGATTTGACCCTCCTGTTTTCATCTGATATACTACTGTTTTCATCTCCACCACCTCTCTTGGGAGGTCATTCCAAGCATCAACAACCCTCTCCATCAAAAAGAATAACATTACTCCTAAGTCTAACACCCTGCAACTTTAACTCATGTATTCTAGTTTTACCATTTTCACTTCTCTGGAAAAGATTTGTTTCTATATTAAAACCTTTCAAGTATTTAAACGTCTATATCATATCTCCCCTGTACCTTGTAACTTATTTGCATGCCCATGGATCACTGGCTGTAAAATATAAGTCCTTTTTGGATAGGTCTTTCATGTTCCAAGCAAGCAAACAGCAGTCTTGGTTAGGTAACTACATCAATGGAGCCAGACTGACTTACGGCACCTTTCGGAAAGAAATTAAAACCGTACTGTTTGACAGATTTATCTCCTAAACAGAAACCACACCAAATTTGTATATTCCTTCTGTCTATTTCTTGTGTAATATGTTGTACTTTCACTATTTGCATTTTGTAATTCGCTGATTGTCCAGCTCTCTTCAGTGTGAACCGCCTAGAAATCGTCTGACTATGGTGGTATAGAAGAATAAAGTTATTATTATTACCCTCCTCTCCTCTAGGGTATATGCTGTAGATTCAGGTCTTCCAATCTCTTCTCGTATGTCTTTTGGCACAGGCTCCATACCATTCTTGATGCATTCCTCTGGATCACTGCAAATCTTTTTATATCTATAGCAAGATACGGCCTCCAAAACTGAACACGATACTCCAGGTGGGACCTCACCAAAGACTTGTACAGGGGCATCAATAGGAGCAAAATAGAGTAGAGTTACCCTGTTGGCACTCTCATGGATGAATGCCAGTATACAAGAGGGCCTGAGATAGGCACGTGAAATCTCTGAGAGAGAGAAAGAGATAATGGTTACTGCGGATGGGCAGAGTAGATGGGCCATTTCGCATTTATCTGCCATCATGTTTCTATGTTTCTGTTAACATGTGCAAGGGGCGCATATGTGCAGATGCCCTTCATTTGTCTTTATAAAATACTGTAGATTAAGCAAACTCCAATTTATCCTTAACAGATAGCTGACCTGTTTTCCTTTCATTTTCAGCCCTTCAAGTTTCATGGGAAGGTTTTTTGTTTCTCAGATTTTGTGCAACATCAGTCAGTACACACTGGAACGAGTGGAAAGATAATAGGAAAAATAGGAAAGTTTGAAAGGAAATGGCAAAAAGTAGACAAGAGAGACTGTCACCTGCTAGAAATCATGAACCCATCACAACCATAATAAATCTACTGTACAGTTCAATTTACAGATCATGTTTAGTTTTCATGTCACCAGCAAGAAAACAAATATGCAGTCTGCGCTGGGAGCATTTGCTGACACCATAGCCGAACGATTGATGTGGGCCAATGAAAAAGATAACTGATGTTTTAAATTAACTTGAAAAATTGTCTTTAAGCTTCTGTTTACAGAGCCACGTTTATAATTAAGAGTGCATGGCTCAGATCTGTTTTTCTGAGCACTTCAAAAGGTGATTAAAAAGCCAAGTTTCAAATTAAACAATTTAAGCATAATTGGCTGGTCTGGGATGCTCTCAGCTTTACGTTCAGTGTTTCGAATGAGAGAGTATAACTTTGTACCGGTTACACAAAAGGCAATTTGCTTGCATTTCTCACTGCGCAGTCTAATTTGTGAACCATAAGTGGTATGTGGCGAGGGTGATAAAGATTTTAAGAGCTTACTACTGAAAATATGCATAGGACTTCCTCCTCCCCTCCCCCGCCTCTCATAGTCTTACGTTTCTACTTGCTTCCTTTTAGTTTTACTTTTGCTCTTTAGGTATGATGTTTAATCTTTAGATAATTATTTATTATTTATTTATTGGGATTTTTGAAGCAATTCACCCAAGAATCCATAGCAACAGTAAGTTTGACACAGGCTATAGACTTTTGCAGGAATAAACCTATTATAAAAACAGTACATTGTAGGCCCAAATCAGTAAACAGTGCCCCATATTAGACATCCAGACTTTAGAGTGGAGGTAGAATGCATTAATATGCTGAGCATGTTCGGGGCAGGCTACTACTACTATTTATCATTTCTATAGAACTGAAACGCATATGCAGTGCTGTACATTTAACATTCAATAGATGGTCCCTGCTAAGAAGAGCTTACAATCTAATTTTGAGAGACAGACAGGACATCGCAGGGTTGTGGAATTTCTAGTAGAAGGAGTGATACAATGGGTATAGAAATCCGACGGTGAGTGGGAATTAAGAGTTGAAAACAGCTTCAAAAAGTGGGCTTTTAGCTTGGATTTGAATACTACTAGAGACGGAGCATGGCATATTGACTCTGGCAGCCTGTTTCAGGCATATGGCATGGCAAGAAAGAAGGGACGGAGTCTGAAGTTTGAAGTGGAGGAGAAGGGTACTGATAGGAGGGACTTACCCAATAAACGGAGTTCACAGAGGGGAGCATAGAAGGAGATAAGTGATGAGAGATATTGAGGGGCTACAGAGTAAATGCGCTGGTAAGTCAGTAAGAGGAATTTGAACTGTATTTGGAAATGGATAGGGAGCCAATGAAGTGACTTGAGGAGAGGGGTGGCTCTCGTGGAATATGAGTCGTTCAGCAGCATTTTGAATGGATTGAAGGGGAGAGAAAGTTGAGCGGAAGACCTGAGAGAAGTATGTTCCAGTAGTCTAAGAAAGAGGTTAAGGATAAGGGTTTTGGTAATGTGCTTGGAGAGGAGAAGTTGGATTTTGGTAATATTATAGAGGAGGAAGTGACAGGTTTTAGCAGTTTGTTGAAGCTGAGAGGAGAAGCAGAGAGAGGAGTCAAAGATTGCCCCAAAGTTGTGAGCTGACAAAGACAGGGAGGAGGAGAGTGTTATCCACAGATATAGAAAACTGCGGGAGTGGAGGAGAGGGGTTTTAGGTGGAAAGATAAGGCGCTCATTGTTGTAAAACTCAGACAAACTAACACAAATTCCCCTAATTAAAAAAAACAACTCCCGGATACCTGGACAGTCTTCCAAAAAGAGGACATCTCTGGGGAAACCCAGACAAATGCTTTCATGCATCAGATTTTTCCTGTCATTCACAGATTGTTTTCTTTTTTCCATCACTGGGAAACACTCCCTTCAGAAAACTGTCTATGTTTTGTGGTTAAATCTTAACTCATCTGATGTTCCCTAATGCCAGTCTAACATAGTTTGCCACATTTCATGGTGCAGTGAGTTTATGCACTATATTTGCCATGATATACTAGGTACACAAGAGAAGCTGAGATCAGAAGACAGATAACTCTGCAGTGAGATACAGTAAATATAGGCAGGAGAAGTAACATTGCAAATCCAAGCAGCTAAGAAACTTTAGCTATTAAACTCAGGTGCACTGCAGTGTTGTAACCCTGCCGGCACCTCCCTTTTATTAGATTTTCCCTTCAAGGGGTTCCTTCTCTACAGAGGGAAATTCCTGATCCTCAGGAAAAAAAAAAAAAAGCTCCAAGGGGCTGGGCAAAAGATAAAAAAAGATCTTGACAAAATTAGCTGCACTCTCCTCTTCACAACTGACTTTTCATTTAAATGTCTGCCAACCAGCTCCCTTCTGGTTGTCAGTAATCTAATATTCTCTGGGATGAGTGCATAGCATTTCTTACAAAAACTTGCAAATGCAGTGAAATTCATTTTGTAGGCTCTTCCTTCCTTTTTTTTTTTTTTAAAGATTTGGACCTTTTTCCTGTAGTAGCTTGAAGAAATACATTTGCTAATGAATAATAATAAATTGAAGAGAAGGAGAAAGGTTTATTATATCATCTCTCTAGAGATACTGTAAGAAGTAAAATTTATCAAGTGGGGAAAATCCTCTTTACCTACAAGCATCAACTTGACAAGGAATTCTTTGAGCAATTATTGACGTCTGGAGCTTCTTGGTGTGGTGCTCTGGACTGCTGAATGAAGTATCGTCTGGAGGTATCAGGAGGGCTTTCACCGAGAGGTTCCCGTTCCCTTACCACCTTGAGGCCATCTGATTGTCAGACCTGGTTTGCCCCCTAAAAAGAAATATGACGCATTGGACAAAGCTTGTTCCAAGCTGGGGCTTGGACAGGTAAGGACAGGAAGGGTTCCTGACTGGATGGATCTGTCTGAGAGAATCCCCTGATGTCTGCTCTGCTTCTGACCTGTGTTCTACTCATGAACTCATGGATCGACACCTGTTACGCCAGTGGATGGAGATCCTGGAAACCTTGCACAGGTACCCTGGAAATGTTAAGGCATTAGTACTAGTAACAATGGGGGATGGGGGGGGGGGCAATAGTCAGCTGGTGGCAGTCAGTATTTCTTTAAGCACTGGCAACCACTTGGCTAAATTAGATCCAGGTATTCAGTTCCAGCCCCTACCGGGACTGAATATCCGGATGTTTGACGGTACCCAATAATTATCCAGGAACGGCTGATACTAGGATAGCTAACTGAGCATAGACAGAATAACTTTATATGTGGTTCAACATACCCGGTTAACTAAGCCAGTGTCTCTCAAACTTTTTTTGCACACTCAGGGATCCTTTTACTAAGGTGCACTAGCGGTTTTAGCTCTCGCGCTAAACGCTAACGCCTCCATAGAGCTGGTGTTAGTATTTTTTGTTTAGCGCAAGGTTTGCGCCCGCTAATCTTCAGCACGCGCTAAAAACGCTAGCGTACCTTAGTAAAAGGAGCCCTAAAAGGAGCAAATGTTTCTCATGGCACATTCTAATTGAAATTATAAAGTTGCAAAACCAACAAAAAATTAAATTTGAGAGTTATTTACTTAAAGTTCTTTAAGTTATGCAAGGGTAATTGTAACAATGCTGAAGTGGATAAAATAGAATTGCTAATAACTGTGATGGATGTGCTTGTTTTTTAAATGCAAATTAACTGAAAATGCTGCTCGATAGTCGACAAGCAAACACGCATTTCATCATCCACCGTCTGCAGTTGATCTCTTTTTTAAAATTTAATTTCTTTTTTAGTTCAAATATTTTATTGATTTTAATATATAGCAAGAACAGGAGTTGTTAACAGGGCATGAAAACAATATGCCGTACAAAGCATGAAATCTTAGAGTGTTGACAAACAATGCAATACAATTTAATTTCTGTCAGAGCTGAAAATCCAAGTTCGCAAAGATAAGAAGATCCAAACAGCAACAAAGCCATGATTGCTTTGTTGCTCAAGTTGGGCTAACTACTGCATAAAAAATAAAATGACTTGCCATTAGTTTTCAAGGACCAGTCACGTCAAAGAATGGTGCTTGTTTGGGCAGTTGTATCCTTACGCACACAGATGCTCATAACATTGGCAGACTCTTGCATGTAATCTAGTGTAAATTTATGAAGGGAATTTTTTTAAATAAAGTAAAATTCTGGAATCTCCCGTGGCACATCTGGAATCTCTTCGGGGCACACAGTTTAAGAGACACTGATCTAAACTCTAGCACTAACCCCCCTTTTACTAAACTGTGATAGCGGCTATTTGCGCAGGGAGCCACGTTGAGTTCTCCGTGCGGCTCCTGACACTCATAGGAACTCTATGAGTGTCGGGAGCAGCTTGGGCCATTTGGCGCGGCTCACCGCGCTAAAAACTGCTAGCGCAGTTTAATAGAAGAGGGCCTAAGTGCTGTTGAATATCTGATCTAAAGATGTACAAAACAATTCAATCCTGCTCAGTTAAACCATTTTGCATACCGACCTCAGTCTTTTTTAGGTAACTCAGAAAGTACTTCAAATGAGGAGTCCGTTCCTTTGTAAATTCAGGATTATACTGTAGGTCTGCTGCAATAATACTGCATATCTTTGAAAACTGCTACGGCTCCAATATCCGTCAGATTGTGAATCTATGCATATTGGGGTGCTACTGCGCTACTTCTTGTTAGATCCCTAAGTAGGCATCGTGTATATGAGGCATGTATATGGTACAAGTAACCAAAAATTAGACTTAGCATGACCTTACCGGCTGTGGTGATATTAGCTCCGATGCTCCTAGGAACTCCATGAATATCGGAGCTCATTCCGCCGCAACTGGCGATAAGAAAGCCTAAGGCGGCTTCGTAAAAGGGGGATTTAGAAAGCGCTAAATCTGTTAGTACACCTTAATAAAAGGGCACTTTAGTGAATGATGCTAAAAATAAGAGGTGTTCCCCAAAGAATCTAAAGCCAAAGCATTTAAAACTAAAAAAAAGGAAGGAGACCTGGGAATAAATCCCAAAGAGAAAATAAAGGAGCCAAATATCAGACACACGCATCATTTTGAAGAAACTACTGTGGGGTCTGCATAATATCTCCCTATAGATTATTATAGGGATCATTTATTAATTATTAACATATGCTCAGTGCACTAACAGTTAGAAAATTATTACAAATTTTGTTACCAAATCAGTAAAAAAAACAACAACAACCAAACAAACAGTATTCAAGAAAAAGAAAAAACAATTACCAAGCTAACAATAGCCAGTGCCTCTAAAAAAAGAAATGATTTTTTAGTCACATTAGTTTAAGCACTTCTTCTAAATTATGATAAAATATACAGTATTATCCAGAAAACAATCTGTCAATATTTTCTGTATTCTAAAACCTGTCTGCTTTCCTGCAGTGTTTTAAGGCAAATGCTGAAGGGTGCTGTGTGCTCTTTATACATGAACCCTTCATGACAAACATTACAGTATGATTTAATGCAACACACTTTCACAAAAAATGATGATGTCATAAACAAGTGTAAGCACTTGTTTATGACATCATCATTTTTTGTGAAAGTGTGTTGCATTATATTATTGATATTTCACATATCCGAGTTTCTTTTGCTAAACATTACACTATGAAACATAATTTTTGTTCCTGGGCAGTAAGTGTAATTTCCAAATTGTTCATGCGTAAAAAGTATAGAAAAGACCTGTTACATTTCCGTAAAACTTTGCTTTTGTAACCAGGATAATCAAATTTTGCACAGTGGTTAGAGCTACAGCCTCAGCACCCTGAGGTTGTGGGTTCAAACCTCACGCTGCTGCTTGTGGCCCTGGGCAAGTCACTTAGGGCTCCTTTTATCAAGCCGCGCTAGCGGTTTAATGCGCGTAATATAGCGTGTTAAACCGCCGGCCGTGCTAGCCGCTACCGCCTCCTCTTGAGCAGGCGGTAGTTTTTAGCCAGCGCGGGGGTTAGTGCTTGATGAAAAGTCATGCGTGTTAACTCCGCTAGAGCGGCCTGATAAAAGGAGCCCTTAATCCTCCGCTGCCCTAGATACATTAGATAGATTGTGAGCCCACTGGGACAGATAGGGAAAATGCTTGAAGTACCTGTATGTAAAACTGCTTTGAGTGCGGTTGTGAAATTACAAAAAGGCGGTATACAAGACCAGTGAGTCTGACCTCGGTACCGGGAAAGATGGTAGAGGCGCTGATAAAGGACCGCATCAATGATCACCTTGACAGGCACGGTCTGATGAGGACCAGCCAGCACAATTTCAGCAA
Organism: Geotrypetes seraphini; assembly: GCF_902459505.1. NCBI lineage: Eukaryota > Metazoa > Chordata > Amphibia > Gymnophiona > Dermophiidae > Geotrypetes > Geotrypetes seraphini. Next base: position 158,983,046 of record NC_047088.1, on the reverse strand, counting down.
AGGCAGATCTTGTTTGACAAACTTGCTGCACTTCTTCGAGGGAGTAAACAGGCAGATAGACAAGGGTGATGAGGTCAACATTGTATATCTGGATTTTCAGAAGGCGTTTGACAAGGTTCCGCATGAACGACTACTTCGGAAAATTGCGAGCCATAGAATCGAGGGTGAAATACTCACGTGGATTAAAAACTGGCTGGAGCATAGGAAACTGAGAGTCGGGGTAAATGGACAATACTCAGACTGGAAGAGTGTCACCAGTTGGGTGCTGCAGGGCTCGGTGCTTAGACCCGTGCTCTTCAACATCTTTATAAATGATCTGCACATAGGTACGATGAGTGAGGTGATTAAATTTGCAGACGATACAAAGTTATTCAGAGTAGTGAAGACACAGGGGGATTGTGAAGATCTGCAATGTGACATAATCAGGCTCGAGGAATGGGCATCAACATGGCAGATGAGGTTCAACGTGGATAAGTGTAAAGTGATGCATGTAGGTAACAGAAATCTCATGCACGAATACAGAATGTCCGGGACGGTATTTGGAGAGACCTCCCAGGAAAGAAATTTGGGAGTTCTGATCGACAAGTCGATGAAGCCATCCAAGCAATGTGTCTCAATTAGGGCGCAAGTCTTTGACCAGAGGGCCACTGCGTGAGTGGACTCCTGGGCACGTTGGACCACTGGTCTGACCCAGCAGCGGCAATTCTTATGTTCTTATGTTCCCCATCCCTTTCCCTAAACCCTAAAAATACTGAATTTTTATCTTTTGATTGTTATAAAGTCATAAAAAGTAACATATGAATCACAATTAACATGTATCTAAATTGATGCTATACAAAGACGATCACAAAAGATTTAGAAGTGAGTAGTTTATCAAAATTTGCAAATATATTTTGTCACTTTTACGAATTAGTCCCCAGATGTAATCTCCCATTAGGTTCTCATTATATTGTGCTTGGTAGAGGTGTTTAAAGTGCAGTATATCCTGGTGGAAGCACTCATCTTGCACCTCTGAGTATGCTCCCATGTTCTCCTTGAATGTCTCAAGATGAGCATCAAGGACATGCGCTTTGAGAGACATCCTACAGTCCATTTTACTATAATTATTTACTAGATTCTCAACCAACACCACGTAGTTTTAGGCCTTGTGATTGCCCAGGAAGCCCCATACCACTGCAACACAGCTGTTCCGAGCCGCTTTCTCCTTCCTAGTTAGCTTCTTGGGAAATTCTTTGCCCTTCAGGATCTTCTTTATCTGTGGTCCGACGAAGACACCAGATTTGACCTTTGCCTCAGATAGATTAGGGAAAATGTCTTGAAGGTACTTGAAGGCTGCTTACTCTTTATCTAGAGCTCTGACAAGTTGTTTCATTAGGCCCAATTTGATGTGCAGTGGTGGCATCAGTACCTTCTGTGGGTCCACCATTTATTCCTATTTGAAGTTGTTTCTTCCCAAAGCTCCCAGTTATTGACATCAATTAATTCATTAGCCAATTAATTTGTACACACAGCTCTGAAACACATCCAAATTTTGGCATCCAAATCTAGGTGCCATATGTAGAATCTAGGGGATAATGTGACTCGATATAACAATATCAATTATAATATGATCAAGGGCTGAACCTTGATTTTTCATTATTACATATTACATTGTAGATCTGATGTAATGCAGATTCACTTATAATGCAGTCAAATTTTTGGACTCCAAAGTCTACCTTATCCCTCTAATTCTAAAGTTAGTACTCAAAATTGCACAAGCAAATTTGGGCCTCTGCTCAATTTGTTCATGCAGTTTAATCAATCAATGATAATTGTGTGCTAACAATCAATTATTAGTGCTAATTGGCAATAGTTGACATTTATGCTCACATCTTTATAGTTGCTGTTATATAAAGATGCATGGCTAAATTTTTCTGGTGGATCCAAAAAGGGGACGTGGCCATGGGAAGGATATGGGCAGGTCAGGGGCATTCCTGGAATTTATGCAAATAAGGTTGATCACCTAATTTAGGAGCGAGGATTTACACTGTGTTTCACATGGTGCAAATCCTTGTACCTAAAATTCAGCGCAGATCCTGATGCAAAACACTATTCTGTAAATGGTGCCCAACTCGGAGCACCCTTTATAGCAGGGGTAGGGAACTCCGGTCCTCAAGAGCCATATTCCAGTCAGGTTTTCAGGATTTCCCCAATGAATATGAATGAGATCTATTTGCATGCAAGGAGGAGTGTGTGGCGCAGTGGTTGGATCTACAGCCTCAGCACCCTGGGGTTGTGGGTTCAAACCCCGCGCTGCTCCTTGTGACCCTGGGCAAGTCACTCAGTCCTCCATAGCCCCAGGTATGTTAGCTAGATTGTGAGCCCACCGGGACAGATAGGGAAAATGCTTGACTACTTGATTGTAAAACCGCTTAGATAACCTTGATAGACGGTATATAAAATCCTAATAAACTTGAAACTTGATGCACTGCTTTCAATGCATATTCATTGGTGAAATCCTGAAAACCCGACTGGAATACGGCTCTCGAGGACCGGAGTTCCCTACCCCTGCTTTATAGAATGGCTCTTAGCGATTATTTATTTTTCAGCACTGATTTTTTGATGCCATATACAAAATTTAGTCCCATATGGAGTCTACAAAGAGCCATTTTCAATAAATTCTGGTACCTCAAGCAGTGGTGTAGTACGGGTAAGTGGTGTTCGGGGTGGTGGCGCCCCTCCCATACTCTCTTCCCCACTCCCCCATGCCATGCGCATGCTCCTTTCCCTTTTCCCGTACCTTTTTTACTTCTCTGGCAGGAGCAGCATGCCCATGTCGGTGTTGTCTTGCCCTTTGATGCCACTTCCTAGGCGGGTCCTGGAAGTGACATCAGAGAGAGCACCAATGCTGATGCGAGCAGCAACCTCATGCAGGGTAAGTAAAAAAAGGTATGGGGGAAGGCAAGGGGCATGCACACGCAGCAAGTAGAGGAGCGGGGGGGGGGGCGCTAAGAGGAGGAGGGGTGCCGCACGCTTAGGAAGACTGCGCCTGAGGCAGACAGCCCCCTCCTCTCCACTCTCCTTACTACACCACTGGCCTCAAATGATTTAACTGGACGTTGTGAACCATTCGATAACTAGAATCTAGTACAGGACAGCTTTATACCCATAGCAGATGACACATTCAAAGGAGTCAGACCAAGCCATCAGAACTTGATAGCTGAAAATGTAATTTATAAACCCAAATTAACTGACACCCTCTATCACAGGGGTGTCAAATGTTGGTCCTCGAGGGCTGCAATCCAGTTGGGTTTTCAGGATTCTCCCCAATGAATATGGATGAGATCTATTAGCATACCATGAAAGCAGTGCACGCAAATAGATCTCACGCATATTCATTGGGGGAAATCCTGAAAATCCGACTGGATTGCGGCCCTCGAGGACTGACATTTGACACCCCTGCTCTATCAGACTGAAAAAAATTCTTTTGAGAATAACAGATGACAAGTGAAGAATACAATGGGATTTTTATTGCTTGCGTGTAAGGCCTTCATATTCTTTTTTTAAAATGAATATTGTATTTTTCCCCTCCCCCTTTTGTGTCTCTAGTCAATATGTTCTCATGCTTATATGTCCCAGTCTGATATTTTTATTTTTAATCCCTCTCTTTTTAACTTTGTTTTAACCTTTTGTAAACTGCCTAGACGTAATGAAAGGCGGGATAACAAATACATAATACACTTGAAACTTGAACTTGATTTTAACATTTATTTGATAAACATGTAGATATTTAGCAAGCGAGAACTGGTTGTGGCAAGAGCACATCACACATTTGAACAACTATGACCCTGTAAAATCTATGAGTGCGAGTGGTAAATCAAGTGTATTTACCTGAAGACAGGAGGTCTAAAAATATTTTTTATTTTATTTATATACTGTCTATCAATGTTATCTAAGTGGTTTACAATCAGGTACTCAAGTATTTTCCCTATCTGTCCTGGTGGGTTCACAACCTAACGTACCAGGGGCAATGGAGGATTGAGTGACTTGCCCAGGTTCAAAAGGAGCAGCCTGGGATTTGAACCCACAAATCAGGGTGCTGAGGCTGTTGCTCTAACCGCTACACCACTCTTTCCAAATATCTAAAGCCTGCATCAAGGATAAACAGGAAAAAATGGGAAAAAAACCATTTAAAGTAATATGTAGGGATTTATGTGGAACATTCCAGAAGACTTTATTGTTGGTAGCTGGTATATACTTGTATTTGTAACACGTTATCATTACAGCTGAAAGATGAATGTATTTTCCCTTGAGCATAAAAGATGAAATCCCAGATATTTTCAGTGGCCACGTATGATACTCAGAACACCAGACGTGAGAATTTTAAACATGCCTGTACTGACAAGTAAAGCGATCTCTTAAAGACAAAACTGAGAATTTAATCAAGGTAGATAAGATCATGATAAGACAGTTCTATATTTACTTTTTCAAATAAAAGTAGCAGGACCTGTCGATTGAATGCTATTAGAAGTGGCAAGAACAATGCTGATAAGATCAGGGCTTTCAGTCAAGTTTTGGCCCAAATCAATAATCAGTACTTTTTTTTTTTTTTAAGGGAAAGGGGATAGGTTTTTTTTATACTACCTTTCTGTGGTTACAGTTAATTGGTTTACATATTGTATACAGGTGCTTATTTTGTACCTGGGCAAGGGAGGATATAGGGCTAGATTCACTAAGCAAACTGATTGTGTACCGATCAGTTTGCGACCCCTTTGCGACCTGATTTTCCTCCGATTTGATTCACTAACCTTTCCTCCGATCCGATTCTGATCTGTTCATGCAAATGAGGGGAAACGTAGGAAGAGCTGCGATTCACTAAACATTTTTCTGGCACACCGACTGGCTGGCTGATCCAAAAACAAGTGACTGGTGAGGACAAGTCACTTGTACAAAAACCGTGCTCTCAGCCCTGATTCTCCTGCCTTTGTGCCGCCCTGCTCAGCCCCGACTCTCCTGCCTTTGTCGCCTACTCTCCTGCTCTTCTTCCCTTCCCTGTGGCACGAGCCCGTGGTTTTAACCCATGGGTTAAAACCATGGGCTCACGAGTAAAAAAGTAAAGTAAGAAAAGTAAAAATAAAAAAAGCATGGATCGCTCCATTTGAATATTTTCCCGTCGTGAATTGGTCGGCCCTGCACGAACCTGCACGGATCAGACACGGACACGATCAGGCAGGTAAGTGAATCTAGCCCTATTTTTCCAGAGTCATAAGTAACTGCAGTGGGAATCAAATCTGACATCAACAAAAAACAGATGGGCAAAGAAGCTGAAAAGCATTCTGCTAGAAAACACCAAAAAACTTTTCTTTTATTAAAGCAAGCAACAATTATGAAAAGAGAGGAAAACGATCTCAGAAACTAACTTGGTGCATATGGGGAGGACTGCAATACAGGATAAGTGTATTGATTAATTCCTTGTTTGAAAGCTGACACATTGAATGAAGTTGAATTTCCACTGTTTCTAAATAGTGCACCCAGAGTTTGAGTATATTGGATTTAATAAGGGGTTTGAATTTACCCAGTTATGCGCACGTAAGAGAGGTTTTTTTTTTTAAGATCAATGATTGAAATCTGGAACTGATAAGCCTCAGACTGTTTTCAGTTCGGTGTCAGGTCAAAACCGCGGAAGACAAAGGCGCGCGCCGACAACTGAGTGCAGCGTGGAGGCGCGTGCCGAAGAAAATAACTCTTTTTAGGGGCTCTGACTGGGGGTGTGGGGGGGAACCCCCCCACTTTACTTTATATAGATCGTGCCGCGTTGTGGGGGCGTTGTGGGTGGTTTGGGGTGTTGTAACCCCCCACATTTTACTGAAAACTTCACTTTTTCCTTAAAAACAGGGAAAAGTTAAGTTTATAGTATAATGAGGGGGGTTACAACCCCCCAAACCACCCACAACGCCGCCACGATCTGTATTAAGTAAAGTGGGGGGGCTCCCCAACAAAACCCCCCTGTCGGAGCCCCTAAAAACTGTCATTTTCTTCAGCGCACGCCTCCGTCTTGCGCTCAGTTGTCGGCGCGCACCTTTGTCTTCCGCGGTTTTGTCTATGAACCTTTCAGTTCCATATGCACTGAGCAGGTTCCTGAGATCCTTTTCCTCTCTTTTCATAATTGTTGCTTGCTATAAAAAGAAAGAAGCTTTTTGCATCTCGATGGCCACGAATTTGGACTTGGAGGATGAGATGTACAGCGTCAGCATCTATGAGACAAACATGTTTTTTTTTCTGTTACATAGATCTTTTTGGACCCCTGTTAGGCACTGTCATCTTGATATAGGGACATTGGATCATCTATTATTCTATTGTCCTTTGATACTCAGCTTTTGGAAATTAATATGGGGACGGATTAACCTTATACTGGAATCAACAATCCCTTTGATGTATGAGACAATTATATGTGGAACATTGCTGCATATCAAGCCTCCCATGGATCGCTACAAAAGCAGGCTTTTCCTAATTATGACAGGGATCGTTATGCAAATGATAACCCGCAATTGGAAAAATTGCAAGCGCCTCCACTTTCTGTTGTGTAGGTTAAAAATACACAACAGAATGCTGATATGTTGGGGCTTAGCAAATTATTTGAATTGGTTTGGGGCCCATTGACATCCTTTGTTACTTCAACATAGTTGTCTTTGTTTAAATTTTTTTATTTTTATACATATCCAGGACGGGGTGGGTGGGTGGGGAGGATATCTTTCTGGTTTATTTCTTGATTAAATTGTTGGTTGGGAGAGGAAGGATATTTTTTTTTGCTTTGTTATTGATGGAATTTAAGTGCTTGCATTGATGTCTGTATAATTTTTGGCACTTTGCATTAGTTTTGAAAATTAATAAAGATTTTTTAAAAAAGAAAGAAGCTTTTTTGGTCATCCCTGGTTCTCAGGGACCCGCAGGATTTCCCCGATCCCCGTTCTCATGCAGACCTCTAGCACAGTGTTGAGGAATTGAACACATAACTGTATATTAAAGTTGTCTTTTGTAACATTTATAACACTGTGTCTTCATTATTTCATGCTTATCCATTACTTTCTCCTTCCATATGCTATTGTATGAATGGTACTGGTCAGAACCTGGGTTCTAATGGCCAATATCAACTTACTATCTATGCTACTCATATTAGACTAGGAACACTAGGTATCATGGATGTCTTTTAGGTTTCCTTCCCCTCATGTTTCATGTTTGTTAAAATTTGATGCAAACGCTTATAACATAGGGGTCCTTTTACGAAGCCGCGTTAGTGGCTTAACGCACGTAATAGTGCACGCTAATTTGCCGGCCACGCTAGCCGCTACCATCGCCTCTTGAGCAGGCGGTAGTTTTTTGGCTAGCGCGGGGGTTAGCGCGCGCTAAAAAGGTGTGTGCGATAGAGTCGCTAATGCGGCTTCGCAAAACGAGCCCACAGTTTCAAAGCAAATTACAAATATAAAAAAATAGGGGTAATAAGAACATTTCACATATATGTAAACAAAAAAATAGACAGACTTACAGAAAGCAATGGGAAAGGGGGTGGAGCTCCAATTTTTTTTTTTTTGAAAAAGATAACATTGAAGGGCCATACAATGTGGAGGGGCTAAAAGCAGAAGCAAATATGTTAAAAACAAACAAACCCCCAAACAGGATGTAGCAGAAGAATCAGGCAGGGTGGGCTGGGATACAGGGAGTCAGGCAAGGAGATTTCACTGAAGAGTGAGTGCAGGAGACAGGAATCTGTCAAGGAGGCATGCAGGCAGGGACCATTAAGGGAGCAATTCTATAAAGCTTGTTAAAAAAAAATAGGTGCCAAAATTCAGCATGCATAATTTCGTGGTGGAATACTAGTGTAAGTTGACATTTACAAGTCAGTAGGTGCACCCACTTATGTTGTGTCAAGCATAGGTGTAAAGAACATAAGAACATAAGAAATGCCTTCACCGAATCAGACCCTTGGTCCATCCAGTCCGGTGACCCGCACACGCGGAGGCCCAACTGGGTACTTCCTAATGAAGACCTAGGTGTTCCCAGATGAGACCTTGTTTACCTATACCCCTCAATGTGATTTGCAAGGAGGTATGCATCCAACTTGCCCTTGAATCCTATAATGGAGGTCTCCGTCACAATCTCCTCTGGGAGAGCGTTCCAAGCGTCCACCACTTGCTGTGCGAAACAGAACTTCCTGACATTTGTCCTGGGCCTGTCGCCTCTCAATTTCAGTACATGACCTCTCGTCCGAGTCACATTTGACAACGTGAATAACGACACATCTTGCTGGATTTTATCAAATCCTTTTAGTATTTTAAAAGTCTCTATCATATCTCCACGCATTCTTCTCAAGGGTGAACATGCTCAGTTTCCTGAGGCGTTCTTTGTAGCTCAAATTTCCCATACCTTTTACTAGCTTTGTAGCTCGCCTCTGCACTCTTTCCAGCAGGGTTATATCCTTTTTTAGGTAGGGAGACCAGTGTTGGACACAATACTCCAGGTGTGGCCTGACCATTGCTCTGTAAAGCGGCATTATGACGTTAGCCGATCTACTTGTGATTCCCTTCTTAATGGGCACACATAAAGTTCTCTGTAATGTCGCTGTCTGTATACAGTCTCTTCCCTTGTAAACCACTTAGAACTGTTTGTGGTATGGCGGTATATAAAAATAAAGTTATTATTATTATTAAATGCAGCACTTTAAGGGCCAGATTCTGTATACTATAGCCAAAGTTGTGCACACAAAGCTGTGTACATTGCTGATTTGTGCTTAAAATGTAATTTTATTTATTTATTGGGATTTATTAACCACCTTTATGAAGAGATTCATCCAAGGCGGTATACAGCAGGTATAATTCAACATAAAACTTACAATTTTGTTAACAGCATAACAGTACGAGGGGCCGCTGAAAAGTTCTCAACCGAACCAAATTGGGGCAGACTCCATCGAGGGTTATACAATTAGTCCAGCGGTTTTCCACTTTTTTCGTTCCATATTTTTCCAACAGAATGAAAAAAGTGGAAAATCACTGGACTAAGGGCTAGATGCAATAAAGTCAGTGATTGCCACTAAAACTGTTTACACAGCTTTAGCGACGATTGCTTTTACCGATCTGATTCACAAAACGGCCCACTGCATGTTTTTCCCCGCAATCGCCCATTTTCCGATCCAGCCATGCAAATTAGCTAATACCATACAAATTAGTCAAGCGGCTAACATCACTTGGATATGCAAAATAAAACCCCCTAGGGTTTTAGCAATTGGAAAAAAAATGACAAGTCTAGACCTGTCGGCCCTTAGGCGTCTGAGTCAATCAGGGCCTTAGGCTGCTCCTTCTGTATTCCATGTGATACACAGGGAGGGGCCTAAGGTCTGACATCTGAGCAAATCAGGTCCTTAGGCCCACTCCCCATGCATCACATGGGATACAGAGGGAGGAGCCTAAGGCCCTGATTTGCTCAGACACCTTAAGCCCATCCCTCCTGCTAATTTTCTCTTGTGTGGGGGTGGGGATGGCTTGACAGAAGGGAGTGGGCACTCCTCCTGCCGTTTTCGCTGCTGGGAGGGGGAGGGGGTTGGTTGGTTCCCTGTGCCGGGATGTTGGGGAGGACTTTTTTCTTTTGAGAAGGAAATCTTTTTTATTAGCCAACAAGAAAACCCTTAACAGTACAAAAGATAGAATGAAAAAGGGCAAACCAAACAAAGAAGTATAATTCCACCCTCCTGCCCCCCACCCCCATTCCCCCCTCCCCACCGAGCCCAAATACTGCAACATATCAAAAAATAAAAATCACAATCCCAAGAAGGTATATACAGACAGGAGTCTAAACAGTAAACAACCAAGTAGCTTCGCGGGATATAACAAAGCGAACATGATTTTTCGGGCAAAAAGGCGTGAGCATAGAAGACCAAACCCTGTGTCGCTGGTGGGCCTCCCGAGAGGAATAGTGCTGATAACATAAGATCCGGCGGTTCTCATAATGCAGCTGATGGCCTCCTCGAATTGCCTGCAGCACCGCTGTCTTGTGAGCAAAACTTAGGAAGCACACAATGATCACCCTGAGCCAGACATCCAGCTCCCGTTGAGTGCCTAACCGGTGAGCCCGCTCCACCCTCAGCGGCCCAAAGCCCTTCGGAAGCTCCAAGGACTCCTACAGCCAACGTTCAAAAAAGGCACGAAGCTCCTGATTAGGCAAAGACTCTAGAAGCCCCACAAACCTAAGGTTGTTACGCCATGTGTGATTCTCCAGGTCCTCCAAACAGTCTTCCAAGACCTCCAAGCACTAAAGGTGCTCCTTTTGTTCGGATTCAATACCACCCATGCGGTCCTCAACGTCACTCACCCGCTGCTGGAATTGGGTAAGGTCTCTGCTCACGCCATCAATTGTGCCTTGCAATGTTTTCAGTTTGGAATCCAGGTGCTGTAATTTCTTTTCGAGCACCGCCTCCATAGCTGCGGTGACTCCATTTGTAATCTCCGACACCCAGGCAGTAGTAATAGAAGAGGCCGCAGGGCTCGAGGCGTGCACCATCTTATCATCCAGCACACGACCCCAATCTTTTTCTTTACACAAGATTCTAGTGGCCATCCGGGGCTCGCGCACAATGGCAAACAGCAGCCAGGAGCCCGAGAAATTCAGATATTAATTTTGCTCCACGAGGGACCGGCAACAGAAAAAAATTGGGATTATAGTCAGGTCGGTGGCTGGAGAGGAAGCCCTCAGTGTCCTCATCGAAACATGGCGTCACGTGATCTCCGACTTTTTTCTTTTTAATGAGGCAGATATTGTCCTGAACATCTGAGTGGCAGGAGGATGCTTTCAGGGCTTCCCCTTGCCTTTCAACTGTTCGGGCTTCCCTTTGTCGGCCTTGCGCATGTGTGAGAGTCGCTATTGCACCGATCAATCAGATGAGAGAGACTCAATCAGACGAGAGAGACCCCGTGAATCATTTGCATGCAATGTTTTTGGTTCATCGATCACTCTTCTGCAATTTGGCCAGAGAATCAGCCAACAGTGATCCAGTCGGTTTTAGCAATTATGTTTAGTGCATCCAGGCCAAAGTGTATAGCCCTCGATGGAGACAGCCCAACTTTGTGGGTTGGGCTGAGAACTTTTCAGTGGCCCCTCATAGTAAAAACCAAATATATACATAAATACAATGAATGAGATAAAGTTAAATCAGTAAATTGAATCGTAATAATAGAACTACTATGAAACAGTCTCAAAAATATATTTATTAACAGAAATGAAATTCAAATGAGAAAGATATAATACAATGGTTCTCAAACCTGTCCTGGGGGACCCCCAGCCTATCGGATTTTGAGAATATTCCTAGTGAATATGGATGAGTCAGATTTGCACACCAGTCACTTACATTATATGCAAATCTCTCTCATGTATATTCATTAGGGATATCCTGAAAACCCGATTGGCTGGGGGTCCCTCTTAACAGGTTTGAGAGCTACTGATATAATACATACAAAAAGCCAATCAGTGCTGATAATTACCAATTAACAAGCAAGTATTGGCACTAATTAGAATTTACGTGCACAACTTTCTAATCATATTCTATGAAGTTATGTGCACAAATTCTAGTGCATGGATCTCAAAAGGGGGCAGGGCCAGGGGAAGAGAATGGGCTCATGGACATTCCTAGAAATTAGGCGTACTATTATAGAATAAGCCTGATCAGCGCACGACTTAGGTGCGGCATTTAGGCCTGATTTTCATTGGCATAAATGGCTGCGCCTAAATGTTAGTCGCATGGGCGGGCACTACACATGATTCTATAAATTCTGCCTAACTCCAAAGGCAGTTTATAGAATTGCGATAAGCGCTAACTTTTTGGGCACCAATTTTTTTAGGTGACATATATAGAATTTGGGTCTAAGCTTTTAACTTACCTTACTCTGTAAGTTACACATATAAATGTGTAACTTACATGCCTGCCGATGGTTCTCCCACTGTGAATGCCTCTTTGCATCTTTGCACTAAACTTACAGAAACTGCTTAGCACGTGTCTAACACTTAGGACCAGATTCTATAGTGTGCCTACGTTAGGTGCCACTAGGTGCCATAATCGTGGATGTCTAGCAACACTTAACTAAAATCCGCGCACAACCCAAATCATGTTTATTAGTTAAATGGCATGGTAATTGACTGAGCCCTTGAAGTTAATTGATAAATTATAAAATAAATTAAATAATTAATAGTCCAACAAAGAAATTCAAGTTTCAAGTTTATTTAAGCTTGATATACCACTTAACCATCCTAAGCGGCACCTAGAAATACCTAAGTCAAGGCACCCTCTGATGCCTGTCACCTACCTAAAAAGTAGGCATGGTTAGGGGTGGAGAATGTGCATGGTAAACATAGGCGTTGTTAGGCATGTGAGATAGCTGCTGGTAAATTAGGTCCACTAAAACCTGGTCTAATATTTATTTCTTCCATTTGTGCGTCGCACATACCTATACAAGCTCTTGGCGACATTACAGAGGAAGGGGTTAGAAGAGGGTAGGGAGGACAATGGAGTGCAGGAAGATACAGGAGGAGAAGAGGATACAAGTGATTAGATGTCAAATAGATGAGTTTTCAGTTTCTTCCAGAATTTGATGTGGTTAGGTTCCGTCCTGGTCATTTCAGTAAGGTCATTCCAAGTTTTTACGCCTAGAAAGGTGAGCATAGAATGGAAAACACGCTTGTATTGCAGATTTTTTGTGGAAGGGAGATTTAGAAGTATTCTGTTGAGGGTTCTGCGGGAAGTAGACCATGCCTTGGAGAAGAGCTGGATGAGAGGAGCCTTGGAGTTTCCGTAAAGTATACGGTGAATGATGCACAAAGTTTTGAAGGTTATTCTTGATGGGATGGGTGGCCAGTGCAGTTGTCTGATGAAGGCTGAAATCGAGTCATATTTTCTCAAGTTGAAGATTAGTCTGACAACAGTGTTTTGGATGAGTTGCATTTTGTGAATCAGAGTGGTATTGATTCCCATGTAGCTGGAGTTGCAGTAGTCAAGTTGTGGAAGTATCATCAGCTGTACAACTAAGGCAAAGTGGTGTTGGTGAAAGTATAGTCTGATTAGTCTTAGTTGTCTTAATATTCTAGCAATCTAATCAAAGAATTCTTACTACAATTAGCACAGTCATTCAAATAACAATATAATAGTGAAGGACAGCTATGACAAAAAGACCTCTGCACTTAATAACAGAAAAATCCGTGGAGAATATCAGCAGTGGAATATTTATGTACACCAGACAGCTATGAAGATAATAAGTACCTTACTGAATTTTAAGGCTTTAAAAAAAAAACTTTTTTTTTTTTTAATTCTTTATTCATTTTTACAACTTACAACAAGTGTAATCAGAAATAACATTTAAACTTGCAAACATCACTAGAATTTCTCTTACAATCATTTTAAATTAATGAAATTTATCCCCCTCCCACCCTTACCATATCGTATGTAATCACGTATATCATACAATATATTCTTTTCTACTAATCCAAACAATTAATATAACATCAGAACCCCCCTACCCTCTCATTTGCAATTGTATAATTAAGGGAAAAATGTTATTTACTCGTTACAATAATCTGTTAATGGTCCCTAAACATCCTTGAATTTATTAAAATGTCCTTTCTGTATGGCTAATATTTTTTCCCATCTTATATATATGACACAAAAAGTTCCACCAGAAATTAAAGTTTAATCTACTCCAATTCTTCCAATTAAATGTAATTTGTTGAATGGCGACTCCAGTCATAATTAGCAAGAGCTTATTATTTTTTGAGGATATTTGACTCTTTGCCCGCATTGACATGCCAAATAAAATAGTATCATATGATAGGGCCACCGGATTCTCCAATAAACTATTTATTTGGCCCCATATTGATTTCCAGAAATCCAAAATAAATGGACAATAGAATAATAGATGATCTAGAGTCTCAGCTTCGAGAATACAGTGCCAACATCTATCAGACTTAGAGTGGTTTTAATCATATAGATTGATCAAATTTTATTGTATAAGAAAAATAGAGAAGTAAGATGCTTGGGGGGGAGGCGGGGGGCGGGTTGCTGGTCTGATCTTACGTCTTCAAGCTATATGCTAGGTAGTAACAGGATGACTGGCAGCAGTAAATGTTGCTCACAGACTTCGAAGGACTAGTAAGCAACAGAAACATCCGAAGCCCGAATGCTCCTTCCCTGCACAGTATGTGACGGTAAAGCAGAGGAGGCAATGGGCAAGTCACACTTTTGTGCTCCCATTTCTCGTGTCCTGCGATGACACATTCCTCATTTTGGCCCTGACAGAAGCAGTTAGGGCCAGATTCTATAAAAGCTGCCTAACTTAATTGGTTTAATTGGGTTTAAGTGGCATGATAATTGGTCACGTCATAAAACCCCAATTAAACCCTCATTAAAAAAAAAATAGCCACCTGGTGTGGTTAGGGGCTGCGTCAGACTTCAGCATCACTATGCGCCGCTGGCCACAACTCAGGAAGGACCCTGGGTGCTGGAAATGTAGGCCTGAAAAATCCTGGCCTACATTTCAGACCCAAATGAGAAAAGAAAGGGATGAGCATAAGCAAGGGCAAGATAGATGTTAACGAGTGATAAGGCAAGCCAAGAAAAATATGACAACAATCTTGTTGTAGACACAAAAACTAATAACAAAATCTTTTTCAAATACCCACTATACTTGAATGCTACTTGCCTTGAGCTACAACTAAAAAAGGTGTGAACTAAATCCAAAATCCCTTCCCCCTCTCTTCCTACATTGAAAGCAAAAAGTCTGTGAGGGTGTTGGTTGTACCACAGATGGCCAAGGGGTAAAAGGCGTGCCCAGAGAGCACATGGCAATAGTCAAAAACACTAAAGCTCCAATTTAATAAAGTGCTGTAAGATTTTGCAGTTACCACAAGTTAATTTACAAAATTAAGACATGGTAATTGCATCTCATCATTGAGCGTTGTGCATGTAAACCAGACAAAATGTCACTAGCAGGCCTATTGTGGTGGCATTAACTACTCAGTATAATCTATCCCATTAAAAAAGGTTAATGCAACGGACCAAATGGTTTTTATGACCTACAGGGCTCCTTTTATGAAGGTGCGCTAGTGTTTTTAGTGCATGCACCAGATTAGCGCGCATTATAGTGCACGCTAGCCAAAAAACTAGGAGGCGGTAGTGGCTAGCGTGCGCTATTCCGTGCGTTAAGGCCCTAACGCGCCTTCGTAAAAGAAGCCCAAAATTTTAAGCTGTTACTAGCAACCAGTATATTTACGAGTATTTTAAAAAAGCTACAGTTCCTGAGGTGTGGAGAGTAAACAATTTAATGTCACTTTTTAAAAAGGGTTCCAGAAGTATTTTGGGGAAACTGTAGACTGATGAGTCTGTTTTTGGTACTGGATAACATAGCAGAAGCTAGTGTAAAAAAATAAAATTACTCCCTACCTAGGAGGGTAGTTATCAAGGAAAGGTAAAAGGCGGGCTTTTCCCACACCTTGAATCATAGGAGCCAGCTCTGTAGGTGCTTGACACCCCCAATATTGAGCAAACTCCTTCACTATGTACAGAGAAAGATAATTTCCATTGAGTTTAACACTACCCAATAATTTTGAAAAGTTGGCTCCTGACCTACCATGGAGAGTCACCAACCTGCAGTATCTCAAGTCCCTGCTCATTCATATATTTATCTATTCAATTTTTCTATACTATTCTCCCAAGGGAGTTCAGAACAGTTTGCATGAATTTATTCAGGTACTCAAGCATTTTCCCCTGTCTGTCCTGGTGGGCTCACAATCTATCTAATGTATCTGGGGCAAGGGGGGATTGAGTGACTTTTCCAGGGTTATAGGGAGCAGTGTGGGTTTGAACCTGCAACCCCAGGGTGCTGAGACTGTAGCTTTAACCACTGCGCCACTCTAGAAATCATAATGTAGTGAAAGTTAGCCAAGTAAAGGACAATTAAGCCATTGTGACATCACTGATGAGGTTGGCTCTTAGGCATTGGTGGAATGAGGCATTATGATATCACAATACCAGCTCTGGTTATCAGAGGCTGAAACTTTTCACACTGTTCTCCCAGGAGAGCTCAGAATGGTTTACATGAATTTATTCAGGTACTCAAGCATTTTCCCCCAGCATTTTTCCCTGTCTGTCCTGGTGGGCTCACAATCTGTCTAATGTATCTGGGGCAAGGGGGGATTGAGTGACTTTTCCAGGGTCATAGGGAGCAGTGTGGATTTGAACCTGCAACCTCAGGGTGCTGAGGCTGTAGCTTTAACCACTGTGCCACACTCTCCCCCTATCCACGGGTGCTCCTTAAATGAAATATACATATTCCGTTAAGCACAGGTGCTGATGTTTTAACTATAATGATGTCTGCCAAGTTGAATATCAGGCTTATGGTTTTTACTAAATTCAAAGATATGATATGCAAGATTAGATTCATCCATACTGTCATCAATTTGGATAATAATAATAATGATAATTTATTTTTTTATATACCACTATATCAGAAGTTCAAGGCGGTTCACAACAAGAGAATACATACAATTAGTAAATAGAATACATGAAAAGACAGTCGATAAAGAATACATGAGGAAGCATGGAGAGTTAAATCAATGAACTTATATCAGGAGGAATAAATATCTTAAGTCTGTGATGAAAATCAATAATAATTTAAGTAATCACAGCTATTATGTGAAAATAAATCATAAATAATATCCTAATTAGAAATGTGAAATGCTCAGACCTTATAACCTGTGTTTTTAGTGTTATCACCAAAACGAGGTTAACAAGGGGACCATCATAGCCTTCACAGTCCCCTAACCACCTGTAATTTATAAGAAAAGAAGATGTACTTATCTTTGCCAGGTGGTAGTTGGTAATGTTAATCCTCGTTCAAACCAACTTGAACCGTGTGATGTGACATTAAAACATTTCTCTGCTTGTGCCGTTCAGCCTATGGTCCCAGTCCCCCCCGACCTAGGTTTCGTCTCTTCGTCAGGGAGGGACATTAGTGCTATTGCTGGCTCACTAGGACTGGACCGGACCAAAGTAATTTCCTATAAATTACAGGTGGTTAGGGGACTGTGAAGGCTATGATGGTCCCCTTGTTAACCTCGTTTTGGTGATAACACTAAAAACACAGGTTATAAGGTCTGAGCACTTCACATTTCTAATTAGGATATTATTTATGATTTATTTTCACATAATAGCTGTGATTACTTAAATTATTATAGAGTTAAATCAATGACCATTGTTAAATGTGCGCATATCAAACAGCCGTGTCTTTAGTGCTTTTCAAAAATCTAGGTAGGACGAAGCTTCTAGTATAGATTTTCCAAGCCAAGTATTCAGTTTGGCGGTCTGGAATGAGAGAATTCTGTCGAAGAACTCCTTGTATTGGCATGATTTTAAAGCAGGATAGTTAAATAAGTTTATTCTGCGTATACTCTTATTTGAGTTATTTAAAGAATAGAGGGGCTATATCCAATTACAACAGTCATATTATGTTAAGATTCCTGGGTTGTATTTTTGTAGAAAGAATTTGACTTGACCTCAAGAAAAGACCATAAAGTAGAAACATTAATAGGTTTTAGTTTAATGTTGACATTTTTATGATTTTGTATTAGAGGCCCAAATAAAACAAATTCTCACTCTGAGCAATTCCTCATTTTCCCCCTGATATTTGAGGGAAATTTTAAGCCTGTTTTATACATGCCCTTGTCTTAAGGGTTACACTGCCCTGGAGTAATTGGAGAGAATGTAAATGTGCTTTCTCTGGGTACAATATGGGTGAGATTCACATTTATACATAAGCCTTATAGAATAATTTAAGATATCTGTGTATCTCCAGCCTTCAGGTACGTTTATTTACACTAGTTCTATGGCTGATGTAAGTTACTGTGTGTTCATTCTGCTGACCCTCAATATCTCTCCTCTCTTATCTCTCCTTAAACACCTCCCAAAGAACTCCGTTCCTCAGATAAGCCGTTCTTAGCTGTACCCTTCTCCTCCACTGCCAATTCCAGACTTCGTTCCTTTCATCTAGTTGCCCCCTATGCCTGGAATAAATTACCTGAGTTTGTCCGTCAAGCCCTTCCCTTGTTTAAAAGCAGACTGAAAACCCACCATTTTGATCTAGTCTTTAATCCATAACCCTACTCCCCACTGCCCTCCAACCCAGCTAGCAGATTAAGCATTCCTCTTAACTGTAACCATGGCATCCTGTTTGTCTGTCTTGTCTGTTTAGACTGTAAGCTCTTTGAGCAGGGACTGTCTTCTTTGTGACTCTGTACAGCGCTGCGTATGTCTTGTAGTGCTATAGAAATAATTAATAGTAGTAGTAGTAGTAATTTTGTGCTTAAGCGCAAATGCTCACTTTAGGTTAGGAAGGTAAAAATAGGTGCCCGATTCCATAAATAGCGCCTAAATCATATGCACCTGGGAATCTTTTGAGGACATGTTTTGAAAAGCTTCCTGACAAAATGCGCGGATGCCGTCTGGGGGCGGGACTGGGGGGAAGAACAGGGCGTGACAGAGGCAGAACTGGGCAGTCCTGGGGGCGTGGCCAAGGGTCCAAATTTTCCCGCAGGAAAATCTGGTAACCCTAACCTGGCACTTAGCGCATGTCATTTTTAAATTAGGTGTCGTATATAAAATCATGCCTAGTGGCACCTAAAGTGGACTTAGCTGCCAGTAGGCATCTGAACCTTAGGTATGACCCTATTTATGCCAGTGTTTTCTTGGCCGAAATATCAATGCCTAAGTTTACTTTTAGGGGCCCACATGCAAAACACATACACGATCTGCCTCCTAACCATATCTTCTTTCTGCTAGGCACCTTGATCTAGGTACCTACTTACATGCCATAGTAACCTACTGAGTTAGGCACCTGCTTACATTGGAAAGTTGGTCCTCAACCTGGCAGCTAGGCTTCAATGCTAAGAAATGTAAGGTCATGCACCTCGGAAGCGGAAATCCATGCAGGACGTACTTCTTGAATGGAGAAACTTTAACTAGGACTTCAGCAGAACGAGATTTAGGAGTAATCATCAGTGCAGACATGAAAACTGCCAATCAAGTGGAGAAGGCTTCATCTAAGGCAAGGCAGATATTGGGTTGTATCAATAGAAGTTTCGTCAGCCGAAAGCCTGAAGTCATAATGCCATTGTACAGGGCCATGGTGAGACCTCATCTGGAGTACTGTGTGCAATTCTGGAGGCCACATTACAGTAAAGATGTGCGCAGAATTGAATTGGTTCAGCGGACGGCCACCAGGATGATCTCAGGGCTCAAGGGTCTCTCGTACGAAGAGAGACTGAACAAATTGCAGCTCTACACTCTCGAGGAACGTAGGGAGAGGGGAGACATGATCGAAACATTTAAGTACCTCACGGGACGTGTCGAAGTGGAAGATGATATTTTCTTTCTCAAGGGACCCTCGGCTACAAGAGAGCACCCGCTCAAACTCAGGGGCGGAAAATTTCATGGCGACACCAGAAAGTATTTCTTCACAGAGAGAGTGGTTGATCATTGGAACAAGCTTCCAGTGCAGGTGATTGAGGCAGACAGCGTGCCAGACTTTAAGAATAAATGGGATACCCATGTGGGATCACTACGAGGGTCAAGATAAGGAAATTGGGTCATTAGGGCATAGACAGGGGGTGGGTAAGCAGAGTGGGCAGACTTGATGGGCTCTAGCCCTTTTCTGCCATCATCTTCTATGTTTCTATGTTTCTACCATCCAATTAATTTTTATTTAAGCCAATTATGAGATGTTACTTGCTTATTACCAATGTGCAGTTTACATAAAAGTCCACATGCCCGTAATTTAAACATCCTTAAAGATCTCAATATGTACACTTTGGAAGAAAGGCGGGAGAGGGGAGATATAAGAACATAAGAACATAAGAAGTTGCCTCCGCTGAGGCAGACCAGAGGTCCATCTCGCCCAGCGGTCCGCTCGCGCGGCGGCCCATCAGGCCCATTGCCTGAGCAGTGGTCCCTGACTAGCTCTATAACCTATCTCTACTCCTATTCCTGTAATTTACCTCTACTCCTACAACCCATATCTACACCTATCTATACCCCTCAATCCCTTTGTCCTCTAGGAATCTATCCAAACCTTCTTTGAAGCCCTGATAGAGACGTTTAAATACTTACATAATGTAAATGCGCATGAGTCGAGTCTCTTTCATTTGAAAGGAAGCTCTGGAATGAGAGGGCATAGGATGAAGTTAAGAGGTGCAAGGGTCAGGAGTAATCTAAGGAAATACCTTTTTACAGAAAGGGTGGTAGATGCATGGAATAGTCTCCCGGAAGAGGTGGTGGAGACAGAGACTATGTCTGAATTCAAGAAGGCATGGGATAGGTTTATGGGATCTCTTAGAGAGAGGAAAAGATAATGGTTACTGTGGATGGGCAGCCTGGATGGGCCATTTGGCCTTTATCTGCCATCATGTTTCTCTGTTTCTATGACCCCCTTAACGATAAAATGGTAAATTTTGGACACATTTCAGGACATTATTGCAAAAAATTTGATAGGGTACTCTGCCCTGATTGGATGTTGGCCTTCAAAGATTAGGGTTACCATATGGTTCCAGAAAAAGGAGGACGGGTTGAGACATCCGGGTCTTACTTCCACTGCTTTCAATGGAAGTAAAACCCGGATGTCTCAATCCATCCTCCTTTTTCTGGAGCCATATGGTAACCCTAATTATAGCACATTTTATATTCTTATATTCTAAGTCCCAAGCATGAGATTAGCACATTTCACAGAGGCATAGCCACAGCTGGACCTGAGCCCATCTACTTTTCCTTTAGGCTCACCCAGCTATCAGGCGCAGCATTTGTGTAGCTGATAAGGATCTTCAAACTTGAAAGCTGACGTAAGTAGAGCCTGTCTGCAGTCAGGAGCAGCACCTTGAGCCGCAGACACTAGCACTACGAGTATGCCCAGTTCTGTGCATGACTAGGCATGCTCACTGCACCAGTGTCTGTGGCTCAAGGTGCTGCTACTGACTGCTGAATATTATAGACTGAAGTTGGGCGCCACATTTGTACAACTTGTGCAGCTTAGGGATCCCTGCCAGCTAAGGTGCTTATAATTGTAATTGGAGAGTAGGGTAAGGAAGAGAATTAGTAGTGCCCGCTAATGTGAAATGTTGGCCACTGACATGGCCTGGTTAAAACCCAATGAGCTGGCTGACTACCAGTATTCAGTGGTATTTGAGTAGTACCTAAAGAATGACACGGAGACAAATTTCTCCCCATCCTCACAGGAACTAATTTTCCTGTCCCACCCCCGCAATTTATTTTCCTGTCCCTACCCCAACACTTTAAAATCATAAGTGTTTGAGGCTTGTGCAGTTAAGGTTGAGCTTACAGGAATGGGGAAGGGACAGGAACAGCGACAAAACTCATGGGGCCGGACCAGGGAAATTGAGGTCCTGCAGGGACAGGGACAAATATGTCCCCATGTCATTCTCTACTAGTACCACTGAATATGTCCACTAACCAGCCATTCCCTGACCAGTGTGGATGGAGTCACAAATTTAATGGTTAGCATCGATATTTAGTGTTAACTGGCTATGCTAAGACAGCAAAAAGGCTGTCCTAACTTTATGTGCTGAGTTAACCGGGCACTGGTCTGAATATCAGCTGCTGCCCGCAAGTCAGTGTACCAATCCAGATGTGCACACTCTGGCACTGAATACCCAGGGTGGGTTGAACCCGCAGCTGCTTACCACCGTGGGCTGAATCCAGCTCCAGGGTGTTTACTCTTTAAGACAAAAGCAGCAACTGAACATGGGAATAAGTATCTCACGGATCAGTATGTGCAAATCATGACAAGCATGAGCAAGGGTATATTCCAGGTTTGCTTTTGCATTTCTAATGTAACCTTACCCTTCAGGGAGAGTATGGTCTTACTTTTACCCTAACTGGATCTAAGAATACTACAATATCAGATAAGTCTTATAGTTTTATACATCAACAAATCTATCTTTATAATTTTTAGCTCTAAAATTCCTACACTAGGGGGGTATTTTACTAAGGCGTGCTAGCCGATTTAGCGTGCGCTAAATGCTAACACGCCCATTATATTCTTTTTTTTATTTTTATCTTCATTTACCATCAAAGAAGAACAGCTTTGAGAAGGCAAAAATAACATCTAATTTAATCTAATCTAAACCTTAAGTTTATATACCGCATCATCTCCATGAGTATGGAGCTCGACACGGTTTACAAGAACTTAAAATAGTAGGTAGAGAGGAAGAAAAAAAAAGGATTACATGAATTTATATGAAGAAGGGGGGGGGGAAATGGGGTGAAGGATAGAGTTACAATTTGCTGAAAAGCCAGGTTTTCAGTTGTTTGCGGAATAACTGAAGGGAGCTCAGGTTCCGCAACGGGGAGGTGAAGTCGTTCCAAAGACCTGTGATTCCAATAAGGAACTATTACATATGATATTCATATATGAACAATGAAAATAGGAGGGAGATTCAAGCATTGTCAAGGGTAGTTGAATTAAAAAAAAAAGAAAACGTAACAATATACTCGTAAATACGGAGCAAAATCAGTTGTATATAATACTAAACGGTCTGGACAGTGATATCAGTAGGTGTCTCTGGGGCTACAGAAGCAGCCTTGCCCTCCAAGAAAAATTGTAATTGATCAGGTTCATAGAAAACATATCTATTAGCTTGATAATTAATACGACATTTACAAGGAAAGCGCAGCTGAAAGGTAGCTACTAAACCCAATACAGATTGACATAACACGCCCATTATATTCTATGGATGCGTTAGCATTTAGCGCAGTTTTTCCTTGTTGTTGTTCCTCTACTCTCTCTGCAACTTGGTTGGATTTTTCTTTGTTTTGATATTTCTACAGTTTATGGACATCAATAAAAGTTTTTGATCCTTGTATATTTGTGCTCTGCAATATGAATATATCTTCATTGTACATATTGGACAGATGAGCATACCCATAGACAGAATCTGGGTGGAAAGTGGGCGGGACTCCCACTTATTCACATAACTTAAAGAATACTATAAGTTATGCATGCATCTCCAGAATCTAGGTACGAGCTATGTATGTTAGTATTCTATACAGGAAAGCAGCCGCCTCATTTCCCCTATAGAAAAGGCTTCTAATAGATATCCTTTAGTCACCTAAATATCTGCACACTTTTATAGACTTAAGAACATAAGAAGTTGCCTCCACTGAGTCAGATCAGAGGTCCATCTCGCCCAGCAGTCCGCTCCCGCGGTGGCCCATCAGGCCTATTGCCTGAGCAGTGGTCCCTGACTATTTCTTTAACCTACCTCTAATCCTATCCCTATAACCTAGCTCTATCTGTACTCCTCAATCCCTTTGTCCTCTAGGAACCTATCCAAACCTTCTTTGAAGCTCTGTAATGTGCTCCTGCCTATCACAGCCTCCGGAAGCGCGTTCCATGTATCTACCACCCTCTGGGTGAAAAAGAACTTCCTAGCGTTTGTCCTAAACCTGTCCCCTTTCAATTTCTCCGAGTGCCCCCTTGTACTTGTGGTTCCCCATAATTTGAAAAATCTGTCCCTGTCTACCTTTTCTATGCCCTTCAGGATCTTGAAGGTTTCTATCATGTCTCCTCTAAGTCTCCGCTTTTCCAGGGAGAGCAGCCCCAGCTTTTTCAGTCTTTCAGTATATGAGAGGTTTTCCATACCCTTTATCAGTTTAGTTGCTCTTCTCTGGACTCCCTCAAGTACCGCCATGTCCTTCTTGAGGTACGGCGACTAGTACTGGACACAGTACTCCAGATGCGGGCGCACCATTGCACGATACAGTGGCAGGATGACTTCCTTCGTCTTGGTCGTGATACCCTTCTTAATGATACCCAACATTTTGTTTGCTTTCCTTGAGGCTGTGGCGCACTGTGCCGACGCCTTCAGTGTTCTGTCTACCATCACTCCCAGGTGTCTTTCAAGGTTACTTACCCCTAGCAGTGATCCCCCCATTTTGTAAGTGAACATCGGGGGTTTTTTTTCCTACATGCATGACCTTGCGGAAATAGCGGAGTTACTGCAACAGATTTGTAACCTATCCCTGAAAACAGGGGTAATACCGGAAGACTGGAGGATAGCAAATGTTACACCTATCTTCAAGAAAGGAACCAGAGGCGACCCGGGGAATTATAGACCGGTCAGCTTGACCTCAGTTCCGGTGAAGATGGCCGAATCATTGATCAAGAACAGTATCAGTGAGCACATAGAAAAAAATAAGCTGATGAGAACAAGCCAGCATGGTTTCTGTACTGGAAGATCCTGCCAAACAAACCTACTGCACTTCTTCGAGGGGATAAGCGGACATTTGGACAAAGGTGACCCCATAGATATAGTATACCTAGACTTCCAGAAAGCCTTCGACAAGGTACCTCATGAGCGCCTTCTAAGGAAACTGTGGAACCACGGGGTGGAAGGGGACATACACAGATGGATCAAAAACTGGTTGGCAAACAGGAAACAGAGGGTAGGAGTAAAGGGACACTATTCTGACTGGAAAGGGGTCACAAGTGGCGTCCCACAAGGGTCAATGCTGGGACCGTTGCTATTCAATATATTTATTAATGACTTGGAAACAGGGACAAAGTGTGAAGTTATAAAATTTGCGGATGACACAAAACTCTCCGGTATGGTTAGATCTGTAGAGGAATGTAAAAAACTCCAAAGGGATCTGGACAAACTGAGTGAGTGGGCAGATAAATGGCAGATGAGTTTTAATGTGGAGAAATGTAAAGGGAACCTGATGTACAACTACATGATGGGGGGGATGACATTGGGAAAAGGCAACCTAGAAAAGGACTTGGGGGTTTTGGTGGATAAAACAATGAAACCGGCAGCACAATTCGCAGCGGCCTCAAAAAAGGCGAACAGAATGTTGGGCATTATCAAAAAAGGTATCACTACCAGAACCAAGGAAGTTATCCTCCCGCTGTACAGGGCAATGGTGCGACCGCATCTGGAGTACTGCATCCAGTACTGGTCGCTGTACCTAAAGAAAGATATGGCGATACTCGAGAGGGTCCAGAGAAGAGCGACAAAAATGATAAAGGGCATGAAAAACCTCTCGTATGCTGAGAGGCTGGAGAAGTTGGGGCTCTTTTCCCTGGAAAAGAGGAGACTTAGAGGGGATATGATAGAAACTTATAAGATCATGAAGGGTATAGTGAAGGTAGAGAGAGACAGATTCTTCAGACTGGCGGGGGCAACAAGAACTAGAGGACACTCAAAAAAATTGAAGGGAGATAGGTTTAGAACAAATGCTAGGAAGTTCTTCTTCACCCAGAGGGTGGTGGACACCTGGAATGCGCTTCCAGAGGGGGTGGTTGAGCAGAGTACGGTTTTGGGTTTCAAAAAGGGATTGGACGAATTCCTGAGGGGTAAGGGAATCCAGGGGTACAATTAGAGGGTTACTATACAAGACAAAATGCTCTTGAGTAATAGATCACTACAGGTCATTGACCTGGGGGGCCGCCGCGGGAGCGGACTGCTGGGCATGATGGACCTATGGTCTGACTCGGCAGAGGCCATGCTTATGTGCTTGCATTTCCCTATGTTGAAGCTCATTTGCCACTTTTTGGCCCACTCTTCCAGTGTCGTCAGATCCTTTTGTAGGTCTTCGCAGCCCTCTTCCTCCCTCACATGCCAACACACAACTTCTAAAAGAAAAAACTAAGACATGGGTTGAGTTCCTCAAAAATGTCTATTTGCCTACATGGCTTAACCTTAACCAATATTTGATTCTGTGGCTTTTCTAGGCCCAGATCTATACTTATAGGAGCAAAATGTTTTAATGTGCCATGAGAAACTATCTTTGACAGCAGCAGTCAAACTAGATCTTGTGGTAACTGGTACTCATTAACCTGGGGCTGCTTCAATAAAAACACAGTATGTGATTAAAAAAAAAAAAAAATAGAGAGAGACTCTCCAGTGGTAAGCCTAATTACAAGCTAAACAGAATGTTCACTTTAATTCCAGACTCCGTGATTGGTTGTAATACAGGGTTTTAATTTCCTAGAAATGCCCAGTTTCACACGCTCATAGGATAATTCCTCTGAATGCATGTCTGACTTATTCCTTTCATAAAGTATGACATTTTAATTTAAGGCTGAAAATAGTAAGAAAACTGTGACTTGTTATGAAAAAATTTAAGGGAGTTGATATTTATTATGTGTTCTATAAAGGTCATCATCACAGAAGGCAAAAATAGACATGAATATGGTAGAATTAATCTGAAAGCACACGAAGCATATATTCTATTAGGAGGGGTGGGGAGAAGGAAGCAGATTTAAATTCTCCAGATGTCGATTAAGGTGTAATAGTTTCAATGTGAAATAAAAGCAGAGGTAGAAGACTTCTTGCAAGGGGTATTTCTGAAGCAAATGAGTGAAGGTCTAACACATAAGAAGTAACGCTGGACGGGGTCTGTAGATGGAGACATCATCATTGAAGTTATGGAAGGGGACATACAGGGGCTGAAGCAGAAAAAACGTGCATTATCTATGCACTAAAGCTCAGTGCAGGGTTTCCTAATGAACACACCAAAGAAAAAAAATTGCTCCCCAGTGCAGTATGGAAATTGAGCACAAATGATCTCTGAGCAAAACATGTACTAATGTGGGAAAGTAGACCGGATGTATGCATACAAGAGTTGTATCAGCACTGGAGTCGCATGCACATATATCCATGTATACACTAAAACACTAATCTGTGCATACAGTGTTGCAGTTGTTGTTAGGTGCCATTAACTTGTGTTTGAGTCCTAGTGACTTGATGAATTGTGGATCTAAAAAGAAATAGTTTTAAAATTTTTTGTAATTTTTATTCAAAATTTTTTACGATAAACAAGTCAACGTACTTGCATGAAGATTTAGAAATAATATCCCTCAAGTATAAATATACTTGATACAACATTAAAAAACTGAAGATTAATTACTTATTATTTATTCCACATTGGGATCCAAAAAAAAGGAAAAACATTTATCAAGAAAAACAAATAAGATACAATAATCTTTTTGACAGGATTGGGGACTTAGATTTACCCACAGACAGAAAAAAAAATCGGTTTTGTGCTAGTCCGGAAAGGTCCTCCAGCGTCATCCCCATAGTTATTTTCAACATGTCCAGCCATCTGATTGCAGGTCGCCCTCTTCGTCAGGTTCCTTCGATCTTCCCAAACATGATGTCCTCCTCCAGTGATCTCTCTCTTCTGACGGTGTGACCAAAATAAGACAGTCATAAATTCATTGTTTGGGCTTCCAGTGACATAGTCTGTTTGATCTCTTCCAGAATCGATTTGTTAGTTCTTCTGGTGGTCCATGGCCTGCCTGAAATCCTTCAGCACCAAAGCTCAAACGAGTTAATCTTCTTTCTGTCTTGTTTCCGTAGTGTCCAGCTTTCGCATCCATAACTGACCACTGAGAAAATGAGTGCATGGACAAGTCTGATCTTTGTTTGGAGTGTTAACTCCTTGCCTTTGAATATTTTGTTGTGAGCCTTCATTGAAGAGCGATAAAGTGCTATTCTGCAGTTTTGCAGTACTATTATTTATTTGCAGACTAACATTCCAGGACATGCGAAGATGTATGTGTATGCAAAAAACAGCATTTCTTTGTTCCAACATATCTCCCTCCTCAGTTTCTCCTTTCCAAGGAAGTCAGAAAAAGTTCTAAGACCATAAGAATAACCTTACTGGGTCAGACCAATGGTCCATCAAGCCCAGTAGCCCGTTCTCATGATGGCCAATCCAGGTCACTAGTCTTGTGTGCTCACTGGTAAAGAGAAGAACCAAATGTAAAACTCACACTAGCACTGACCACAGAAGAATGAGCTTACCTTTTATTCCTCCTCAGGACTGCTTTAAAATGTCAGTGTTAGAGAACCCTACACTCAGACCCTGATTCTATACACAACACCTAAATCACACCTGAGACGTCCATACTAGGTGGATAATGAGCCATTTAAGAGCCTTAATGAGCGATAATTGGCTCTTAGGCATCCGAAGGATATGGGCATCACTTTGTAGGAGGGTTCATAATTTCATGGACATTCATTTGTAAAACTAGCGCCTAACTCAATAGGCATGGGCGTGGAATAGGTGTGGTTTGGGCAAAGCTTCAATATAAGAACATAAGAACATAAGACGTTGCCTCCGCTGAGGCAGACCAGAAGTCCATCTCGCCCACCGGTCCGCTCCCGCGGCGGCCCATTAGGCTTATTGCCTGAGCAGTGGTCCCTGACTATCCCTATGACCTACCTCTACTCCTATCTGTACCCCTCAATTCCTTTATCCTCTAGGAACCTATCCAAACCTTCTTTGAAGCCCTGTAACGTGCTCCGGCCTATCACATCCTCTGGAAGCGCATTCCATGAATCCACCACCCTCTGGGTGAAAAAGAACTTCCTGGCGTTTGTTCTAAACCTGTCCCCTTTTAATTTCTCCGAGTGCCCCCTTGTACTTGTGATTCCCCATAATCTGAAAAATCTGTTCCTGTCTACCTTTTCTATACCCTTCAGGATCTTGAAGGTTTCTATCATGTCTCCTCTTAAGTCTCCGCTTTTCCAGGGAGAACAGCCCCAGCTTTTTCAGTCTGTCAGTATATGAGAGGTTTTCCATACCCTTTATCAGTTTAGTTGCTCTTCCTTCTTGAGGTACGGCGACCAGTACTGGACACAGTACTCCAGATGCGGGCGCACCATTGCACGATATAGTGGCAGGATGACTTCCTTCGTCTTGGTCGTGATACCCTTCTTAATGATACCCAACATTTTGTTTGCTTTCCTTGAGGCTGTGGCGCACTGTGCCGACGCCTTCAATGTTGTGTCTACCATCACTCCCAGGTCTCTTTCAAGGTCACTTACCCCTAGCAGTGATTCCCCATTTTGTAGGTGAACATCGGGTTCTTTTTCCCTACATGCATAACCTTGCATTTCCCTATGTTAAAGCTCATTTACCACTTTTTGGCCCACTCTTCCAGTGTCGTTAGGTCCCTTTGGAGATCTTCGCAGTCTTCCGTGGTTTTAACCCTGCTGTAGAGTTTGGTGTCATTCGCAAATTTAATCACCTCACATTTTGTTCCCGCCTCCAGGTCGTTAATAAATATATTGAACAGGAGCGGTCCCAGCACCGACCCCTGCGGAACTCCGCTCATGACCCATAGCCAGTCAGAGTAATGGCCCTTTACTCCAATCCTCTGTTTCCTGCCTGCCAGCCAGTTTTTGATCCATCGGTGGACCTCCCCTTGCACCCCGTGATTCCACAGCTTCTTGAGCAGTCGTTCGTGTGGTACCTTGTTGAAGGCTTTTTGGAAGTCAAGGTAAATGATGTCTATGGATTCCCCTTTATCCACCAGGCTGTTTACCCCCTCAAAGAAGTACAATAGGTTGGTGAGGCATGACCTACCCTTGCAGAAGCCGTGCTGACTCGACTTTAGCAGTCCATTGTTTTCTATGTGTTCACAGATGCTGTCCTTAATCAGTGATTCCATCATCTTTCCCGGGACCGAGGTCAAGCTCACCGGCCTGTAGTTTCCCAGGTCACCCCTTGAACCTTGAAGATGGGCGTAACATTTGCTATTTTCCAGTCCTCCGGGATCTCTCCAGTTTTTAAGGATAGGTTACATATTTGGCGAAGTGGCTCTGCTATTTCGTTCCTTAGTTCCTTGAGTACCCTTGGGTGAATGCCGTCGGGACCTGGCGATTTGTCACTCTTTAGTCTGTCTATCTGCCTGAGGACATCCTCTTGGCTTGCCTCTAGTTGGACCAACTTTTCATCCCGATCCCCATTTACGATCTCCTCGGGTTCCGGAATATTGGATGTGTCCTCCCTCGTGAAGACTGACGTGAAGAACTTATTCAACCTGTCAGCTATCTCTTTTTCCTCCTTTACCACTCCTTTTTTGTCTCCATCATTCAATGGCCCAACTTCCTCCCTTGCTGGTTGCTTCCCCTTCACGTACCTGAAGAACGATTTGAAGTTTGTTGCTTCCCCCGCCAGTCTCTCCTCATATTCTCTTTTAGCTTTCCTGACCACTCGGTGACACTCCCTTTGGTGTTCTTTGTGCTCCTTTTGGTTGTCCTTTGTTTGGTCCTTTTTCCATTTTTTGAACGATGTCCTTTGATTCATTTACATAATGCTGAGTGACCTAGGGTGTCCATCTCATATTTACATTGTAGGCAAATGAAAACCAGGTTTATTTTTGAGCTTAGGTTGGGCTTCAAATAGCTCTGAGTTCTATGGACGGAACTTAGGCACAGTTTGCATGTCCTTAATGCGATCTGCTAAATAGCTCTCTGGGTTTTTATTTTTGCTTTATTAAACTCAAAATACATTTAATAAGGCACCACATAAACAGGGCACATCAAACAGATATATTGCATGCAAAACCTTCTATTTTTATAGCCAAATATATTACCCTGCATTTCTTAGCATTACATTTTAGCTGCTAAATTCTGGACTATTCTTCAAGCTTAACTAGGTCCTTCTTCATGTTGTTCACACCATCAAGGGTGTCTACCCTATTGCAGATTTCGGTGTCATCTGCAAAGAAGCAAACCTTACCAGACAGTCCTTCACCAATACTTCTTGCAAAAAATGTTAAAAAGAACAGGTCAAAGAACCGAACCTTTCAGCACACTACTGGTAACATCCCTTTCCTCAGAGTGAGCTCCATTTACTTGTGACACCTTCAACTCAACCAGTTCCTAATTCAGACCATTATATTGGGGCCAATACTGAGGGCACATGTTTTTTTTTTTTTATTAGACACCTATGTGGAACATTGTCAAAGGCTTTGCTAAAATTTAAATATACCACATCTAGTGCTCTCCATCCATCCCTCTGGTCACCCAATCAAAGAATTTGATCAGATTTGTCTGACAAGACCTACCTCTAGTGAAACTATATTGCCTTGGGTCCTGTAATCCATTGGATTCCAGAAACTTCATTATTTTCTATTTGAAAAGTGTTTCCATTAATTTACTTACCACAGAAGTGAGATTTACCGGCCTGTAGCTCCCTACCCAATGTTCCCTATAAGAATCAAGTTCATGTGAGCAAAACATTTTTTTTGTGAGCAAATGACTGAGTTGATGTTAGCATAAATTTTCTGTTATATTACCCTGATGGTATTATACACACTGTACATTACAAATTAAGAATTATAATTATAAATTAAAAAATTTAAAATAAGATTATTTTTTACTGAAAGGACTTAAAGCATTTTTCAGTTAGCTCTCAGAAGCCAACAGTAAGCTGTCTTGACCTGAGAAAGGAGGTTTTGGTCTCTGACAGTTGGTCAAAAATTTATTAAAATTAGTTCAATGAAAATATACTATCTTAATTCTATTTTCTATTAGGCTAATCTTCATAAACAGGTGAAAAATTGCAGGCAGACTTTAGGAAATTGGAAGTCCAAGTGGCAGATGAAATTTAATGTGGACAAATGCAAAGTGATGCACATTGGGAAGAATAACTTGAATCACAATTACCAGATGTTAGGGTCCAGCTTGTGGGTTAGCGCCCAAGAAAAAGATTTGGGTGTCATTGTAGACAATACAATGAGACCTTCTGCCGAATGTGTGGCGGTGGCCAAAAAAACAAAGAAGATTCTAGGAATTATTAAAAAAGGGATGGTTAACAAGACTAAGAATATTATAATGCTTCTGTATCGCTCCATGGTGTAACCTCACCTGGAGTATTGTGTTCAGTTCTGGTCTCCTTATCTCAAGAAAGGTATAGCAGCACTAGAAAAGGTTTAAAGAAGAGCGACCAAGATGATAAAGGGGATGGAACTCCTCTCGTATGAAGAAAGTCTAAAAAGGTTAGAACTCTTCAGCTTGGAAAAGAGACAGCTGAGGGGGAGATATGATTGCAGTCTACAAAATCCTAAGTGGAGTAGAACGGGTACAAGTGGATCGATTTTTCACTCTGTCAGAAATTACAAAGACTAGGGGACACTCAATGAAGTTACAGGGAAATACTTTTAAAACCAATAGGAGGAAATATTTTTTTATTCAGAGAATAGTTAAGTGCTGGAATGCATTGCCAGAGGTTGTGGTAAGAGTGGATTCGTAGCTGATTTTAAGAAGGGTTTGGACAATTTTCTGGAGGAAAAGTCCACAGTCTGTTATTGAGAAAGACATGGGGTAAGCCACTGCATGGAATATTGGCCATATACTAGTGATCTCAATTGGCCACTAGTGACCTCAATTGGCTGCTGGGCTTGATGGACCTTTGGTATGACCCAGTAAAGCTATTCTTAAGTTCTTATGTTTATCCTGAATTAAAAATCAAAATTTTTTTTTCTACCTTTATTTTCTGGCTATTTACTTCTCTGGTGTTGCTTTCCTTCATCTTAAGTCTCATTCTAGGATTTTTCTCTCCTCTTTTTCCTTTCGGCTTTCTTCAGTTTATTTTTCTACCTCTATGCCCAGATTTAACTTAGTCTTAATGTCTAGTCTTCAAGTTCTCTATTTTTATAGTCTATCAGCAACTTTCAATCTCTTTCACTCACCTGGTTCTCATATTTTATTTCCCCTTATTCCCAGTCTTTCACTAACTCTGTCCTCTTTCTCTACCCCTTCTATACAGTGTTTGTCCCCTATATCTGCCCTTTCTTTCCCCTTCCATCGTTACCTCCCTCTTTTCTGCCTCTCACCCCCAAATATCTGCTCATTTCTCTCATCTCTTCCATCCAGCATCAGTCTCCTTCTATACAGCATCTGCCTCCTCATCCCCTTTCCTTTTGGCATCTCCACAATCTCTCTCCCCCTCCATCAGTATCTCCATCCTCTATATCTTCCCATTTTCCCCTCTCTGCCCCCTTAATCCCCCTTCCATCATCTCCCTCCTGTCTCTCCCCTCTTCCATCCAGGCTTCAATATCCCTCCTTCTATACAGCTTATTCCCCCCTCCCTTTTCCATCCAACATCTCCTCTCTTTCCCCTTCATCAATATTTCCATCATCTTTGTATCTCTTCTGTTCCATACATCTGCCCCCTCTCTCCTCCTCACCTTCCATCCAGCATTTCTCCTTTCACTTCTCCCATTCCATCATCTTCCTCCATTCTATACCCCACTCCTTAATCTGCCTTCTCACTCCCCTGCACTATCTAGAATATGTCTTCCCACTTCTATACAAAATCTACCCCCCTCTCTTCCCCACCCCCAAACCATTTCTACCAGCTTTTGCCCCTCTCTCTCCTCTTATCCCCAATTCAACTCAGAGTCTACCCCCTCTCTCCCCTACCCCTTTTTCCACCAGCATCTGTCCCTTCTCTCCCACCCAAACCACATCCATCAGTGCCTGTCCCCTCTCTCTCTCTCCCCTAATCCACATTCACAGCAGCAGGGGCAAACAAGCAGATCAGCTGCTGTCCTTCCCATACATATCTGCAGCTGCTGGCTTTGCCCCTGGAAGAAGAAGTGATATTGGAGAGGGCGGGCCAGCAGCCACAAGTATACTGTATATGGAAAGGTCCCATAGCTGGCTTGTTTCAGTATGCCGCCGCTGCTGCTTTGGGAAAGTACCAACAGCAGAACAAGATGAAGAGTGATATCGGAGGAGTGCTGGTCCCGACTCCACTAGCTGTGTGGTAGGGTTGAATGGCTGCGTGGCCTCCTGCTAAAAGGTGCACAGACATACAGCAGGCAGCTTTGAGGGAACATTGTTCATTCCTTTTCCTTACTTCTGCTTTTGTGGAAAGGGACCACATCTGCCCTTCTCCATTACTCCAGTATCACTCCCAGCTCTAGAGAAGCATTGAAAAGATCAGCCAGTGGATTAGAGAAACTGGGCCTCTTCTCCCTCGAAAAGAGGAGACTGATAGGGGACATTATAGAAACATTCAAGATACTGAAGGGAATAGGCTTAGTAGATAAAGAAAGGTTGTTCACTCTCTCCAAGGTAGGAAGAACGAGAGGGCACTCTCTAAAGTTAAAAGGCGATAGATTCCGTACAAACGTAAGGAAGTTCTTCTTCACCCAGAGAGTGGTGGAAAACTAGAACGCTCTTCCAAAGGTTGTTATAGGGGAAAACACCCTCCAGGGATTCAAGACAAGGTTGGACAAGTTCCTGCTGAACCGGAACGTACGCAGGTAGGGTTGATTTCAGTTAGGGCTCTGGTCTTTGACCTGGGGGCCGCAGCGGGAGTGGACTGCTGGGCGCGATGGACCACTGGTCTGACCCAGCAGCAGCAATTCTTATGTTCCCTAAGTTCATTCAGTATCCTCAGATGCATATAATCTTTTCCAGTTGCTTTGTCCACCTTTAGTTTAGCTAGTTCCTTGTGAACACAGTCTTCTGAAAATCATTCAGGGTCTACCACATCTCCATTTCTATTTGTATTTCTCTTCTGTGGTCCTGTTCCCCTGTCCTTCAGTAGTAAGCACAGAATAGAAATATTTGTTAAGCAATTCAGCCTTATCCGTATCAGCTTCAGCTTCTACATATTCCTTTCCTTCTCAACATCACTTTTGCATTTCAGCCTATCACTGACATATCTAAAAAATGGCTTGTCCCCCTGTTTTACCATGTCAGCTATTCTTTCTTCCAGTTTGCATCTTTGCTTTTTTGACTACTCTACCAGCTTTTTAAACTTTTCCAGATATTTTTGCCTGTCCTGCAATCTTTTGTAATTTATGAAGTTTAAATTCTTTTCCCATACCTTTTCAGCTACTACTTTTGAGGACCAAAGCAGCCTTCTTTTCCTCTTACTTTTATTTACTTTCCTTATAAAATGGTTTGCTGACCTTACAATAGCTCCTTCCAGATGTTTCCATTCAGATGACTCCTTGACATAATCACCCAACTGAACAAAGTTAGTTTTTTGGAAGTCTGTAACCTTTACTTTTGAATTATCTCTCTCTATATCTGTCTTAATATTAAATCAGGCAAAAACAACAAAGAGAGGCAAGTGAGATGATATCTTTTCTACCAATGGACTAAACAAATGTAACTACTTTTGGTTAGATAAGACATCTTGCTTGCCTCTCTGTTGCTTTTGCTTGACTTTCTCTTGAGGTGAGTTCTTGTCTTCTTTTCCCTTTGTTAAATATTAAACCACACATGTGGTGATCACTGGATCCAGATGATCACCCACTATAACATCAGAAACACTTTCCTCATTTTGAGCTGCTATTGGGCCTGGTGCTTCGGAGGGGAGCTCTCTCTGCAATATATAGATGCCTTAACGGTAGGGGGGCCTCCCTTCCCTACATGAGGGCCTGGGAAGATGATTGTGGCTCGGTTATTCCCTGGGATACTTGGAGTGACATATGGTCGGAGATCTCCTCAGCGGGGATTTCTGCTTTGCTGATTGAGAATGGTTACAAGGTTCTCTTTCGGTGGTACTATACCCCTCAAGTTGTGGCTCGTTGGCGGGGAGGTGCGAGTGTTCTATGTTGGAGGGGCTGTGGGGAAGTGGGTACCTATTTTCACATGTGGTGGCAGTGTGGGCATGTGTGTGGCTTCTGGACTGAGGTCTTTGATCGGGTGTCCCGGATCTTAGATGTCCAGATACCGGCCGATTGGTGACACGCCTTGTTGTTTTGGCATCAATTGGATCTGGCTGGGGGTGACTCTTTATTTTGTAAGTTGACATTCACTGCTGCTAGATTGGCCATTGCCTCTTTGTGGAATCAGGCGCTCTCTCCCACTTGGGCCCTGGTAGAGCAACGTTTGCTTACTTGGCAGAATCTTTATCATTTAACGGCCTTGCGGCATGGTAAACTACATGGTTATGCTCATGTGTGGCGCAATTTTCGGGCTTCTGTGGGGATCTGTGGTAGGGGTGGTCAGGGGCTTTGAGTGGGTCTGGGGGTTGGAATAGATGGGCGATGCTTGGGGGGATCACATAACCATATTCCTTTTCAATCTTTGGTATCTGTTTGGACTTGATTATCTCTCAACCATATTGAGAGCTGTGGGTATTGTGCTTTGTCCCTGGGGGGTGGGAGGGGGGATATTGGTGGTGCTTTGGTGGGTATTTTAGATTGTTTTATTAGATTGAAGGACTTGCACATGTCTATGCTGTTGATTTTAATTCTATGTGCTATTTTGGAGTGTGGTATTCAGCTCTATGTATTTTTGTTTTTGCCTTTCATGTGCAATTGTTCTGTACTGTTTGGAGGGTTTTTCAATAAAAGCTTTTCAATTGAAAAAAAAAAGAAACACTTTCCTCATTTGTAAGCACTAAGTCTAGTGTAGCCCGATCCTTCATGGGTACCATTACCAACTTCTGAATCAACTCTCCTTGTAGAGAATCCAGAATCTTCCTATTTCTAGGAGACTCTACACTAGGGATACTCCAATCAACATCTGGCATAATAAAATCATCTATTAGTGATACTTCCCCTTTTACAGCTAAATTTTGAATGCCTGCTATTAAATCTCTGTCCACTTCTGTTTGTGAATGAGGCCTGTAAATACATTTCCCATTTCCTCTTTCCAGTTTGACTCACATTGCCTCTTCTTTACCTTGTAGGTCTTGCAATTGTGTGACTTTAATATGAACTTTAACATATAACGCCACTCTCTCTTCTTTTCTTCCTACCTTGTCTCTTCTGAATAGGTTTGATTCTCAGGTAAATAAGTTCAAACAAATGCGACCCTACTTCGATTACTAGTTTTTATTAAGAAATTTCTGTGAAATTTTCTTTTCCCTTAAATTTACAAGTTCAATTGTGAGGGAAGGGTGTGTGTGTGTGTGAATTTTATAGTTATGTATTTTATAAGTACTGATTATTTGATAGGTGAGGGGGAGGGGGGAGGGTGGGAGTTAAGTATTTATCACTGTTACCATTGATGATTATTAAGTGATATAGATATTGTTAATTTGTTTGGACATTTTATCACACTTATTGTAAGTTTGAAAATGAATAAAGAATTAAAAAAAAAAAAAAGAAATTTCTGTTTTTTTTGGGGGGACTAAGCTGTACTTTAAATCAGCGTTTTTCAACCGCTGTTCCGCGGCACACTAGTGTGCCGCGAGATGTTGCCTGGTGTGCCGTACGGTCAGGGCCGCCATCAGGGCAGTACCACCAGTCTAGGGAGAGGGGCGATCCGCCCCACGTGGACAGGAGAGAGCTGGACGGGGGACCCGCGGAGTTCAATACATCTCGAGCCGCGAGGCTCGTCTTCTGTTCCTGCCTGCCCTGCAGCTAACATATAGCCAATCGCAAGCGTTCCCCGATGTCAGCGCTGACGTCGGAGGGAGGGCTTAAGCAAAGCCTGCCCTCCGACGTCAGCGCTGACGTCGGAGAATACTTCCGTTCGGCTATTGGTGCGCGGCAGGGCAGGCAGGAAGCAGAAGACAAGCCTTGCGGCTTGAGCTTCGTTTTGCTGAGAAAGTTGCAAAGATGGGCTGGGAGGCAAACACGGAACACAAAAGGGGGGAGGGAGTGCGTTTTGGACACAAGGCATGAACTTGGGAGAGAGGAAGGGAGGGAAAGAGATGCTGAGGTGGGGGAGGGAATGCGTTTTTGGACACAGAAGAAATGGACTTGGGAGAGAGGAAGGGAGGGAAAGAGATGCTGAGGTGGGGGAGGGAATGCGTTTTTGAACACAGAAGAAATGGACTTGGGAGAGAGGAAGGGAGGGAAAGAGATGCTGAGGTGGGGGAGGGAATGCGTTTTTGAACACAGAAGACATGGACTTGGGAGAGAGGAAGGGAGGGAAAGAGATGCTGAGGTGGGGGAGGGAATGCGTTTTTGGACACAGAAGGCATGGACTTTGGAGAGAGGAAGGGAGGGAAAGAGATGGTTGTGTACACGGGGAATAGAAGAAAGGAGAATTTTTGGTCATAGGGAGGGAGTGAGGTATAGATAGTGGCATACCAGGGTGGGGGGGGGGCGGTCTGCCCCACCCCGGGTTTACGTCCCAAGGGGGTGCACAGCTGGCTACCCTCCAGTGTTGTCCCTAGGCCGGCAAACTGCAGCTCTTTAGCCACTTGAGTGCCACCGCCGCCAACGGTGTTGTTGGCGGTGGCAGCATTATAAAATACTTTCTTTGTGTTTATTTGATTCCTATTCAAGAGAATTACTTTATATATAGTCAATATAGGCACAGAGTTAAATTTTTTAACATTTTCTAATGGTGGTGTGCCTCGTGATTTTTTTCATGAAACAAGTGTGCCTTTGCCCAAAAAAGGTTGAAAAACACTGCTTTAAATCAATGTGAAAAACTAAACAGAAGCTTTCCTCAACTGCTATCTGTGCTCTAAAACTGATGCTATCTTATGCTCTAAAATGGAAGCTTGAATGACAGTGGCATAGCGAAGGAGGGTGCATGCATCAAGTATATTCTAAATCAATGCACATAACTTTTAGGAATGCCCACAATTTGCCCCTGGTCACGTTTCCATTTCAAATTCATGCACTGTAACTGGCAAATACTTTTTATAGAATCACGCTTTCCAAGTTGTTTGTGTAACTTTTAACTAATCAACTAGCATCAATTGTGAGCTATTAATTGCCAATAATCACCACCCATTAAGCCTATTAATCAATTAAGTTGTGTGCATGCATCGGCTTTGCACACTGATCCTCGTGCAGAACTTTAGGTGCCATATACAGAATTTGAGGGAATGTACATATGCTGTCTTTAAAACTTGCAAAGTATCTATGAACCTTTGCACCTGCTTTTTGTGCAGACAGATTTACTTTGGAAAATAAAAGGTATGTAGAGTTCAAAACACAGTCTATGTATCTTGATTTCTGCCCAAAATATTTCTCCAGGAATATCTTCTTCAAATTTGTCTCAATATATATACATTAAAGAACACACTTATTTCACCTGCATTGATGAACCAATTTATGGGCATTAATGGCTTTTTACTGGAATAAGTGGCTTTAAAGTGTGTCCTCCGCCTTGGGCGTTGGAACGGGGGAGGCCACAGGGGCCATGGTGGTTGCCGATTAGTTATGGCTTACTCTCCCACCCACCCTCCCCCTCCCGGTGCTGTACTTTTAAATCTTTGGGAAGCCACCGCACAGTGTCAGCGAGCAGGCCTGCCCCAGATCCCTTCATTCTACTTCCGGGGATAGGCCTGCTCATTGATGCTGCATGGTGGCTACTCAAAGATTTAAAAGTACAGCACTGGAGGAGGTGGGAGCTGGTGGGAAACTGTGCCAGGGCAGAGCTTTTGGCCCCCGCCCAAACAAAAGAGCGTTATGCTGCTTATGTCCTCCATTGTTTTGAGGTCTAGACTAGGATTTTTTTTTCTTGCTTTTAGAATGGTTAGTTCCTATTCAGGGGGCCTGCCACACCAGGGAGACCAAAAACATGAGGGGGAGGGGAGGAGGGAAAAAAAACAGATTCCTAAGTTTTATGGCCTTAAAAGTTTTCTCTTACCATACAGTCATAGCCACTTTAGTATGAGATTTGTTTCTTCTCATATGTCAGGCACATTTAAAGAGGAAAACGTATCTGTCTTCTTGCTACTGTGACCCCTCATTTGTGTCAGAAAGAGATCGCTTGTATGTAAGAAGTTTGCATTTTGCTGCTGTTTTTATAAGGGCTGAAAAGATAAAAAGGAACACAGCTGCTTTTTTACAGGTATGCTTTAGGCTCAGAGAAGCAGCAGACCTTCTGTTAGAAATGTATTGTGCCACAGTCTATTGATGTTTCTTTTATACAATTTAAATAAAAGGGTCCTGAGGAATATATTGTCTTAGGTTCAATTGCTAAAGCAGACACCAAAGGAAGAAAGAGCAAGGTTAACAATGGATCTGGGAGCAAAGAGACAATGCTATGGGATACGAAACATTTCTTAATATATTAATTCAGTGCTCACTGAGGAGCCGATGCACTAAGCCGTGCATTATTGCTGAACGCTGAAGTCTAGCAAACAAGTTTCCTAACACATACAGAAA
Organism: Geotrypetes seraphini; assembly: GCF_902459505.1. NCBI lineage: Eukaryota > Metazoa > Chordata > Amphibia > Gymnophiona > Dermophiidae > Geotrypetes > Geotrypetes seraphini. Next base: position 158,943,130 of record NC_047088.1, on the reverse strand, counting down.
TAAAAAAAATATGGGGCAATATTCAAACTCTGCCTGTCTTTTATGTTACGTTTTTGTATGTTTTTCATAACCTGCTTAGGTTTAAGCAGGTTATCATCTTTTTAAATAAATAAAATAAATATCTGCAATGGTATTTAAAGTTATACCTGAATATTCGGTGCCAGCTGATATACAGTTATTGACACTGGTCAAAGAAAATATCCAGATAACGGCCTTATTCAGTGCCACAATCCAAACCAAATCAGGATAACTTAAGGCAGCTTCTCCTCCTGGGTACTGACCCTAAATATTATTGCTTTCTGGATAAATCATGGCTCTGCTCATGCTTCACCCTCAGACTGCCCAGTGCTATCCGGTTAGTATCAGGATGTTGTGTAATGTTATTTGATCAATATCACTGAAACAAATAAGTAGCTTTTAATTTCAAGCCTAATATTTTATCTCCAATAAAGTAAACTTATTGGTGGTAATTCTATAAATGGTGCTCAAACTTTGGCATTGGAAAACATCAGAACTAAGGCCCAAATTCTCTTTAGGGCGCCGATATTGGCGGCTGCCTAAACAGCAGCCGCCAATTGCATATCAATAGTTAAGATCTGGAATGTGTTGCCAGAGGTTGTGGTAAAAGCGGATAGTGTAGCTGGTTTTAAGAAAGGTTTGGCCAAATTCCTGGAGGAAAAGCCCATAGTCTGTTATTAAGACATGGGAGAAGCCTCTGCTTACCCTGGATCAGTAGCATGGAATATTGCTACTCCTTGGGTTTTGGCCAGGTACTAGTGAGAACGGGCTACTGGGCTTGATGAACCATTGGTCTGACTCAGTAAGGCTATTCTTATATTCTTATGATTCCCCATATAGGGAATCGTGCCTCTGTGAAAGATAGGTACAGGAAATGTAGGCCAGAGTTTTCTGAGCCTAAATTTATAGCACCTATCTTTGTTGTGAATCGCGCCTACTTAGGAGCTTTAGGCCACCTAATGCCACTTCCGGTGTTAGTCATGCCCATAGTGGTGTTCGGGGGTCTAAAATGCCTATGTAGGTGCGATTCAGATGCATATTATTTAGGTGCTGGTAGGCACTGTAATGGTGCCATTTTATGCCATTTTAAATGGCGTTTGTTACTCAACATAGGCGCTGATAGAGCACCTACTGGTGCCTAAATTTAGGTCCAACAAAGTTGATGGAACACTGATGGTGTATATAATGTGATTTAAATCAAGGGAAAAAAGACCTCAAAATACCCCTATAGTGTGATCAATGAAGTAACAACTGTTTCGGGGTTGGGTATCATCACAGGTCAAAAACCCTTGAATTTTAATGTTTTTAATTTTAATATATTTTTTAAAAATTTTCTTTTGTGATAAATATAGTGTGTATCAATTTCCTATCGATATTTTCTTCTTCACAAATGAGCATCAAGTGACCAGCAACTATTGATTCAATTCCATAATAATCGTCATACTTATATTTAGAAAATGTTAAGCACTTATCTTAATAACCCAACGGAGGCCCGGTCCGTTTCGCACTAATGGGCTTCTTCAGGGGTAATGAAAAGGCTTATTGACTTGCCAGTTGAACTTCCATTTTGCTCAAAAATCTTTAAACAGAAGAAAAAATGAAAAATACATTATATAACATATTTTACTGAATAAATCATTAATAAACTACATAAAGCACCTGGTATCCAATTATTGAAACAGTGATTTTGAACAACATAATACATATTGTTCTACATGAATTTCTTTTGATGAAAATCATGTTTAGCGTTAAAGTCATGTCACCAAAAGTATAAATACATCTGAGTTGGTTAAATAAGCTCAAAAATTGAGCATGTTTTGAATGTTACGACTATGACTGTAAGTTCATTATCTCTTTTATAACGTTCGGACATAATAAGTCTCCTGCACAATATTCATGCTGGAAATAGCTTACAGCATGATAATGTTTATGCAAACGGCAATTGATCTCAAACATAATAACTTAATAAATAGATTGACAATACTTGCCGCTGGTAAAGCTTTTACCCGGTCTGCACACCGAAATATATTAAGCAAAATGGCGGCGCTCGTATTTAAACCAAACGCTGAAAACTTACAGCCAATCAAAACACTGATGATGTCAAGGTAACTGATGTATTCTTGAATGTTGATTATTTTAAAATATTTCTAATTGTATTTATTTTAAAATATTTCTAATTGTGTTTATACCAAAGCTCAATTCATACACAGTGACATCGGCATTAAAAACCAAACATTCAAACCAACCCATGCAATGACAAGACTAGTTGCCATAAAGCCGACATCAAATCTGTCGGCGGAACAAATGAACCGAAACCAAGCCAATGTTAAAACAACATGCTCGACCCTGCATATATCCAACCCAAACATTGCAAACAATGTTCAACACTCATTGAAACCATAACCAACTTAGATTTTATGCATTACAAACAATTAAAGTAAACTTGCAATGGTGTTTACCGCTGGTGAAATCGTTGCTCGATCAAAAAAGCATAGAGTTTGGTTTAAAAATGGCGCTGACATTTAAAGAAACGCTGAAAATCTAACAGCCAATCGGGTGTAACGTGTAAAATGACGAGTCCTCAAACTCTGTGATTTGAATGTATGAAGGAAATATGTTCATGTATTGAAATCCCGATAATGCAGCTAACTAGATATGGATACATCAGAGTCTGTTCTTAACAATCCTATATGGGATTTGTAATGGTGATTTTAAATGATTTAAAAGAAAACCTGCCAGTCTAACTGGCTATTGAGTCCATGAGGTTCTAATGAATGGAGTCTCGAGATCCAAAGTTGTTCTCTTCTCAAAAGGAGCTTATTGCGATCACCCCCTCTGTTGGATTTGGAAACTTGATCAATAACCCAACATCTTAATTGTTGAAATTTATGTTGAAATTCATTGCAATGAGCTACCAGCGGGGCTTCTGTTTTTATTCTTTTGAGGTTAGACCGATGTTCATTTAATCTGATCTTCAAACTCCTAATGGTTTTGCCAACATACATCTTGTCACATGGGCACAGAATGAGATAAACAACAAAAGTGCTGTTGCAGTTACTGAAAAAACTAATTTTGTATTATTTAGAGTCAAACGGATTTGTGAAATTATCTGATTGTATCATAATTTCACAGTTGGAACAATGTCCACATTTAAAATGTCCTTTTAATATTGGAGACCTCTTTGTGAGTGATTTAAGTTCAGATGGACTTAGAAGTTCTTTCAGGTTCTTCCCAAGGGAATATGCATTTCTTAAACCGGTGTCTTTGAAAATATCCAAGGTCTGCATGATTTTCCAATGTTTCTTGATTACATACGAAATTCTAGGACTTGCATTATTATACTGAGAAACAAAGGTGCAAACATTCTCACTGTAATGATGGTTTGAAACTGGATTCAACAAGTATTGTCTATTATTGAATTTTGCCCTTTTATACGCTAAATTGATGTTTTTAAGGTACAAACGCATATGTAGTAATGAGAAGGATTTTAAACATCAATCCAAATCATTAAAAGAGAAGTTTCTCAACAGAGGATACAACAAGAAAAACATCAATTTGTTTCTCAGTATAATAATGCAACTTGCATTAGTGCGAAACGGACCGGGCCTCCGTTGGGTTATTAAGATAAGTGCTTAACATTTTCTAAATATAAGTATGACGATTATTATGGAATTGAATCAATAGTTGCTGGTCATTTGATGCTCATTTATGAAGAAGAAAATATCGATAGGAAATTGATACACACTATATTTATCACAAAAGAAAATTTTTAAAAAATATATTAAAATTAAAAACATTAAAATTCAAGGGTTTTTGACCTGTGATGATACCCAACCCCAAAACAGTTGTGACTTCATTGATCACACTATAGGGGTATTTTGAGGTCTTTTTTCCCTTGATTTAAATCACATTATATACACCATCAGTGTTCCATCAACTTTGTTGGATTATATTATCATTTGGACACTACATTTTGTTTTCCATTCTTTAATTCAGTTGCCTAAATTTAGGTACCATTTCTAGAATTTCCCCCCAAGTGTGATTTTCTAAGGGTTATGCACCCTTTATAGAATTGCACTTAGTGCCAATTCCTACACAGAGGCATAGTAAGGGGGTGTGGCGGGAAGCAGTTTGCCCTGGGCACGGTCTTCCTAAGGGCGCAGCACCACTCCTCCTCTCCACCCCACTGCTCTTCTACTTGCTGCGCATGCGTCCTTGCCTCCCCCGTGTACCTTTTTTACTTCCCCAGTGCAAGGTTGCTGCCTGCGTCAGCATTGGCGCTCTCTCTGATGTCACTTCCAGGCCTAGGGCCCAGTGTTATCGTAAAGAGGTGGAGGAGCAGCAGGTGTTTTCAGTACTTCCTGCTCCCAACTTTAAAGTATGGGGCCTGGAGGGGAGCCTCCGGTGGCAGGAGGGAGTGGGCATCCCTACTGCCTTTTTCTTCAGGGTGATGAGGGAGGTCTTTCCGGGCAGGAAGGAGTGGGAATTCCTCCTGCCATTTTTTTCAGGGGGGGGGAATGAGTGGGCACCTTCATGGCAGAAGGGGGTGAGTGAGTATCCTTCTTGCCTTTTTCTTCAGGGGGAGGGTGGGGGTAGGTCTTTCTTGGCAAGAGAGAGTATGCATCCCTCATACTTCTTTTTGGGGTTCGGGGTGGGGCTGGGATGGTGGTTTGGGAGAAGCCCAAGGCATCAGAGTCAATCAGGGCCTTAGGCCCCTCCCCATGCATCACATGATGCACCGGGGAGGGGCCTAGGCCCAGTGTCATTGAGAAGGAGCCTAAGGAAGTCCCTGATTGGTCAGTCTGAGACTTCCTTACTAAGGAACTCCCTGATTGGCTCAGATGCCTTAGGCCCCTTCCAAGGGGCATACCTTTAAACTGGTGTAAAACCCTCTTCTCCCATTCTATATTTCTGAGGATAACATTCTCATCCTCCCTCTTTCATCAGCTCATAACCTTGAGGCCACCTTTCACTCCTCTCTCTTTGTCTGCACATATCCAATAGACTGCTAAAACCCATTTCTTTCTCTATAGCCATGTTTCTCAAACTGTGTGCCATGGCACAGTGGTGTGCCACAAGAGATTCCAGAATTGTATTTTTAAGATTTCCCTTCATAAGTATACACTAGAATAGATGACACGTGCATCGCGTATGCAAGAGTTTGTCAATGTTATAAGCGTCTGTGTACGTAAGGACAAGACAAGTATCATTCTTTGATGTGATTGGTCCTTGAAAACTAACGGCAAGTAATTTTATTTTTTATGCAGTAGTTATCCTAACTTGAGCAACAAAAAAATCAAGGCTTTGTTACCATTTGGATCTTCTAATCATTGTGAACTTGGATTTTCTGCTCTGAAAGAAATTAAATTGAAAAAAAGAGATTGACTGCAGGTGGTGGATGATGAAATGTGTGTTTGCTTGTAGACTATTGAGTCAAAGACAAGCTCATCCATTGCACTGATTAGCAATTCTATTCTATTTACTTTAGTTTCACCATTGCTGCAATTACCCAACATAGCTTAAAGAACTTTAACCCCTCTCTTCTACAAAGCCGCATTAGCAGCTGCTACACGGCAACAGCCCCAAAGCCCTTTAAATCTCTAAGGGCTTCGGGGCCGTTACCGTGCGGCTTTGTAGAAGAGGGGGTAAATAAATAACTCTGAAATTTAATTTTTTGTTGGTTTTGCAATTTTATAATTCTAATTATAATGTGCCGTGAAAAACATTTGCTCTGTTGCAGTGTGCCAGAGCTAAAAAAGTTTGAGATACACTGCTCTATAACATCACCAAAATTCATCCTTTCATTTTTGAATACACTGTCAAAACCCTTACTTATTTATTTATTTAAAAAATGTATATACTGCCAGGAATCTCAGCTGTTTCCCAAGTAGCACACATAAAAATATACACATACTGTTATATAATAGCCCAATAAAATCATCATACACATATCTAACAAAAAAGCAATTATGTGCCTTGAGGTACTTTCAACCATTATTCATCAACTACATTACAGGGAAAACAGTGCAATTTCAAAGGAGTAATTCAAATTACATATCTCAAGTAGGCATCAATGAATAGCTTGCCACCTCTTCTACGAAACCAGATTTTAGCACAGAGAGCTGCGCTGAATGGCCTGCGTTGCTCCCGAAGTTCCTATGAGCGTCGGAAGTAGCTCAGGCCATTCAGTGCAGCTCCCCGTGCTAGAAACTGCTAGCACGGTTTCATAGAAGAGGGAATTAGTTTTAAGCAATTTCTTAAAGCTAGTATATTCCACACATAATCTTAATTGACCGTATAGCTTATTCCACAAAAACATCCAAGCGGTCGCAAACTTTTGTATTTTTGTAGTCACATATCTTATATTCATAATTGACTGATATACTAACTTCATACTTCCAACTGATCGCAGAGCTCTACTGGGTCTGTACCCCTCCCCAGTGGCGTACCTAGCATAATAATAATAATAATAACTTTATTCTTCTATACCGCCATAGTCGTGAGACTTCTAGGCGGTTCACACCGAAGAGAGCTGGACAATCAGCGAGTTACAATGTGTTGAAGTCCGGGATACAGTATATAGAAACTTACAAAAAGCGTATAGAATCTTACAAAGATCATATAGAGTCTTACAAAAAGACAGAGAGATACAGCATATAGAATCTTACAAAAAGGCAGTGAAAATACAGCAAACAGAGTCTTAAAAAGGCAGCAGAATATAATGTTAGTGTAGTGTTAGGTGTAGATACTTTTTTAGGTGACAATTCTGTTGAATAAGGCAGTTTTTATGGCTTTTCTAAAGGCATTATATGTCAGTCTTGTTCCATTTATGTAGCTGACTTCCCCCCATCTGTATGAAAAACATTATTTTTAGTAACAATTCACATGTCACACAAGAGTGTACCTAGGAAAAGGCAGCATCTTACATACTGCAGTGAGCAAGTACATCAATAAACCCATTGTAAAACTAAGCAAGCCAGATTAGTACAAATCAATCCTAACAGAAAACCATGTCTTTTCAAACACATAGAACAAAGAAAACACCTTCGCTTAGTATGTAATCACAAATTAACCCCTCCCCCTTTTACAAAATTGTAGTATGGTTTTTAGCCATGGTGGTAACAGCCAATGCTAAAAAACGCTCTAAAAGTTTTGTAAACGAGGAAATAGAATAAAAATACGTAGACAAAGGTTAAAATGAAGCACCAAGGAGCTGGACTCTGCATACAATGCAACACCACAGAAACAGCGATGCATCTGCTTTCCTCATCTTCTTGTCAACTCTCTTCCTTTCATCCACTGTCTACCCTCTCTCTGCCCCTTCTATATGGCATCTTATCTCCTTCTATTCCCCTTCCAGAAACTTTATGCCTCCCCCTTCCATCTCTCCCTTCACCCCCATTGGTCTGGCATCCATCGTCTTCCCTTCCCTCCTCCAATGGTCTGGCATCTCTCTCCTCTCCTTCCCTCTCCCACACCCCCATGGTCTGGTATTTCATTCTCTCCTCTTCCTTCCCCCTACTTCCATCAGCATCTGCCCCCTTTCTCACCCTTCACCATGCTTCCATACCACCCTGACCCCCTTTCTCACCCTCCATACCCTTCCTTACCATCTTGACCCCCTTTCTCCCCTTCACCACCCATCCATACCACCTTAACCCCCTTTCTCACCCTTTACCACGCTTCCATACCACCCTGACCCCCTTTCTCACCCTCCACACCCTTTCATACCACCCTGACCCCCTTTCTCACCGTCCACACCCTTCCTTACCATCTTGATCCCCTTTTTCTCCTTCTACCACCCTGCTATGCTCCTTTCTCTCTCCATCGAAATCAGCAAGGTCCCATGATGACTACTTCTGTTGCCTCTGCTCCGGAAGAGGTAAGTGACATCGGAGGGAAGCTGGGCCAGCAGACGCAGGGATTTGCGGCAAGGTCCCGCAATGACTGCGGCTGCCGGTTCACCCCCCCCCCCGATGTCACTTATCTCTTCCGGAGCAAAGGCAGCAGAAGTAGTCATCGCGGGACCTTGCTGCACTTCAACGTGGCTGCCGACTCATATTTCAGAGCTGAGTTGGCAGCCGCGTTGAGGTGCCGTTTTGAGCTGTGTGGGAGCTTCTGGACCCGGCCGGCTGTGCACTCGCTTGAAGCGTGCACCCAGGCGGACCGCCCCCCCCTGTCCCTCCCCCTTGGTACGCCACTGCCCCTCCTGGAGACAACCTGCTCTTCACAAGTCTACCCTTAAATCTATTGCAAATTCTGCTGCATGGCTCATCTTCCCACAATGTTTCTCCATTCCCATGATCCCTCTTCTCAATTTACTTCATTGGTTCCCTACACATTTCTTCATACAGTTCAAACTTCTCTTAATGACTTACAAGCTCTTCAGTATTTCTCCTTTCTTATCGTTTCCTACACCTCTCCCTGTGAGCTCAGTTCATTGGGTAAGTCATTCTTCTCTGTGCCTTTCTCCTCCACCAACACTGTTCCTTCTATCCTGCTGCACCATTTGCCTGGAATAGACTTCCTGAGTCATAGTAACATGGTAGATGATGGCAGAAAAAAAACCCGAATGGTCCATCCAGTCTGCCCAACCTGATTCAATTTAAATTTTTTAAATCGATACATCATACTCCATCTCTAGCCTTGTTCAAATCCAGGCTAAAGGTCCACCTTTTAGAGGCTGCTTTTAAATTTTAACTACTTTCCTGTTTAATACCATTGCTATTTTAATCATTCCCAAATAAAATGAAACTCCGTAAAATCCTATTTGTCCTGTTTGACTTACTTGAATAGACTGTAAGCTCTATTGAGCAGGGACTGTCTCTAATGTGCTTATGTACAATGCTGTGTATGCCTAATGGTGGTATAGAAATGATTGGAGCTAGCATTAGTAGTACTGTTGAAAATGTCACATATTTTCCTCCAGTACTGGCTTTCCATTTTCTAAACTTGAAAGTTCAGAAATTCACATAGACATTGCTCAGTATGATCCAGCTGCATATTTGACTTTAATGTTTAATTTCTCTGCTACAGATCTTCGGCCCTTGGATATCTTGTCAGAGGGAGTTCCTTCTAGTGGCGTACAGCCTGGGATACGAATGGTCCAGGTTCAGGGGTCTCGTGGATTTCTTTTCTCCACATCTGTCGGCCCACCCAGTTTCCCATCATCTCAGCTTTTCATTAACTGTGGTCTCTTTCCGGAAGAATTTTCCATTGTCGTTACCTTGAAAGTTACCAGCATTCCACCTAAGGTACTGTAAACACTTTTACTATCCAATACAAAGTGCCACCACTCAGCTGTTTGTGATCTGCAATGCACAGCTGGCTGAGCAAAGAATCCTATACTTTCATTAGGTATATAGAAACCTAATGCATTATCTCAAACTTCCAGCATACTATTACCTTGTATCAATAGCTTAGGCCAAAGAAAGATATGATACACAAAAACTAACACAGATCTGTTAAAACGCTAAACCATCTGCATGCTAATTTGAGCTTCATGCTAAGCCACAACCCAGACATCTCCTGCAGTCTTTGAAATCCTCTGTGCCACATTGTAAGAACTATTATAATTGTTTATACTGTAATTATTTTTTTTTTAGTTTTCTGCAAGAACATCTTGTTACTGCTTTCAATCTGGCTTTCATCAGGGAGTCATTCTGTGTTTTCTGTGTAACATTTCATATGTGCAGAACTCTAACGTTTGCTAACTTAGGGCCCCTTTCACAAAGCCGTAGTAGCGTTTCTCCAGCAGCAAATGCACCGAAGCCTTTAGGAACTAAATGGCCTTCGGTGCATTTGCCGCAGGGGAATTGCTAGCGCAGCTGTGTAAAAGGAGTCCTAAAGCATTATCAAGGTAATCTTATAAAAGTGTTTTAGTTAATATACTGTGAACTGAAAAACAAAACCCCACACCAAAATGTTTTTTTGTCGTATCTTAGCTAGTTCTTATGAAATTTAGTGCGCTGTGTCCTGAATGAAGTTGATGTAAAATGTTGTAAATACTTCCCACCGCATCACACTATCTTGTGAAAATGAATTGTTGCTATGAGATACGCGCAGAAGCAGACGATAGTTTGTAAACATTTTCTGTATCAAAATGGGATATAGCTAGGTACTTGGAACCTGGGTGGCCAGTGTTAGAAACAGGATAATTGGTGGAGCTACTGTAAATATCTTTTCAGATGAAGCTGACACTGTGCTTTAGGTACTTGGTTAAAAGCTGCTTGCACCATTTCAGGCATGTGTCTTTATTCTGTAAAGTTAACTCTTGGGCAGGACGCTTTTTAAGACACTTTAATTTCAGATCGTCATGAATTATCCTAACCACAGTTGTCTGGCTTATTACTGCTTCACCGGGCCCAGCACTACCCTACCTCCAAGTTGGGAGCAGGAGGGGTACTCAATCCCTTCTGCTCTTCTGGGTTCAGTGACGCGTCTGCCTGGGCCTTAGGCCCCGCCCAGGTGCATCATGTGATGCACAGGGAGGAGTCTAAGGCCCTGATTGGCTCAGGCGCCTTAGGTTCCTCCCCCCTTGGGAGAGGCCTGAGGCACCTTAGCCAATCAGTGCCTCAAGCCCCTCCCCTTGCATCTGATGATGCACCGGGGCAGGGCCTAAGGCTGCTAATGCACAGCAATGGCCAGGGAAGCAGGAGCAGGAGGATTTTCCTCCTGCTCCCGAAGATTGGCCTAGGAGCAGGAGGGTCCGGGCACCCCTCCTGCTCCCGAAGATGGAGGGAGCCTTGTCCTAAGGAGCAGGAGGGACTGGGTATCCCTCCTGCTCTCAACAGTTCAACAGGTACGCGGGGCGGGTGGGCTGAGCCCGACCGCCTGGGCCGATCTGGGGTGGGCTAGTCATGGGTGAGGCAGTGTGTGTGTGTGTGTGGGGTGTCGGGCAGGGCCTGTGTGTCGGGCTGGTGGGTGGGGCTAGTGTAGGCTCTCCTGCCTGCCCTGCTCTGCTCCAATCTCTCCTGTCTGTTCGCTGGACTCTCCTGCTCTCTGCTGCCATTCCCTGCAGTGCAGGCCCGCTTTAAAACCATGGGCTTGCACAGTGGGGAATGGCAGCAGAGAGCAGGAGAGTCCGGTGAGCAGGCAAGAGAGATTGGGGCAGAGCAGGGCAGGCATGAGAGATCCCTGCTCGCAAATGGGGGCGTTCCTCTGATCGCCCCCCATTTGAATATGACTGATTTGTGAATCAGTCAGACCTGCCCGATTCAGAAACGGATTGTTCCGATTCGGGCAGGTTAGTGAATCTAGCCCTTGGTAGTGCTAAAAGGTTACAGCAGTCAACGATTGCTGAAAGAGTTCCCACAGAATGGTTGGAACAAAAGCAACTTTGATGTGTTGCTATGCAAGATCAAAGCAATGGGTACTGTGAATTGTAAGCCAGGAAATGACAACCACGCTTAATTTGGATACAAGAGCACAATGACTTTGTATATGATCTTGTACTGTGCCAGAAGGATGCGCCGCAAACACACTGAACAAATCACCAAATAGGAAGAGAAGCAGTAATAAGCCAGACAACTGTGGTTAGGATAATTCATGATGATCTGAAATTAAAGTGTCTTAAAAAGCGTCCTGCCCAAGAGTTAACTTTACAGAATAAAGACACATGCCTGAAATGGTGCAAGCAGCTTTTAACCAAGTACCCGGAGCACAGTGTCAGCTTCATCTGAAAAGATATTTACAGTAGCTCCACCAATTAACACAAAGAAAAATCGCCTGTATGTGCCTTCAACAACACTGCAGAGTGAGGTTAAAGCCAAATGCCTACTATTCACCCACCTGACCTTCAGCCAATCAGTCATGGTCTCAGTCGCAGTCTCGAAACTCAGATTCACAGATCTTTTCTTCATCGATCCTGGGGTTAAGATCAACAGCACATACTAGCGGGATGTCCTCTTGATGCAGAAGCTGTTGTCAGCGATCCGTCACATGTCAGGAGATTACTTTATCTTCCAACAGGACAATGCCCCAGCACATCGGGCAAAGAAAACCATAGAACTGCTACATTGGAAGACCCCAGACTTCATTGGTCCAGACCTCTGGCCTGTGAATTCACCAGACCTAAACCTAGTTGACCACCAGATTTGAGGGCTGATACAGGAGCATGTCTACCAGACAGCGATATCTGATGTTGAATACTTTAAACAGTGCCTCATCTCTGTTTGGGATGAGTTGAAGCAGAATGTCATGGCAGCCAAGGCTAGGGCGTGGCTTCATGCACAGGGAGCGCACTTCGAACATCTGCGTAATTAAAACATTAATTTGACTTTACATTTTTTTCTGCAAGATATGCCATAAAACCTTTTGGTGTGTTTTTATTCAGTTCACTATTCATTTTCACAACGTAGTGTTGTGGTGCGGTGGGAAATATTTACAACATTTTTCATCAACTTCATTCAAGACACGATGCACTAAATTCCATAAGAGTCAGACAAGTTCTGTGGAAGATACAACAAAACACATTCTGGTGTGGGTTTTTTTTTTCCCGGTTCATAGTATAGGATAGGAAGATGCATATTTTATGAAGAAACATAGGTATTTTATAGGGTCCTTTTACTATGATGTGCTAATGAATTAGTGTGTGTTAAATGCCAAGCAGCCCATAGGTATAGAAAGGGCTATGTGGTATTTGGCGTGCATTATTTGTTAGCATGTGCTAAATCCAGTAGTAAAAGGACTCCTGTATGGCTTTATTAAGCACTAGCTCAAATCTTACAGAAATCACACTTAGGACTAGATTCACTAAGGACACCGATTGTGTCCCGACCACTTTTGCGACTCGATTTTCCTTCGACCCGATTCACTGACCTCTGTGCCAATCCTGTCCGCACCCAATCCGATCTGCGCATGCAAATGAGGGAAATGGCATGCAAATATAGAAAGGACACGATTCGCTAAACTAAAGAAGGCACACCGACTTGGCTTGCAGATCCAAAAACAAGCGACTGGTGAGGTCCAGTCGCTTGAGCAAATACCCTGCTCTCTGCCCTGATTAATATTGGAAACCAGAGGATAGATTGCTTAAAGTTGTTGGTTTGACCATATCATGTCCTCCTATTCAAAAAGTTCTGAGTTTCAAAGTAATGAGGAGTTTCTTCTACCTTCCCCCGCCTGTCAGATTTTTAAAAATGTATTTTCTCCTGCTTGCCACCCCGTTCCACTCTCTTCTCTGCCCGGAAAAATAATGATGCCGTCCCCGCTTGACTCTCCTGCTTGTCGCCCAGCTCCACTCTCTTCTCTGCCCCATAAAATAATGCTAGCCGTCCCGCAGCATGAGCCTGTAGTTTTAACCCACGGGTTAAAACCACAGGCTCGTGAGTAAAGAAAGTAAAAAAATAAAAATAAAAAAGCAGTTCACGGACAAAAGCAAACAAACATGCATGCGCAGACCATCTATAGGCACAGAAGATGGTCTACACATGAGTCATGAGAGTCATGAAAATTATTTTATAGTGTTCCCGCTAAGCTGCGCTGGGGTGCGCTGGCGCACAAAATATTACCTCGCAGCGCACAAGTTTCTCGTCACAGCGCACACAGTGTAGAGCACAGTTCTTCAACCGCCGGTCCGCAAACAAAATCTTGCCGGTCCGCGAAGGATTCGGTCCCCGCCGCAACGAAAGGCCGGCGTCAGCTGACTTGCAACTTCCTGTTGCAGTCGCTGTGCCGGGACTCCTGCCTTCGCCGGGACTCCTGCCTTCCACCGCGTTTGCCTCCTGCCTTGTCTCCGCACCTCCAGACCAGCAGCGGCAGCTGTGTATGCTTTTAACTTCGGCACAGAGCTGCCCCTAATCAATAGTTTAGCGCGGTTTCATAAGGCAGCCTCGGGGCCTTTGCTAGGCCGGCCCACATCGCATCATCGAAGCGGGCCGGCTATCAAAGGCCCCGAGGCTGCCTCATGAAACCGCGCTAAACTATTGATTAGGGGCAGCTCTGTGCCGAAGTTAAAAGCATACAGAGCTGCCGCTGCTGGTCTGAACTCTTGGGCCGCTGAAGGAGGGCAAAAAGCAGCTGTCCTGGAGGTTTCCCTTCCTCTCGCCTTTACAGGTTCCTTTTTTCCTTCAAACGGCAACGGGCCCCAGCATCGACATCAATCAAGTAAGTTCCACTGTCAATCAAGCGGTTCTGCTCGGCCAAAGCTTCCCCTGTGACATGAGCCACCCTCAGGGGAAAGAAAGTGACCCACAAAGGTGAGGGGAAGGGGGGCAGATGATGGAAGTTGGGGGGGGGGGAGAGAGAGAGAGAGAGAGAAGGGGCAGATGATGGAATGGAGGAGATGAGAGAGAGAGAGAAGGGGACAGATGATGGAAGTGAGAAGAAGGGAGAGAGAGCAGAAGGCAGATGGATGTCAATTGAGAAGGGAGAGCAGATGCTGAATGGAAGTGGGGAAAGAACACATACTGGATGGAAGGAGGAGATAAATAAAGGGGGAAGAAAATAGTAAGATAATGGAGGGGTGAGGGAAAGGGGTGACAAGCTGTGTGTAGACACAGTGAAAAGAGGGAAACGGGACTAAATAGTAAGAAAGAATTTAATTTAGATGGAGGCAGAAAATAGAGAAGGAAGACCAGAGAAGAAAAGGGAAGAGAGAGCAGAGAATGATCAGATCTGAGTGGAGGAAATGAGAAGAGAGATATGCTAAAAACCACAGGGGGGAGGGAAGGATAGAGATGCCAGACCATGAGGGGAACAGAAGGAAGATGATGGATGCTAGACCAAATTGGGGGGTGGGGGGGGGGGCAGGAGGAGAGATGGCAGGGAAAGACAGACAGTGAATGGAAGGGGCAGATGCTGGACTGAAGAGACAGAGAAGGTTATCATGCTGCTGTACCGGGCCATGGTACGCCCTCACCTGGAGTACTGCGTCCAGCACTGGTACTTTAAGAAGGACACGGTACTACTCGAAAGGATCCAGAGAAGAGCAACTAAAATGGTTAAGGGGCTGGAGGAGTTGCCGTACAGCGAAAGATTAGAGAAACTGGGCCTCTTCTCCCTTGAGCAGAGGAGATTGAGAGGGGACATGATAGAAACATTCAAGGTACTGAAGGGAATAGACTTAGTAGCTAAGGCAGGGAGAACGAGAGGGCACTCTCTAAAGTTGAAAGGGGATAGATTCCATACAAACGTAAGGAAGTTCTGTGGTAGAAAGCAACATATTTATTTGGCTCATAACTTGCTGGCGCCCGATATTTTTAGCTCACAGTGAAAAAAGTTTGCTCACAACACCCGCCCGCTTAGAGGGAACACTGAAAATTTGCTCACTAGCAATGGTTGGTGGGGGGCGTTCCTCTGATCACCCCCATTAGCAGGCTGACAAGTTGTGGATCAGTCGGCCTGCCGTGAATCGGCCCCGGATCGGGCACAATCGGGCAGGTTAGTGAATCAGGCCCTTAGACTGAAGGAAGATACAATATATGCATAAATC
This sequence comes from Geotrypetes seraphini, assembly GCF_902459505.1. Classification (NCBI taxonomy): domain Eukaryota; kingdom Metazoa; phylum Chordata; class Amphibia; order Gymnophiona; family Dermophiidae; genus Geotrypetes; species Geotrypetes seraphini. Next base: position 158,927,679 of record NC_047088.1, on the reverse strand, counting down.
ATAGCTGCTCACACTGTACTTCACCACTATGCATGCCTACTCTAAAAGCTTGCACTGCGTGTACTTTTAAGTCATGTCTTAATTTACATTTTGCAGCTAGTTTATAATATTTATTTATTTATTTAAAACATTTATATACCGCCTAGGATCTAAGCAGTTTCCAATAACAAACATTCATAAAATAAAATCATAGGAACACATAAAATTATCTTATCGTTCTTCATCTAACCGTTAAGGATATACTGTCTGAGTATCTAATACAGCATAAGATTTTACCTGTCACATATTATATATACTTATATCAAAGTGCATCTATATGTGTGAACTTATAAATATGAGAAAATGATTGCTGACATGCTGGGGCATAATAAGATATTCAAATTAGTTTGGGGTCCATTGATGTCTTTTGTAGATTTGCTA